>NC_139041.1:22298130-22615025 GCF_964662115.1 Mustela nivalis
TAGTTTCTACGACCTCTGATCTCTTACTCTGTGGAGTTTACTGTGTAGGCTTCAGGTCAAATTCCACCCCGCTTCCGTTATTGTTGTCATTTCCTTTTGCCTTCATGGCTGAAGACAAGCGCGAGGTTATTAGACACGACTACCATCTCACTGTCCTCCATGTTAGCGCAAATTCTTACTGAGACTTAAGCAAGAATGAATTCTTCCACATGTCTCATGTGACAGGCTTGCAGAGAGCCTTTGACTCTGTCATATCTATCATTCTCAGAGAGAAAACAATCAGACGATTTCACTCCCTCAAGACAGTCAAGAAACATACAAAAAATCTGAAGTTATAGGGGCAAACAATACGATTCTAATGAACACACAATATGTGGTGTTTGTTTGAAGGCAGTTTTGTGAGAATACGAGTTTATGGTAGAGTAAAAATGATGTTATTCCTTGCAGAAGATGTTCTTGAAACAGATGGAATGTGAGTTTTCAAGGAATGTCAAATTGAATTGCTAACCTTAAGAGATTCAATTCCTACCTCTTGAAATTTAATTATAAGTTTTGTGTGAAACACACACAGACCACGCACACATTAAGACATGCACATGCACACACACACGAACACACACACAGAGAAGACACGCGAAAGAGGGGGAGGAAGTGAAAAATCGCACTAATGAAGCATCCCCAATGAAAATACCATAAAAGGGAAAGGCACAGAGAATTCAAGTCAGAAGTCAACCGAAATGAGAAAGTGAACTTCTTACCCAACAATAATTCATTCAGCATTCAGGTTAAAAGTCTCCCGTCCAACAAACTTTTTGTAGGTGTGGTTGAAATTACAAAAAATAAAATAAAATAAAATGAAATAAAATAAAATAAAATAAAATAAAACAAACAAACACAACAACGAGAAAAGATCCATCAGAAAACAACAAATATTAAACAAACTCGACCTCTGTTGCCCATAGGAGATTTCCTTTAACTAAAAAGATACACATAGCTTGAAAGTGAAGAAATTTGGAAACATAGGTTACGCTCTTACCAAGGTGAAGAGAGCCAAAGTGATTGTGCCTACGTCATCCAGTGTGATTTTATGCCTTTCAGAGACAAAAGAGTGCGAAAGGGGTTTTTTCATGATGGAGCATCAAAACATATGAAACCTGGAAGAACTGCCAACATATATACCAGAACATGGCTGTATCTAAACGTGGAAGCATGTGAATAGAGAGGAAGGGAGATGGGGACTTTAATCCAATATTGTTGGGGACTATGATATCCACGTTAAGCACAGCACAGATCATTCGGATGGAAAGGTGGTAAGGAATAACAGACGTCCACATTGGCTCTCTAGACCTCCTGAGATTTGGGGATCCATGAGTAAGATTGCGTATCTGAGGAGCATAAGATATGTTCTTCCCAAAGGTAGACAAAAGTTTATATATCACAGGTCATGAGCTGGAGTGAAAATCCAGGGGTAATTAATGGAAGAGAAGTCAAAACCTATCCTGTGCACTTATGATCATAAAGGTTTGATAACGGGAAGATATCCCTTTCAAATTAGAGTCTGACATACAGCCAGACTCTAAAAGTTGGAAAACACAACATGTCACGAACTAGCAAAGAATGCAAGAAAAAAATTCCAAAGGAAAAGCACAAAGAGACATGAACAAAGGAATGTCAAGAAACTTATGGGGTGATGCCAAAACATTTTATGGGGAAACCATATAGGGTTAATGCGTGCATTTCCAAAATTTAAAAACACCAAAAAAATAATAATAAAACAACCTACGTCAATGCTGAAGGAACAAGAAGAAGAATCAAATTCCAAAGTTAACAGAAAAAATGAAATAATGCATATAGTTATCAAACAAACCAATAGGAAAAAAAATCAGGAGGTCTCACAATTCAGTGTTTTAATCATGAACAAACTGCAGAAGCAATTACTGGGATAAAAAGGGAGACAAGAACACAGCTGAAAGTGTAAAACAACCTGAGAACTGGTTGAAAAGAAAAAAGAATAAACTAAGATTCACATCCACACATTTGTGCTAGCAAATTCAAGACCTGAGAGAAGAGGATAAATTATCAGACACATAGCAACTCCCAAGATTAGGTCAGGAAACCTACAAAATCTCAGCACTCTAATAGTGACTGAAGAGTTTGAATCAGTAATCCAACACCTGCCAACACACAGAAGGCCAGGTACAAGTCATTTTCCTGGGCCACTCTAGGTATTGAGCGAAGGCATTGGCCTGTCCTCTCATCGATTCCAGAGATGGAAGAGGCGGGTAGACTATAAGTCACAAGGATGAAGACACAATTCAGAGAAGGACATTTTAGTAAAGCAGTCCCATGTCATTTCAATAAGAAAAGATATTAAACACTATAATGCTTTCCTTTTCTCCATGTGACTTTCTTTGGTTGTGAAAGGGCCAGGCTGTTTTCCTTTGAATTTTTGTTGTTGTTGTTGCTATTGTGTTGAGAAAGCCCGCCTATCATCCATCATCCGTTTTTGACAGAGTATTCACGGATGCTTTAGTTGCATGTAAGTCCCAGTGCTCCTCCTAATATATGCCACAACTCCTGAACACCCCTTTAACAGTTCTCTTTTCTGTAACCCTCAGCTTGGTTTTCAGAGTCCTGAGTCACTCCTGGTGGGTCTCCTTCTCTGACTTTTTGCCCTTCAGTTTTCCCTTCCTTTACTAAGGGCCAAGGTATTCCTCCCGAGGCACATATTGTGGGAAGCCATAGGACATTTCCCTTTGTCTGCTTGCCTTTTCCATTTCCCATTCAGCAGGGCATGGGACATTCATGTCAAGACAAGGTCCATGCGTTCATTTTCTTCAACGGCTGAGGAATACTGTGTTGCCAAAATGGACCGAACCTTCCTTATCCACCAGGCCCTGTAAGGGCATTGCAGCTCACTCCAAAGGTCTGCTCGAATGTGCCTTGCAAGTCGTCGGTATAGGCCGTCCCTTTCATTCTGACTAAAGAGACTTGGTCTGCGTGTCTATATCCGGTACCACAACAAGTATAGTAAACTAATGATGACAACGGGTGCAGTCCAGGCCTCTCCCTTAAGAGTTAGCTGTTATGCCGAAGGTCATTCTCTATGAAGACTTTGCAAAGTTGATTAAGGAAAAACCAGGGAGACAGAGCCCTAATTCCTGGCCGTGCATTTCAGAACACTAGGAGATGAGGCCAAAGACAGCACCGAATTCGAAGCCCTCACCTTTCCCTCAAAAAGGGACTTTCCAACCTTACTCATCATTGACCCATAGGCAAAAGACGCTGACAATGGACGCTCTCACCCTCAGGATGACAAAACCCACGGAGAGCTGTTGATACACATGAGGTCTCCTGTGTCTTGCCTTCTTTGCTGAAGACAAGCGCGAGGTTATTAGACACTACTACCATCTCACTGTCTTCCATGTCACCACAAATTCTTACTGAGACATAAGAAAGAATGAATTCTTCAATTGCCTCATGTGGCAGTGTTGCGAAGAGCATTGGGCTTCGTCACATCTATCATTCTCAGAAAGACAACAAACAGATGATTTCACTCCCTCATGACAGTCAAGAAACATGTGAAAAAGCAAGGGGTATAGGGACAAACAATACGACACTAATGAGGCACCCAATCATGGTGATTGTGTGAAGGCAATTTTATGAGAATTCGTGTTTATTGAAGAGGACAAAGCGCCACGGTATTCCTTATAAGGCACATATTGTTGGATGCCATATGATATTTCCCTTTTTCTGCTTGCCTTTTCATTTCACATCAGCCAGGCATGGGACATTCATGTCAAGGCAAGGTCCAGGGCGTTCATTCTCTTCAATGGCCGAGGAATACTGTCTTGTCAAAATTGACCAAGCCTTCCTTATTAACTACTCTTTGCAAGGGTGTTGCGGCTCAATGCAAAGGTCTGCTCGAATGGGCCTTGCAAGTCATCGATATTAGCCGCACCTATCCTTCTGAATAAAGAGACATGGTCAACATGATTATACCCAATACCACAACAAGGACAACTAAAAATGACAACGGGTGTGGTACGGGCCGCTTCCTTAAGTTTAGCCATGATGCAGAATGACACTCTCCTCTAAGAATTTGCAAAGTTGTGTAAGGGAAAGCCAGGTAGACAGAGCCTTAAACCATTAGCCGTGTGTTTCAGAAAACTAAGAGATGAGACCACAGACAGCACCATATATCTATGCGCTCACCTTTTTCCTCAAAAGGGGACTTTCCCACCCTTAGTCATCACTGAGCCATAGGCAAAAGACGCTGAGAAAGGATGCTCTCACACACAGGATTACCAACCCCATGGAGAGTTGTTGATACCCATGAGGCCTCACTGTTTCCTGAGATCTCTATAAATGGGAGTGGAAATAGGACACCTTGCCGTCTCTGGGAAAATGTTGGCCTAAAGGAAGGTATAGTGAACATCATTTTCTTTTCCCTTTTTCCAGAAAGGGGAAGTGGGACACTAACCCACAAAACAACCCGAGTTCTTGATCAGACTCAGAGGGCTCTTGTTCTGTCCTTCGGGGTCTTCCTACCTAAAGCCTTAGGACACCAAGGTCATGGGAGAGGGACAGCTGCTTCAGTGAAGCCAGCATTTTTGAATGTCACAATGCTTTGAGATCATAGAAACCACTCCTCATTACATCACGTCTGATCACTACACTTAGCTAGAGCATTCATGGTTGGACCAAGAGCACCCTAGTCCATCCCGAACTGCTGGAGCTTTCTGGGTTTCTCACCAAGGCAGTTTTCAAAGCGAGTCAGAGTCAGCTTCCACATGGCCCAATTCATAGTGTTTGGTCGTGATTATCAGCACCAGCCCTCTGGACTCCAGAGAAAGACAAGCATCCACAATTCCATCTTAACCACGACAGGCCAAAAAACAATCAGGCCTCAAGCAAAACATCAGGGGAGGAAATATGAACCCGGCACAAGGAAAAGGCCCTCCCACACAATCACGGAGCTTCTGAATAGGAGAAGGCCCACCTAAGGAAAGAAAACTGAACACCCGCAATGGTGCCAAAGACATGTTTGGAGACTTCAACAGGTAGGACACGATTACGATGAGCCTCTCCAGAAATGCTGCCAACAAGGCCTCCCAATCTTCAAAAATGACCAAGCATCAAAGGCAGGTTCTACATCTTAGGTGTAGAACCTTATGTCCAGGATGGCCTCATGTACTTGGAGTCCACAAAGCAAACGGAGAGCATTTTGAAAGGGACCCATAGCCCAAAGACTTCCGTGCACGTTTCAGGAAGACAACTTGTATGTCCAAAAGGACGCATTGAAGAGCATTCTAATGTGGAAGAACCTTGAGCACTCCCTCGGCGTGGAGCAGCTACTCCTGTGGAACTGCATGGAGATGTGGAAGCACAAGCCTGCCTTCTACCTCTCATGACCCTCAGCCAAATGATGTCATGTGATAAACAAACAGTGCCTGTTGTAGAAGATGGGCATGTTATAATGGAGCCAGAAGAGAATGAACATGTGTCAACAAGGGGTCAGTACAGCGTGACACACAGCGGATGCTTCAGGTTGGTGAGGAGATCCAGGAAAACAAAGAACAGGAGAATGAACATTGGAGCTCCGAGCGAAGGTCTGGTATTTTAGGATGGTGGGAGGTTCTCTGTCCCTATCAGCTATCCATAGGAACCTTGGTCCAAATTCAATAAATCATTCTCTGCCCCCACTCTATTATTGTGCCTCGTTTTGTTTTTGTTATCTTGTCAAACGATGCGCATGCACTTATTAGACAGAGAGACTGAGAGTTCACATTCAGGGGGTAGAGCTGGCGAGGGAGAAGTTTACTTTCCCCTGAGCAGAGAACCTGAGACCAAAGTCATTGCCAAGACCCTGGAATCATGAGTTGATCTGAAGGCTGCTTCTGAACTGATTGACACCTCCTGGGACCCAACCGTTGACTTCTGAGAACCTCATGGTTTTAGAGAAAAACCGCTGTTCAGAAAGGCAGGCGATAAGAGTTTTGGCCTGGACTGCTGTAGCTTGAGCTATCCGGCTTTCTTCGAGAGCTGGTATAGCATTTCCTCTTGAAGTCAGTGACTGGGATATGGAAGAACTATTCTCCCATACCTATTTGCTAAAGTGAATTCCTCCATGCTTAGATTTTCCAGGGGTAAATGACACTATGTCTTTTGGTGTTCTGCTTCTGTGGAAGGTGATGTGAATCCTCTGTGCCTCTGACTGTGGACCTCTGTTTGTGCTACCAGATGAGGGTCATTTTCAGCCCCAATTTCTCAAATCCATGTTCATCCCTCTTTCTTTCACTCACTCTTACTTCTCCTACAAGAGGCACCACCTTCAATTCCTGGAGATGATGATTCCCTAAGCTCATTGTCATGTCCCGTCATTCTTCCTTCTCTTTTAGAATTTGCTTCCTTATTTTCTAGACTAGTTCTTCCAGGTCACTAATTGGATCCTGTACTTCTGCCATATTCCCGGACTTTGCATCTAGTCTCCTACCAATCTTCTCTTCAGGAGCTCTTTAGGTTCGTTTATCTTTATTAGTTTATCTCTGTGGTTCGAGACTTTCTGATATCTTCTATGTTTTCTGATGTACAGGAAGTTTCCTGCTGATTTCTATACCCCATCGGGTGTGTTCTATGTAGAAGTTTCTCCCTGATTGCCTAGCTGTGATCATCTTGTTCTTTTACCTTGGCATTAGTGGATTCTTCCATCTTTGCCTTGGATATAAGTCTCTGTCTTCCACTCCGTATTCTGAAAGCTCATTCTTTTTCCATCATGAGGTGAATGTCGGTAAGAAGAGGAAATCCGGGAGTGACCTATTGCTGGCCCTTAAGGGATGATGGGTTTGTGTGTGTGTGTGTGTGTGTGTGTGTGTGTGCCCGTGTGTGTGTGTATGATGCATGCCATCTGCTGTTGTGTTTTGGCTGACCCTGTCTTGAGACCAGTCAACTGCAAGGGCCCTCCTTGCCTGGTGTTTGGTGTGTTTGGGGCCCAGGCTGAATATGCTGAGGTTTCACTTAGTAGGATCTGGTGTGCGTGTGAAAGGAGACATTCCACAAGCCAATAGAATGCAGGTCTGCAGAATGCTGTGTTCAGAAGAGAGCATGTGGTCAAGAAATTCTTCTTGTCCCCTTTGGGAGAATGTGTTCCCCTTGGACTAAGCATCTTGGACTGAGGAAGGCAGTCCTCCTAGTGTTCCATGGTTGGGTTTTCGTGTTGGCATGTAGGCAGCAAATGTCTCACCATCCTGTCTTGGCCAGTAGCTCGGTCCTGTTGCTACTGGTTTGAGAGTCGAACATTTCTTATGCACCCATTGAATCATTTCCAGAAACACTGGCTCTCATTGATGCACTGCCAGGACCCACTCTCCTCCAAAGACATCTCCTGGTATTGTTTCTGATCATGGTCTCCAGGCTGTCTGCACCTGGTTGCTTGTTGGTGTCCCCTGCAAGAAAAACACGGTGTTCTTTCCAGTCGATTTCTGCCAAGCCTGCTGATCTGAAAACTCCAGCCCTCAAGAATTGTGTTGACAAGAACTCAGACCCTCTGTTCGTCACAGCCGAATGCACTGGGAAACAGGTTCCTTGAGGGTTCTCAGTGTGCCCTGTTCTCCTGTGCCTTTGTCCTTTGCATGAGATCACTGCCCTCTGATGCATGAACCACCAAAATCTGCCATGAGCCTTGTCTCCAAACTTCCCCCATAGTTTCTACGACCTCTGATCTCTTACTCTGTGGAGTTTACTGTGTAGGCTTCAGGTCAAATTCCACCCCGCTTCCGTTATTGTTGTCATTTCCTTTTGCCTTCATGGCTGAAGACAAGCGCGAGGTTATTAGACACGACTACCATCTCACTGTCCTCCATGTTAGCGCAAATTCTTACTGAGACTTAAGCAAGAATGAATTCTTCCACATGTCTCATGTGACAGGCTTGCAGAGAGCCTTTGACTCTGTCATATCTATCATTCTCAGAGAGAAAACAATCAGACGATTTCACTCCCTCAAGACAGTCAAGAAACATACAAAAAATCTGAAGTTATAGGGGCAAACAATACGATTCTAATGAACACACAATATGTGGTGTTTGTTTGAAGGCAGTTTTGTGAGAATACGAGTTTATGGTAGAGTAAAAATGATGTTATTCCTTGCAGAAGATGTTCTTGAAACAGATGGAATGTGAGTTTTCAAGGAATGTCAAATTGAATTGCTAACCTTAAGAGATTCAATTCCTACCTCTTGAAATTTAATTATAAGTTTTGTGTGAAACACACACAGACCACGCACACATTAAGACATGCACATGCACACACACACGAACACACACACAGAGAAGACACGCGAAAGAGGGGGAGGAAGTGAAAAATCGCACTAATGAAGCATCCCCAATGAAAATACCATAAAAGGGAAAGGCACAGAGAATTCAAGTCAGAAGTCAACCGAAATGAGAAAGTGAACTTCTTACCCAACAATAATTCATTCAGCATTCAGGTTAAAAGTCTCCCGTCCAACAAACTTTTTGTAGGTGTGGTTGAAATTACAAAAAATAAAATAAAATAAAATGAAATAAAATAAAATAAAATAAAATAAAACAAACAAACACAACAACGAGAAAAGATCCATCAGAAAACAACAAATATTAAACAAACTCGACCTCTGTTGCCCATAGGAGATTTCCTTTAACTAAAAAGATACACATAGCTTGAAAGTGAAGAAATTTGGAAACATAGGTTACGCTCTTACCAAGGTGAAGAGAGCCAAAGTGATTGTGCCTACGTCATCCAGTGTGATTTTATGCCTTTCAGAGACAAAAGAGTGCGAAAGGGGTTTTTTCATGATGGAGCATCAAAACATATGAAACCTGGAAGAACTGCCAACATATATACCAGAACATGGCTGTATCTAAACGTGGAAGCATGTGAATAGAGAGGAAGGGAGATGGGGACTTTAATCCAATATTGTTGGGGACTATGATATCCACGTTAAGCACAGCACAGATCATTCGGATGGAAAGGTGGTAAGGAATAACAGACGTCCACATTGGCTCTCTAGACCTCCTGAGATTTGGGGATCCATGAGTAAGATTGCGTATCTGAGGAGCATAAGATATGTTCTTCCCAAAGGTAGACAAAAGTTTATATATCACAGGTCATGAGCTGGAGTGAAAATCCAGGGGTAATTAATGGAAGAGAAGTCAAAACCTATCCTGTGCACTTATGATCATAAAGGTTTGATAACGGGAAGATATCCCTTTCAAATTAGAGTCTGACATACAGCCAGACTCTAAAAGTTGGAAAACACAACATGTCACGAACTAGCAAAGAATGCAAGAAAAAAATTCCAAAGGAAAAGCACAAAGAGACATGAACAAAGGAATGTCAAGAAACTTATGGGGTGATGCCAAAACATTTTATGGGGAAACCATATAGGGTTAATGCGTGCATTTCCAAAATTTAAAAACACCAAAAAAATAATAATAAAACAACCTACGTCAATGCTGAAGGAACAAGAAGAAGAATCAAATTCCAAAGTTAACAGAAAAAATGAAATAATGCATATAGTTATCAAACAAACCAATAGGAAAAAAAATCAGGAGGTCTCACAATTCAGTGTTTTAATCATGAACAAACTGCAGAAGCAATTACTGGGATAAAAAGGGAGACAAGAACACAGCTGAAAGTGTAAAACAACCTGAGAACTGGTTGAAAAGAAAAAAGAATAAACTAAGATTCACATCCACACATTTGTGCTAGCAAATTCAAGACCTGAGAGAAGAGGATAAATTATCAGACACATAGCAACTCCCAAGATTAGGTCAGGAAACCTACAAAATCTCAGCACTCTAATAGTGACTGAAGAGTTTGAATCAGTAATCCAACACCTGCCAACACACAGAAGGCCAGGTACAAGTCATTTTCCTGGGCCACTCTAGGTATTGAGCGAAGGCATTGGCCTGTCCTCTCATCGATTCCAGAGATGGAAGAGGCGGGTAGACTATAAGTCACAAGGATGAAGACACAATTCAGAGAAGGACATTTTAGTAAAGCAGTCCCATGTCATTTCAATAAGAAAAGATATTAAACACTATAATGCTTTCCTTTTCTCCATGTGACTTTCTTTGGTTGTGAAAGGGCCAGGCTGTTTTCCTTTGAATTTTTGTTGTTGTTGTTGCTATTGTGTTGAGAAAGCCCGCCTATCATCCATCATCCGTTTTTGACAGAGTATTCACGGATGCTTTAGTTGCATGTAAGTCCCAGTGCTCCTCCTAATATATGCCACAACTCCTGAACACCCCTTTAACAGTTCTCTTTTCTGTAACCCTCAGCTTGGTTTTCAGAGTCCTGAGTCACTCCTGGTGGGTCTCCTTCTCTGACTTTTTGCCCTTCAGTTTTCCCTTCCTTTACTAAGGGCCAAGGTATTCCTCCCGAGGCACATATTGTGGGAAGCCATAGGACATTTCCCTTTGTCTGCTTGCCTTTTCCATTTCCCATTCAGCAGGGCATGGGACATTCATGTCAAGACAAGGTCCATGCGTTCATTTTCTTCAACGGCTGAGGAATACTGTGTTGCCAAAATGGACCGAACCTTCCTTATCCACCAGGCCCTGTAAGGGCATTGCAGCTCACTCCAAAGGTCTGCTCGAATGTGCCTTGCAAGTCGTCGGTATAGGCCGTCCCTTTCATTCTGACTAAAGAGACTTGGTCTGCGTGTCTATATCCGGTACCACAACAAGTATAGTAAACTAATGATGACAACGGGTGCAGTCCAGGCCTCTCCCTTAAGAGTTAGCTGTTATGCCGAAGGTCATTCTCTATGAAGACTTTGCAAAGTTGATTAAGGAAAAACCAGGGAGACAGAGCCCTAATTCCTGGCCGTGCATTTCAGAACACTAGGAGATGAGGCCAAAGACAGCACCGAATTCGAAGCCCTCACCTTTCCCTCAAAAAGGGACTTTCCAACCTTACTCATCATTGACCCATAGGCAAAAGACGCTGACAATGGACGCTCTCACCCTCAGGATGACAAAACCCACGGAGAGCTGTTGATACACATGAGGTCTCCTGTGTCTTGCCTTCTTTGCTGAAGACAAGCGCGAGGTTATTAGACACTACTACCATCTCACTGTCTTCCATGTCACCACAAATTCTTACTGAGACATAAGAAAGAATGAATTCTTCAATTGCCTCATGTGGCAGTGTTGCGAAGAGCATTGGGCTTCGTCACATCTATCATTCTCAGAAAGACAACAAACAGATGATTTCACTCCCTCATGACAGTCAAGAAACATGTGAAAAAGCAAGGGGTATAGGGACAAACAATACGACACTAATGAGGCACCCAATCATGGTGATTGTGTGAAGGCAATTTTATGAGAATTCGTGTTTATTGAAGAGGACAAAGCGCCACGGTATTCCTTATAAGGCACATATTGTTGGATGCCATATGATATTTCCCTTTTTCTGCTTGCCTTTTCATTTCACATCAGCCAGGCATGGGACATTCATGTCAAGGCAAGGTCCAGGGCGTTCATTCTCTTCAATGGCCGAGGAATACTGTCTTGTCAAAATTGACCAAGCCTTCCTTATTAACTACTCTTTGCAAGGGTGTTGCGGCTCAATGCAAAGGTCTGCTCGAATGGGCCTTGCAAGTCATCGATATTAGCCGCACCTATCCTTCTGAATAAAGAGACATGGTCAACATGATTATACCCAATACCACAACAAGGACAACTAAAAATGACAACGGGTGTGGTACGGGCCGCTTCCTTAAGTTTAGCCATGATGCAGAATGACACTCTCCTCTAAGAATTTGCAAAGTTGTGTAAGGGAAAGCCAGGTAGACAGAGCCTTAAACCATTAGCCGTGTGTTTCAGAAAACTAAGAGATGAGACCACAGACAGCACCATATATCTATGCGCTCACCTTTTTCCTCAAAAGGGGACTTTCCCACCCTTAGTCATCACTGAGCCATAGGCAAAAGACGCTGAGAAAGGATGCTCTCACACACAGGATTACCAACCCCATGGAGAGTTGTTGATACCCATGAGGCCTCACTGTTTCCTGAGATCTCTATAAATGGGAGTGGAAATAGGACACCTTGCCGTCTCTGGGAAAATGTTGGCCTAAAGGAAGGTATAGTGAACATCATTTTCTTTTCCCTTTTTCCAGAAAGGGGAAGTGGGACACTAACCCACAAAACAACCCGAGTTCTTGATCAGACTCAGAGGGCTCTTGTTCTGTCCTTCGGGGTCTTCCTACCTAAAGCCTTAGGACACCAAGGTCATGGGAGAGGGACAGCTGCTTCAGTGAAGCCAGCATTTTTGAATGTCACAATGCTTTGAGATCATAGAAACCACTCCTCATTACATCACGTCTGATCACTACACTTAGCTAGAGCATTCATGGTTGGACCAAGAGCACCCTAGTCCATCCCGAACTGCTGGAGCTTTCTGGGTTTCTCACCAAGGCAGTTTTCAAAGCGAGTCAGAGTCAGCTTCCACATGGCCCAATTCATAGTGTTTGGTCGTGATTATCAGCACCAGCCCTCTGGACTCCAGAGAAAGACAAGCATCCACAATTCCATCTTAACCACGACAGGCCAAAAAACAATCAGGCCTCAAGCAAAACATCAGGGGAGGAAATATGAACCCGGCACAAGGAAAAGGCCCTCCCACACAATCACGGAGCTTCTGAATAGGAGAAGGCCCACCTAAGGAAAGAAAACTGAACACCCGCAATGGTGCCAAAGACATGTTTGGAGACTTCAACAGGTAGGACACGATTACGATGAGCCTCTCCAGAAATGCTGCCAACAAGGCCTCCCAATCTTCAAAAATGACCAAGCATCAAAGGCAGGTTCTACATCTTAGGTGTAGAACCTTATGTCCAGGATGGCCTCATGTACTTGGAGTCCACAAAGCAAACGGAGAGCATTTTGAAAGGGACCCATAGCCCAAAGACTTCCGTGCACGTTTCAGGAAGACAACTTGTATGTCCAAAAGGACGCATTGAAGAGCATTCTAATGTGGAAGAACCTTGAGCACTCCCTCGGCGTGGAGCAGCTACTCCTGTGGAACTGCATGGAGATGTGGAAGCACAAGCCTGCCTTCTACCTCTCATGACCCTCAGCCAAATGATGTCATGTGATAAACAAACAGTGCCTGTTGTAGAAGATGGGCATGTTATAATGGAGCCAGAAGAGAATGAACATGTGTCAACAAGGGGTCAGTACAGCGTGACACACAGCGGATGCTTCAGGTTGGTGAGGAGATCCAGGAAAACAAAGAACAGGAGAATGAACATTGGAGCTCCGAGCGAAGGTCTGGTATTTTAGGATGGTGGGAGGTTCTCTGTCCCTATCAGCTATCCATAGGAACCTTGGTCCAAATTCAATAAATCATTCTCTGCCCCCACTCTATTATTGTGCCTCGTTTTGTTTTTGTTATCTTGTCAAACGATGCGCATGCACTTATTAGACAGAGAGACTGAGAGTTCACATTCAGGGGGTAGAGCTGGCGAGGGAGAAGTTTACTTTCCCCTGAGCAGAGAACCTGAGACCAAAGTCATTGCCAAGACCCTGGAATCATGAGTTGATCTGAAGGCTGCTTCTGAACTGATTGACACCTCCTGGGACCCAACCGTTGACTTCTGAGAACCTCATGGTTTTAGAGAAAAACCGCTGTTCAGAAAGGCAGGCGATAAGAGTTTTGGCCTGGACTGCTGTAGCTTGAGCTATCCGGCTTTCTTCGAGAGCTGGTATAGCATTTCCTCTTGAAGTCAGTGACTGGGATATGGAAGAACTATTCTCCCATACCTATTTGCTAAAGTGAATTCCTCCATGCTTAGATTTTCCAGGGGTAAATGACACTATGTCTTTTGGTGTTCTGCTTCTGTGGAAGGTGATGTGAATCCTCTGTGCCTCTGACTGTGGACCTCTGTTTGTGCTACCAGATGAGGGTCATTTTCAGCCCCAATTTCTCAAATCCATGTTCATCCCTCTTTCTTTCACTCACTCTTACTTCTCCTACAAGAGGCACCACCTTCAATTCCTGGAGATGATGATTCCCTAAGCTCATTGTCATGTCCCGTCATTCTTCCTTCTCTTTTAGAATTTGCTTCCTTATTTTCTAGACTAGTTCTTCCAGGTCACTAATTGGATCCTGTACTTCTGCCATATTCCCGGACTTTGCATCTAGTCTCCTACCAATCTTCTCTTCAGGAGCTCTTTAGGTTCGTTTATCTTTATTAGTTTATCTCTGTGGTTCGAGACTTTCTGATATCTTCTATGTTTTCTGATGTACAGGAAGTTTCCTGCTGATTTCTATACCCCATCGGGTGTGTTCTATGTAGAAGTTTCTCCCTGATTGCCTAGCTGTGATCATCTTGTTCTTTTACCTTGGCATTAGTGGATTCTTCCATCTTTGCCTTGGATATAAGTCTCTGTCTTCCACTCCGTATTCTGAAAGCTCATTCTTTTTCCATCATGAGGTGAATGTCGGTAAGAAGAGGAAATCCGGGAGTGACCTATTGCTGGCCCTTAAGGGATGATGGGTTTGTGTGTGTGTGTGTGTGTGTGTGTGTGTGTGCCCGTGTGTGTGTGTATGATGCATGCCATCTGCTGTTGTGTTTTGGCTGACCCTGTCTTGAGACCAGTCAACTGCAAGGGCCCTCCTTGCCTGGTGTTTGGTGTGTTTGGGGCCCAGGCTGAATATGCTGAGGTTTCACTTAGTAGGATCTGGTGTGCGTGTGAAAGGAGACATTCCACAAGCCAATAGAATGCAGGTCTGCAGAATGCTGTGTTCAGAAGAGAGCATGTGGTCAAGAAATTCTTCTTGTCCCCTTTGGGAGAATGTGTTCCCCTTGGACTAAGCATCTTGGACTGAGGAAGGCAGTCCTCCTAGTGTTCCATGGTTGGGTTTTCGTGTTGGCATGTAGGCAGCAAATGTCTCACCATCCTGTCTTGGCCAGTAGCTCGGTCCTGTTGCTACTGGTTTGAGAGTCGAACATTTCTTATGCACCCATTGAATCATTTCCAGAAACACTGGCTCTCATTGATGCACTGCCAGGACCCACTCTCCTCCAAAGACATCTCCTGGTATTGTTTCTGATCATGGTCTCCAGGCTGTCTGCACCTGGTTGCTTGTTGGTGTCCCCTGCAAGAAAAACACGGTGTTCTTTCCAGTCGATTTCTGCCAAGCCTGCTGATCTGAAAACTCCAGCCCTCAAGAATTGTGTTGACAAGAACTCAGACCCTCTGTTCGTCACAGCCGAATGCACTGGGAAACAGGTTCCTTGAGGGTTCTCAGTGTGCCCTGTTCTCCTGTGCCTTTGTCCTTTGCATGAGATCACTGCCCTCTGATGCATGAACCACCAAAATCTGCCATGAGCCTTGTCTCCAAACTTCCCCCATAGTTTCTACGACCTCTGATCTCTTACTCTGTGGAGTTTACTGTGTAGGCTTCAGGTCAAATTCCACCCCGCTTCCGTTATTGTTGTCATTTCCTTTTGCCTTCATGGCTGAAGACAAGCGCGAGGTTATTAGACACGACTACCATCTCACTGTCCTCCATGTTAGCGCAAATTCTTACTGAGACTTAAGCAAGAATGAATTCTTCCACATGTCTCATGTGACAGGCTTGCAGAGAGCCTTTGACTCTGTCATATCTATCATTCTCAGAGAGAAAACAATCAGACGATTTCACTCCCTCAAGACAGTCAAGAAACATACAAAAAATCTGAAGTTATAGGGGCAAACAATACGATTCTAATGAACACACAATATGTGGTGTTTGTTTGAAGGCAGTTTTGTGAGAATACGAGTTTATGGTAGAGTAAAAATGATGTTATTCCTTGCAGAAGATGTTCTTGAAACAGATGGAATGTGAGTTTTCAAGGAATGTCAAATTGAATTGCTAACCTTAAGAGATTCAATTCCTACCTCTTGAAATTTAATTATAAGTTTTGTGTGAAACACACACAGACCACGCACACATTAAGACATGCACATGCACACACACACGAACACACACACAGAGAAGACACGCGAAAGAGGGGGAGGAAGTGAAAAATCGCACTAATGAAGCATCCCCAATGAAAATACCATAAAAGGGAAAGGCACAGAGAATTCAAGTCAGAAGTCAACCGAAATGAGAAAGTGAACTTCTTACCCAACAATAATTCATTCAGCATTCAGGTTAAAAGTCTCCCGTCCAACAAACTTTTTGTAGGTGTGGTTGAAATTACAAAAAATAAAATAAAATAAAATGAAATAAAATAAAATAAAATAAAATAAAACAAACAAACACAACAACGAGAAAAGATCCATCAGAAAACAACAAATATTAAACAAACTCGACCTCTGTTGCCCATAGGAGATTTCCTTTAACTAAAAAGATACACATAGCTTGAAAGTGAAGAAATTTGGAAACATAGGTTACGCTCTTACCAAGGTGAAGAGAGCCAAAGTGATTGTGCCTACGTCATCCAGTCTGATTTTATGCCTTTCACAGACAAAAGAGTGCGAAAGGGGTTTTTTCATGATGGAGCATCAAAACATATGAAACCTGGAAGAACTGCCAACATATATACCAGAACATGGCTGTATCTAAACGTGGAAGCATGTGAATAGAGAGGAAGGGAGATGGGGACTTTAATCCAATATTGTTGGGGACTATGATATCCACGTTAAGCACAGCACAGATCATTCGGATGGAAAGGTGGTAAGGAATAACAGACGTCCACATTGGCTCTCTAGACCTCCTGAGATTTGGGGATCCATGAGTAAGATTGCGTATCTGAGGAGCATAAGATATGTTCTTCCCAAAGGTAGACAAAAGTTTATATATCACAGGTCATGAGCTGGAGTGAAAATCCAGGGGTAATTAATGGAAGAGAAGTCAAAACCTATCCTGTGCACTTATGATCATAAAGGTTTGATAACGGGAAGATATCCCTTTCAAATTAGAGTCTGACATACAGCCAGACTCTAAAAGTTGGAAAACACAACATGTCACGAACTAGCAAAGAATGCAAGAAAAAAATTCCAAAGGAAAAGCACAAAGAGACATGAACAAAGGAATGTCAAGAAACTTATGGGGTGATGCCAAAACATTTTATGGGGAAACCATATAGGGTTAATGCGTGCATTTCCAAAATTTAAAAACACCAAAAAAATAATAATAAAACAACCTACGTCAATGCTGAAGGAACAAGAAGAAGAATCAAATTCCAAAGTTAACAGAAAAAATGAAATAATGCATATAGTTATCAAACAAACCAATAGGAAAAAAAATCAGGAGGTCTCACAATTCAGTGTTTTAATCATGAACAAACTGCAGAAGCAATTACTGGGATAAAAAGGGAGACAAGAACACAGCTGAAAGTGTAAAACAACCTGAGAACTGGTTGAAAAGAAAAAAGAATAAACTAAGATTCACATCCACACATTTGTGCTAGCAAATTCAAGACCTGAGAGAAGAGGATAAATTATCAGACACATAGCAACTCCCAAGATTAGGTCAGGAAACCTACAAAATCTCAGCACTCTAATAGTGACTGAAGAGTTTGAATCAGTAATCCAACACCTGCCAACACACAGAAGGCCAGGTACAAGTCATTTTCCTGGGCCACTCTAGGTATTGAGCGAAGGCATTGGCCTGTCCTCTCATCGATTCCAGAGATGGAAGAGGCGGGTAGACTATAAGTCACAAGGATGAAGACACAATTCAGAGAAGGACATTTTAGTAAAGCAGTCCCATGTCATTTCAATAAGAAAAGATATTAAACACTATAATGCTTTCCTTTTCTCCATGTGACTTTCTTTGGTTGTGAAAGGGCCAGGCTGTTTTCCTTTGAATTTTTGTTGTTGTTGTTGCTATTGTGTTGAGAAAGCCCGCCTATCATCCATCATCCGTTTTTGACAGAGTATTCACGGATGCTTTAGTTGCATGTAAGTCCCAGTGCTCCTCCTAATATATGCCACAACTCCTGAACACCCCTTTAACAGTTCTCTTTTCTGTAACCCTCAGCTTGGTTTTCAGAGTCCTGAGTCACTCCTGGTGGGTCTCCTTCTCTGACTTTTTGCCCTTCAGTTTTCCCTTCCTTTACTAAGGGCCAAGGTATTCCTCCCGAGGCACATATTGTGGGAAGCCATAGGACATTTCCCTTTGTCTGCTTGCCTTTTCCATTTCCCATTCAGCAGGGCATGGGACATTCATGTCAAGACAAGGTCCATGCGTTCATTTTCTTCAACGGCTGAGGAATACTGTGTTGCCAAAATGGACCGAACCTTCCTTATCCACCAGGCCCTGTAAGGGCATTGCAGCTCACTCCAAAGGTCTGCTCGAATGTGCCTTGCAAGTCGTCGGTATAGGCCGTCCCTTTCATTCTGACTAAAGAGACTTGGTCTGCGTGTCTATATCCGGTACCACAACAAGTATAGTAAACTAATGATGACAACGGGTGCAGTCCAGGCCTCTCCCTTAAGAGTTAGCTGTTATGCCGAAGGTCATTCTCTATGAAGACTTTGCAAAGTTGATTAAGGAAAAACCAGGGAGACAGAGCCCTAATTCCTGGCCGTGCATTTCAGAACACTAGGAGATGAGGCCAAAGACAGCACCGAATTCGAAGCCCTCACCTTTCCCTCAAAAAGGGACTTTCCAACCTTACTCATCATTGACCCATAGGCAAAAGACGCTGACAATGGACGCTCTCACCCTCAGGATGACAAAACCCACGGAGAGCTGTTGATACACATGAGGTCTCCTGTGTCTTGCCTTCTTTGCTGAAGACAAGCGCGAGGTTATTAGACACTACTACCATCTCACTGTCTTCCATGTCACCACAAATTCTTACTGAGACATAAGAAAGAGTGAATTCTTCAATTGCCTCATGTGGCAGTGTTGCGAAGAGCATTGGGCTTCGTCACATCTATCATTCTCAGAAAGACAACAAACAGATGATTTCACTCCCTCATGACAGTCAAGAAACATATGATAAAGTAAGGGGTATAGTGACAAACAATACGACACTAATGTGGCACACAATCGTGGTGATTATGTGAAGGCAGTTTTATGAGAATACGTGTTTATTGAAGAGGACAAAGCGCCAAATATTCCTTATGAGGCACATATTGTTGGATGCAATATGATATTTCCCTTTTGAGCTTGCCTTTTCATTTCACATCAGCCAGGCATGGGACATTCATGTCAAGGCAAGGTCCAGGGCGTTCATTCTCTTCGACGGCCGAGGAATACTGTCTAGCCAAAACGGACCAAGCCTTCCTTATCCACTAGTCCTTGCAAGGGTGTTGCAGCTCAATGCAAAGGTCTGCTCGAATGGGCCTTGCAAGACATCGATATTAGCCGTACATATCCTTCTGACTAAAGAGATATAATCAACATGATTTTACCCGTTACTGCAACAAGGACAACTAATAATGACAATGGGTGTGGTCTGGGCCTCTTCCTTAGGTTTAGCCCTGATGCAGAATGACACTTTCCTCTAAGTCTTTGGAAAGGTGTGTAAGGGAAGCCCAGTAGACAGAGCCTTAAACCATTAGCCGTGTGTTTCAGAAAACTAAGAGATGAGACCACAGACAGCACCATATATCTATGCCCTCACCTTTTTCCTCGAAAGGGGACTTTCCCACCCTTAGTCATCACTGAGCCATAGGCAAAAGACGCTGAGAAAGGACGCTCTCACACACAGGATTACCAACCCCATAGAGAGTTGTTGATATCCATGAGGCCTCACAGTTTCTTGAGATCTCTATAAATTGGAGTGGAAATAGGACACCTTGCCGTCTCTGGGAAAATGTTGGCCTAAAGGAAGGTATAGTGAACATCATTTTCTTTCCCCTTTTTCCAGAAAGGGGAAGTGGGACACTAACCCACAAGACAACCTGAGTTCTTGATCACACTCATAGGGCTCTTGTTCTGTCCTATGGGATCTTCCTACCTGAAGGCTTAGGACACCAAGGTCATGGGAGAGGGACAGCTGCTTCAGTGAAGCCAGCATTTGTGATGTCCCAATGCTTTGAGATCATAGCCACCACTCCTCATTACATCACGCCTGATCACTACAATTTGCTAGAGTATTATTCCATCTTAACCATGACAGGCCAAGAAACAATCAGGCCTCAAGCAAACCCTCAGGGGAGGAAATCTGAGCCCAGCACAAGGATAAGGACCTCCCACACAATCACGGAGCTTCTGAACAGGAGAAGGGCCACCCAAGGAAAGAAAACTGAACACCCTCAACCGTGCCAAAGATATGTCTGGAGTCTTCCACAGCGAGGACACGAGTACCTCGAGCGTCTCCAGAAACGGTGCCAACAAGGCCTCCCAATCTTCAAAAATGACTATGCATCAAGGCAGAATCTACACCCTTAACCTTAGGTCAAGGATGGACTCAGGTACTTGGAGTCCACAGGAGCAAACGGAGAGCATTTTGAAAGAGACTCGTAGCCCAAGTGAAGCCATCTGAAAGACTTCCATGCCCGTTTCATGTAGACAACTTTTATATCCAAAAGGATGCATTTAAGAGGATTCGAATGTGGAAGAACCTTGAGCACTCCATCAGTGTGGAGCAGCTACCCCTGTGGAACTGCATGGAGATGTGGAAGCACAAGCCTGCCTTCTACTTCTCATGACCCTCAGCCAAATGATGTCATGTGATAAGCAAACAGTGCCTGTTGTAGAAGATGGGCATGTTATAATGGAGCCAGAAGAGAATGAACATGTGTTAACAAGGGGTCAGTACAGCGTGACACACAGCGGATGCTTCAGGTTGGTGAGGAGATCCAGGAAAACAAAGAACAGGAGAATGAACATTGGAGCTCCGAGCGAAATCTGGTATTTTAGGATGGTGGGAGGTTCTCTGTACCTAGATGCTATCCATAGAAACCTTGGTACAAATTCAATAAATCATCCTTTGCCACCAGTCAATTATTGTGCCTTGTTTTGTTTTTGTTATCTTGTCAAACGATACGCTTGCACTTATTAGACAGAGACCAAGAGTTCACAATCAGGGGGTAGAGTTGGCGAGGGAGAAGCTTACTTTACCCTGAGCAGAGAACCTGAGACCACAGTCTTTGCCAAGACCCTGGAATCATGAGTTGATCTGAAGGCTGCCTCTGAACTGATTGACACCTCCTGGGACCCAACCATTGACTTCTGAGAACCTCGTGGTTCTAGAGAAGAACCTCTGCTCAGTCATTGTTCAGAAATGCACGGGATAAGATTTTGGCTGAGCTATCCGGCTTTCTTCGAGAGCTGGTGTAGCATTTCCTCTTGAATCAGTGACGTGTTTATGGTAGAGTACAAATGATGACATTCCTTGCAGAAGATGTTCTTGAAACGGATGGAATGTGAGTTTTCAAGGCATGTCAAAATGAATTGCCAACCTTAAGAGACCCAATTCTTTCCTCTTGAAATTTAATTATAAGTTTTGTGTGAAACACACACACCACGTTCACATTAAGACATGCACATGCACACACACACGAACACACACACTGAGAAGACATGCGGAAGAGGGGGAGGAAGTGAGAAATCACACTAATGAAGCATTCTCAAAGAAAATACCATAAAAGGGAAAGGCACAGAGAATTCAAGTCAGAAGTCAACCGAAATGAGAAAATGAACTTCTTACCTAACAATAATTCATTCAGCATGCAGGACAGAAGTCTCCCGTCAACACAAACATTTGGTAGGTGTGGTTGAAATTAAAATAAAATAAAATAAAATAAAATAAAATAAAATAAAATAAAATAAAATAAACCAAAAAAAGAAAAAAAAAACGAGAAAAGATCCATCAGAAAACAACAAATATTAAACAGGCTCGACCTCTGTTGCCCATAGGAGATTTCCTTTGACTATAAAGATACACATAGCTTGAAAGTGAAGAAATTTGGAAACGTAGGTTATGCTCTTGCGAAGGTGAAGAGAGACAAAGTGATTGTGCCTAAGTCATCTAGAGTGATTTTATGGCTTTGAGAGACAAAAGAGAGCTGAAAGTGTTTTTTCATGATGGAGCATCAAAACATCAGAAACCTGGAAAACTGCCAACATATATACCAGAACATGGCTGTATCTTAACGTTGGAAGCATATGAACAGAGAAAGGGATTGGGACCGTAATCCAATATTGTTGGGGACTATGATATCCAGGTTAAGCACAGCACAGATCATTCGGATGGAATGGTGGTAAGGAATAACAGACGTCTACATGGGCTCTCGAGACCACCTGATCTTTGGGGATCCATGAGTAAGATTGTGTCTCTGAGGACAGTAAGATATGTTCTTCCCAGCGGCAGACCTAACTTTGTCTATCACAGGTCATGAGCTCGAGTCCAAATCCAGTCGTAATTCATGGAAGAGAAGTCAAAACCAATCCTGGGCACTTATAAATATGAAGGTATGAAAAAGGGAAGATATCACTTTCAAATTGGAAATACAGCCATACCCTAAAGGTTGGAAAACACAACACACTCACAAACTAGCAATGAATGCAAGAAAGAAAATCCAAAGGAAATGCAGAAAGAGCCATGAACAAAGGAATGTCAAGAAACATAAGCAGTGATGCCAAAACATTTTATTGGGAAACCATAAAGGGTTAAACGCATGTATTTCCAAAATTTAAAAACATTGAAAAAAAAAAAAAAAGGAACCTAACTGGACGCCTGAAGGAACAAGTAGAAGAAGAGTCGAACTCCAAAGTTAACAGAAAAAAATGAAATCATACATATGATTATCGAAATAAAGGAAATACAAACAAACCAATTAAAAAAAAAATCCGGAGATCTCACACTTCAGTTCTGAAAACATGAACAAACTGCAGAAGCCATTAATGGGATATAGCATGGAGACAAGTACACAGCTGGAAGTATGAAACCACATGACAACTGGTAGAAAGGAAAAAAGAATAACCTAAGAGGCACATACACACATTTATGCTAGCAAATCCAAGACCGGAGAGAAAGGTTAAATTCCCAGACACATAGAAACTCCTACGATTAGGTCAGGAAACCTACAAAATCTCAGCTCTTTAGAAGTGACTGAAGCGTATGAAGCAGTACTCAAACACCTGCCAGCACACAGAGAGCCAGGTCCAAGTTATTTTCCTGGGCCACTCTTCTAGTTATTTAGCGAAGTCAATGTCATGTCCTCTCATCAACTTCAGAGATGGAACAGGCGGGTAGACTCTAATTTACAAGGATAAAGACCCAATTCAGATAAGGACATTTTAGGAAACAAATCTCATGCCATTTCAATAAGAAAAGATAATAAAAAATATAATTCTTTCCTTTTCTCCCTGTGCCTTCTTTAGGTTTTGAAAGGGTCACATTGTTTTTCTCTGAATTTTTTGGTTGAAAATCTTAGAATTCTTCTTGGAAATTTTTTTTTTTGACACAGTATTCACGGATCTTTTAGTTTCATATGCGACCTAGTGCTTTTCCTAATATATGCCACAGCTCCTGAACACCCATTAAGCAGTTCCCTTATTCCTTGAATGTGTCTCTTCTCTGTAAACCTCAGCTTGGTTCTCAGAGTCCTGAGTCACTCTTGGTTGGTCTCCTTCTCTGCATTATTCCCATTCAGTTTTCCTTTCCCTTATTAAGGGCCAAGGTATTCCTCCTGAGGAACATCTTGTGGAAAGCTATATGATATTTCCACGGTCTGCCTGTCTTTTCATTTTCCATCACCCAGATATGGGACTTTCATGTCAATGTAAGGTCCAGGGGTTCATCCTTCCCGATGGCTGAGGAATACTCTGTACCAAGATGGACCACACCTTCTTCATCACTAGTCCGCAAGGACCTTGAGTCTCAACCCACAGTTCTGCTCAAGTGGGCTTTGCAAGCCGTCGATATAGGCCGTCCCTTTCCTTTTGACTAAAGAGACTTGGTCAAAATGTCTATACCCGTTCCACTACAATTACAGTTAACTAATGATGACAACAGGTGCGGTCCAGGCCTCTTCATCAAGAGTTAGCTATGATCAGAACGTCACTTTCCTCGAAGACTTTGCAAAGTTAAGGGAAAACCAGGTAGACAGAGTCCTAATCCCTTAACCTTATGTTTTAGAACTCTAGGAGATGAGGACAGAGGCAGCACCATATATCCATGCCCTCACCATTTTCCTCAAAAAGGGACTTTCTCTCCATTAGTCATCACTGACCCGTTGGGAAAAGACACTGACAATAGACTTGCTCACCCAGGATGACAAACCCCATGGAAAGCTGTTGGTTGCCAAGATGCCTCACTGTTTCTTGAGATCTAGAAATTGTAGTGGAAATAGGACACCTTGCTGTCTCTGGAGATAAGTTGGCCTAATGGAAGGTATAATGAACATCATTTTTTTCCTATTTATTTAAAAGGGGGAGTGGGAAATTAACCCACAAAACAACCTGAGTTCCTGATCAAGCTCAGAAGGCTCTTGTTCTGTCCTTCCCGGGGCTTCCTACCTAAAGCCATAGGATACCAAGGTCATGGGAGAGGGACAGCTGCTTCAGTGAAGAAAGCATCTGTGATGTCACAAAGCTTTGAGGTCATAGCAACCAATCCTCATAAACCCATGCCTGATCACTACACTTGGTTGGAGTATTCATGTGTGTGCCAATAGGACCCCTAGCCGTCCCAAACCACTGGAGCTGCCTGGGTCTCTCACCAAGGCAATTTGTTAAGCAAGTCGGTATCACCTTCTCCATGGCCCGATTCGTAGTGTTTGGTCCTGACTGTTAGCACCAGCCCTCTGGATTTCGGAGAAAGGCAAGAATCCACCATTCCATCTTAGACAGGAAAGGTCAAGTAACAATCAGGCCTCAAGCAAACCTCAGGGGAGGGAATCTGAGCCCTGCACTAAGGTTAGGCCCTCCCACCCAATCTTCTGAAAAGGAGAAGTGCCACCCAAGGAAAGCTCAAGGGTAACACCCCCAATCATGACATAGATATGTCTGGAGTCTTCCACAGTGCAGACACAAGTGTTAGAGTTTTTAATGAAAGGAGCAAGACTGATACAAAGCGAAGGTGAAGCAAAGCTGAATTTCATTCCGAACATCGGGAATCATACAGACTGGTCAGGGCCTTCTCTTCCAAATTCGACCCCCTCCAGCATCACAGACTATCATGTAGAGATGTAGTTTTGCTGGACTATACACAGGTGGCCTTGAGATTGCAATACACAGAGAAAACTGCACAGTGGTGCTAGGTCTTCCAGACATAGAAAAGAACTGCTAGTAACACACGGATGGACAACTGAATCTCAATTTACCTAGTAGACATAAGATCCCCACTGAGTGGATATCTTTTCTGGCCTGACCTGCTCTTATATCTAGGCTTTGAGAGTAAATACCTTTGGGAGGGGCAGTATCAATCTAAATTTACTGCATGAGGTCAATCTATCTATACTGCCTAAACACAAAATGATTCCTTCTGGCCACCCAGGCTCTTACTTTCCTCCTTATTCTTTGGAGATTAGTCCAATCCTTGACTTTTCATCCAGTTCTACATTTTCTGGTTATAAAGGGTTTATTGAGCATGTAATTATAACATTTTTATCGCTCTCATTTTCTTTTGTACATTACACTAGTGTACAGTCGGCTGTATATTTACACTAGTGTAAATGACACTAGTGCACAGTCGGCTGATGAGTTACCCATTTACCGCTTCATAAAACCCTTTCCATTTTTTTTTCTAATTTCCTTTATCTAATTAACTACCTATACTTTACATAAACAGGTTAAAAATAGGAGCAACAACAAACTCATAGTCTTTTCAGTCTTAGATTTAGTCCACGATAAATGGGATCTTTGGCTGTGGCTTCCACCTTTGGGGGTCATCTTCATCCTTGGCTCGATTGATGTTACATGTGTGAATCCAGGCCCTGATGTGTTCTACTTTTACTGCTGTGGTGTGTTCAAGGTAACAGTAAAAGGTCCCATCCAACGAGGCTCCAAGCTCCCCACTTGATAATGTCATATCCAAACCAAGTGATTGGGTTGTAAAGGATGTGGTTCCACCTCAGTCTCCATACCAGTGTGGGCAGTCTGGATCCCTGCATTTTTTTTTTTAATACAGACTGTAATGCCTGCAGTGACTGCAGTACAGACTGATCAGTCATTTCTGCTAGGGCAACCTTTTGTAGCCGAGGACAGAGCGGGAGCAGGGTTTCTCCCAAACATTTCAAATGGGGTCACCCTATTTAAATAGTGTGTACATCTTGCCCTGAGCAGGGTGAAAGGAAGGAGAGCCACCCATCCACTGCCCGTCTCCAGGGTTAGTTTTGTCAAGGTCTCTTTAAGAGTCTGGTTCATTCTCTCTACATGCCCAGAACTCTGGGTCTGATAGGCACAACGTAGTTTCCAATTTGTACCCATGGCCTTGGCCAATTCCTGTGAGACTGAACTCAAAATGCAAGGCCATTGTCTGAACCAATCTTGAGAGGCAGCTCAGACCGAGGAATTATTTTTCTTGTTGCTTTCTGGATACCACTCCTGCCGTCTCATGTTTCTCGGAAAAAGCCTCAACCTGAACTGAAATGGTATCTACAAAAACTAACATATACTTGTCTCCATATTTTCCGAGTTTTATTTCTGTAATATCTATTTTCCAATAAATTCCTGGTACACAACCTCTTTCCCTTTTCCCTCTTCCAATTCTAGTTCCTCCCACATTAACTGCCTGGCACTGAGCACATCTATCAGCTATATCCTGAACCATATGCCGTAATTTAGAAGCCTGGAACTGCTTGCCTTTAAGTTCTTTGAGTTTGAGTGACCCCAGGTGAGTACCCTAATGTATCTGGTCTACTAACTTCTTTCCTAGTCTTCGAGGAAGAATTAAATTTCCTCTTTTAGTCTTAGCCCAGTCCCCTTTATAATATAATTTAGCTATTTTTGTAAATACTTTAAATCTTCCTCTGAATACTCCAGTTTATCTGGTAGGGATAGATCCAGGTGTGTAACCTGCTCTTGCATTGTTTCTCAGGCTGCTTGCTTTAAATCTCGATCTAATAATTGGTTTCCTTTTGAAATAAGATCAGTCCCCTTTTGGTGTCCCAAGAAATGCATAACAGCCACCTCTTTCAGGTCCCAATATTTCTCTACTGTTTTAATTCCTTTTCCTTCTAATGTTAATAGTCTCCTTCCTTTGTAAGTAGCTCCATGTATATGGAGAGTAGCAAAGATATACCTGTGGTCCGTATTGATGTTGGTGGTTTTACCTTTAGCCATCTGCAGTGCCTTAGTGATTTCAATCAGTTCTGCTTGTTGTGCAGAAGTTCCATGTGGCAGGGTGCTGCCCAGAATTCCTGCTCAGGATAAACTACCACAGCCCTCACATACCTCAAATACCTCTTTCCATGAACAGAGTCATCTCTGCATCTGGGAAGGGCATGTCTCTGAGATCCAGTCTTATTCCTGTGACTTGGTTTAGGACCTCCCCACAGTTGTGTGGATGCTCAGCCAGCTCCTCTGGGAGCAGTGTGGCTGGATTTAGCACCACTGGTGGCTCTGAGATCACTCTTGGTTTGTTGAGGAGGAGGGCCTGATACCCTATCACTCCGGTGTTCACTATCATCAGTAGGTTGGAATCTACGAAGATACGTGATAGCATGTGTGGTGGTCAAGATGAGATCATGACCTAATGGTCTAGCATTATATCTCATTTGTTTAAGATATACATGTCAACGAATTTAATTCGATTTGTCATTCAGGCAACCGTTCACAGTTTCAGGTTACCTAAGACTTTGGAAGCCACTTTAACAATTACCCATTAAAACCTTGAGACAGACAAATAACTATCTCCAGTTCAGATGCCATGCTCTTCCGCCAACAAGGGAGAGGGGCTAGGCAGTCCACATCAGGCCAGAGAAGGCATAGAATTCCCCAAAACAAAGGGGGTTTCGGCAGCTGCTTGGGAATATTTTTTAAAGTCTTGGGCTCAAGGTCGGTTTATCCCACAGTGCCAGTTCTGCTTACCAAAAGTGGTCCATTAGGCACTCATATTCTACGCTCAGTTCCAATGAGCATCATCATTGGGCACCTTAACTCACTCTTAGACTAACCCCAGTTGGCTACAGTCATAGCCCTTAACACACGAAATGAGTGAGTGAGAAGCCTCACATCTATTATGAAGAGCAGAGAGATGAAAGTCAGAATCCCTTTACTCTCTGCTTTCCCCATTCCTTCAATCATAACAAACAATACAACAAAAAACAAAAGGACCAGGCAAAGACGACCGTAGGCCCAACGATTCTTACCAATAACTTTACACTTGTGGGGGCTTTCTTTATCCCCTGATCGCCTAGGAGGACTCGAACACCCAAACCGCCCACGGGGACTTGAACCTCCTGAATGTCTAGGGGGACTCGAATCCCCCTGACTGTCCAGGGGGACTCGAACACCCTGGAGTTCGCCTAAGGGTATTTGAACCCCCTCTATACGCCAAGGGGAACTCGAACCCCCTGACCATCTAGGGGGACTTGAATCCCTGGACCACCAAGGGGGACTTGAACCCCCATATGATCTACAAGCAGAGGATGGGGCATCTCCACATCCACACGAGCTCTGGGGAGCATGGCTGCTGCCAGCTTCTACCTTGGGCCATACCCTGCAACTCCATGCAGGATCCCATGATCCTACCTCCAGAGGCTTTTCCAAAAATTCCAATGCTGGCTCAGTTCTCATCATTTGAATTCGGGTTGCCCTTCAAAGATAGGATCCTTATTCAAAGGAGCGAGAATGACACAAAGTGAAGGTCAAGCAAACGTTAATTTTGCACAAAGCATCGAAAATCATATTGACCGGTCAGGGCCTTCTCTTGCAAAGAGGCGACCCCTCCCAGCCTCACAGACTAACATTTATAGCAGTAGTTTAGCCTGACTATACAGAGGTGGCCAATTAGATAACAATACAGAAAAAACTGCACAGTCGTGCTAAGTCCGCTACACCACAAAAACAAAAATGCTAGGTAACACATGGGTGGACAATTGTATCTGAAGTTACCCTAGTTCATATATGCGTGCCCCTCTAATGGGATGTCTTCTCCTGGCCTGATTCACCCTTGTATCTAGGCTTTGAGAGTAAGCTTTTCTGGGAGGAGTAGGGTCAATTTAGTTTACTGCATGGGTTCAATATAAGTTTACTGCAGAAACAAAAAATGACTCCCTCTGGCCTAGCGGCCCTTATAAGGAGTACCAGTAGCGTCTCTAGAAATCGAGCCAAAATGACTTCCAAATCTTCAAAACTGACGATGTACCAAAGGCAGATTCTACATCCTAGAACCTTAGGTCCAGAATGGACTCATGTACTTGGAGTCCACAGGAGCAAGCATGGAGCATGTTGGAAAAGACCCATAGCCCAAGGGAAGCCATCTGAAAGACTCCTGTGCCCGTTTCAGGAAGACAACTTGTATCTTCAAAAGGACACATTGAAGAGGATTCAAATGTCAAAGAACCTGGAGCATTCCCACAGGGTCCTGCAGATACCCTCTGGAGAAGTGCATGTAGATGTGACAGCACAAGCCTGCCTTCACCCTCTCATGAACATCCCCCAAATGGTTTCATGGGATAAGCAAACAGTGCCTCTAGTGGAAGATGGGCGTGTTCTAATGGAGCCAGCAGAAGATGAACAGTGGGTCAACAAAGGGCCATTACAGAGCCACAGACAGCATATGCTACAGGTTGGTGAGGATATTCAGGAAGACAAGGAAGTGGAGAATGAACATTGGAGCTCTGAGCGAAGGTCTGGCATTTGAGGTTGGTGGGAGGTTCTCTGAACCTGGCTGCCTTCCATAGAGATCTAGGTCCAAATTAAAGAAAACATCCCCTGGCCACAGTCAATCCTTGTTCCCTGGTTATATTTTGGTCTTTTTGTCAAACAATGCACATGCACATATTTGACAGAGAGACAGAGAGATCACAATCAGGGTGTAGAGCTGGAGAGGGAAAAGCTGACTTCCCCTGAGCAGGGAACCTGAGACCAGAGTCGATGCCAAGACCCTGAAATCATGAGTTGAGCTGATGGCCGCCTCTGAAATGATAGACACAATCCATGACACAATCTTTGACTTCTGATTACATCCTAGTTCTAGACGTGAACCACTGCTCTGTTATTGTTCACAAATGCAGGGGAAATGGATTTTGGCTTGGGCTGGTGTTGCTTGAGCTATCTGGCCTGCTTCGAGAGCTGGTATAGTTTGTCCTCTTGAGGTAAGTGACTTGGATATGTACAAACTACACTCCCAAGCATATTAAGGTAAAGAGAATACCTCCATTGATAGCTTTTGCAGGGGGAATGAAACTATGTCTTGTAGTTCTATGCTTCTGTGGATGGTGATGTGAGTCCTCCTTGCCTCTGAATCTATATCTCTGCTTCTGCTCCCACATGAGGGACAGTTTTAGCTCTGAATTCTCAAATCCATGTTCAGCCCTCTTTTTTTTTCTCTCTCAATCCTACTTCTCCTACAATAAGCACCTCTTTCTATTCCTTGGAGTCGGTGACTTTCCTAAGCTCATTGTCATGTTTCATCATTCTTCCTTCTTTCTTCGGATTTGCTTCCTTATTTACCAATCCTTTTCTGCCAGGTCAAAAATTTGGTCCTTTGCTTCTGACAGCTTCTTGGACTTTTCCTTCAGTCTGCTACCAATCTTTTCTTCAGGAACTATTTTATTTTATTTTATTTTATTTTATTTTTATTTTATTTTATTTTATTTCATTTCTATCAGTTGAATCTATGTGGTTTGAGACTCCCTGATATCTTTCTGCTTTCAATCCTCCATTGGGCGTGTTATATGTGAGGTTTCATTCCGATTACCTGGCCATGATCATTTCTTCTTCTTTGGCAACAATTGATTCTTCCAATTTTTTCTTGGATATAGGTCTCTGACTTTTTCTCAGTATTTGAAAAATCAATTCTGTTTTTTATCCTGATGGTAATTTCTTTAGAAATAAGAGTTCATGGAGTGCCCAAGGGCTGGCCCTTGAGGGAGTCTCGGGTATGTGTGTGTGGCATGCATGCCCTCTGCTCTTGTATCATAGCTGTCCCCTGTCCTTGAGACCAGTCATCTGCAGAGGCTCTCTTTGCCAGCCTTTTGGTGTGTTTGGTGTCTGGGCTGAATAGGCTGAGGTTTAGCTTGGTGGGATCTGGTGCACCTGTGAAAGGATAAATTCAACCTACACAACAGAATGAAGGCCTGTAGCATTCTGTGGTCGGGGAGAGCCTGTGGACAGGGCTCTCTTCTAATCCCTTATGGGAGAATCTGTTCTCTTAAAATGAAGCTAGTTGGACTGAGGAACACAGTATCCTATGTGTTCCATGGTTAGATTTTCGTGTTTGCAAGAGAGGCAATTAAAGCCCTCACCATCCTGACTTGGGCAAGTAGCTCGGTCTTGATGCTGCCTGTGCGAGAGCCCCAAATTTCTTTTGTCCCCATCAAATCATCTCCTAGAACACTGCCTCTCACTAATGTACAGCCAGAACCCACCATCTTCCCACTGTGTCACCTGGTATTGTCTCTAATCGTGGTTTCCAGGCTGTCTTCACCTGGCTATTTGTTGGTGTTCTCTGCCAGAGAAATACAGTGTTCTTTTGAGTTGATATGCCAAGGCTGCTGTTTAAAATCTCCAGGCCTCAGAGCCCTTTGTTGGCATGAAATAGTACGATTCAGACCCCCTGATAGTCAGAATCAATGGAATTGGAGAACGTACTCCATGTGGGATAGAAGTGTGCTCCGATCTCTTGTGGCTTTGTCCATTGCATTGTCTCACTGCCTTCTGAATTACCAACTTCCCACTTTCCCCCTAAACCATGTCTCCAATCTTCTCCCATAGTGTTTGCAACTTATTCTCTCTTTTGCTATGGAGTTTGCTTTGTAGGCTCCAGTTCATTAATGCCATGTTGAAGTTGATTTGGTAATCTTCCTATATGTTCCTGGCTAAAGACATGCCTGGAGTTCCCAGACACTACTACAATCTCACTGTCCTGAAAAAGCCCCACAGAATCTTACACAGCCATAAGCAAGAATTTATTCTTGCCACTTACCTCATGTGGCAGAATTGTGGGGAGCATTAGCCTACGTCTCATCTATCAGTCCCAGAAAGACAAATAACATACAATTTCACTCTCTCATGACTGACAAGAGACATATTAAAAAGCAAGGGAAAAAGGGACAAACAATACGACACTAACCAGGCACACAAAATGTGGTGTTTGTTGAGGACAGGTTTGAGAGAATATGTGTTTATCAAAGAGGACAAAAGATGACATTCTTTGTAGGAAATGAGGCTGAAAGAGAGGGAATGTGAGTTTTCAAGGCATGTCATATTGAATTGCTATCCATTAAATACCGACTTCCTATCTCCATCAATTTAATTATAATTGTTATTTGAAACACACTCAGACAGCACACACACACACACACACACACACACACACACACACACACACACTTACAGATAAGACACCCAAAAGATGGAGAGAAAGTGAAGAATAGCACTAATGAAGCAAACCCAAAAGAAAAGAACTGAGAGAAAATGATAAATTCCAAGACACATATTCACTCCAAAGATTAGGGCAGGAAACCTACAAAATCTCAGCTCTGTAGTAGTGACTAAAGCGTTTGAAGCAGTAATCAAACCCCTGTCAACACACAGATGGTGAGGTGCAAATTATTTCCTGTTCAAATCTTCTAGACATTAGGGAAGGCAATGCCATTTTCTTCTCATCGATTCCACAAATAGAGGAGGTGGATGAACTCTAATTTACTAGTATAAAGACCCAATTCAAATAATGACATTTTAGGAAATAAATTATATTCCATTTCAATAATTAAACATAATAAAAGTATAATTCTTTCCTTTCCTCTGTCTGTCTTCACCTGCATTTGAAAGGGCCACCTTGTTTTTATTATTTTGTACTGTTGTGGAAGCCAGCCTGTCATTCATCATCCATTTTTGACAGAGTATTCACTGATGCTTTAGTTCCATAAATGACCTAATACTCCTCCTAAGATATGCCAGAACTCTTCAACATCCATTAGCCAGTTCCCTCATTCCCTGCATGTCTCCTTTTTTCCTTGACTCTCAGTTTGATTCCACAGAGTTCTGAGTTACTCCTGGTTTGTCTCCTTCTCTGACTTATCCCCCTTCCCTTTTTCCTTCTTTCTACTAAGGGCCATGGTATTCCTCCTAGGGCACATATGAGAGAAGCCATTTGATATTTCCCTTTGTCTCCTTGCCCTTTTCATTTCACAAACCCAGTCCTGTGGCATTCATGTCAGTGCAAGAACCAAGAGTTCATCTTACCTAATGGTTGAGGAATAATCTGTTGCCAATATGGACAACACCTTCTTTATCCACTAGTTTTGCAAGGACATTGCAGCTCAATCCTTAGTTCTGTTCAAGTGAGCCTTGCAGGCCATCAATGTAGGCCATTAATTTTCCTTTGATTAAAGAGACTTGGTCAACACGGTTATACCCATAAACAGTAGGTAGAGATAAATAATGGTAAGAAGGAGTGCTGTCCATTGCTCATCCTGAAGGATTAGCTATTATGTATAATGTCACTCTCTCATCCAAAGGAGGAAAACCTCAGAGAGATGGGATGACATACAAGAGGCATTGTTGTTTCTGATATCACAAGAAATTTCAGAAGAATTAGGAAAACTTTGCCATCTCTGGAGAAAGGTTGGCCTAAAAGATCATTTCCCTGGGCCACTCTTCTAGGTATTTAGTGAAGGCAATGTCATGTCCTCTCATCAAATCCAGAGATGGAAGAGGTGGGTAAACCCTAATTCAAAAGGAAAAAGACCCAATTCAAAGAAGAACATTTTAGGAAACCCACCCATGCCATTTCAATAAGGAAAGATAATAAACAATATAATTCTTTCCTTTGATCCCTGTGACTTCCTTTGGTTTTCAGAGGACCACATGTTTTTCCTGTGAATTTATGTTGTTGTTGCTGTTCTGTTGAGAAAGCCTGACTATCATCCAGCATCCTTTTTAGACAGAGTGCTCATTGATGCTTTAGTTGCATGGAAGTCCTAGTGCTCCTCCTAATATATGCCACAACTCCTGACCACCCATTAAGCAGTTCTCTTTTCTGTACCGCTCAGCTGTATTCTCAGAGTCCTAAGTCACTCCTGCTGGGTCTCTTTCTTTGAGTTCTTGCCCTTCAGGATTCCCTCCCTTAACTAGGGCCAAGGTATTCCTCCCGAGGCACATATTGTGGGAAGCCATATGATATTTCCCTTTGTCTGCTTGCCTTTTCCATTTCCCAACAGCAGGGCATGGGACATTCATGTCAAGGCAAGGTCCAGGGGTTCATTTACTTCGACAGCAGAGGAATACTATGGTGCTGAAATGGACCCAAACTTACAGATACACTAGTCCTTGCAAGTGCATTGTGGCTCACTCCAACAGTCTGCTCGAATGGGCCTTGCAAGCCCAAGGTATATGCCGTCCATTTCCTTCTGACTAAGGAGTCTTGATCCACATGTCTATACCCATTACCACAACAAATACAGTTAATTAATAATGTCAACGGGTTCGGTCCAGGCCTCTTAATTGAGAGTTAGCTCTGATGCAGAAGGTCACGCTCCTCGAGGACTTTGCAAAGGTATTAAAGGGAAAGCCAGGTAGACATAGGCCTCATCCCTTAGCCGCGTGTTTCAGAACACTAGAAGACGAGGCCACAGACGGCACCATTTATCAATGCCCTCACCATTTACATCGGAAAGGAACTTTCCGTAACTTAGTCATCACTGAACCATAGGCAAAAGACGCTGACAAAGAACGCTCTCACCCACAGCAAGACAAACCCCATGGTGAGCTGCTCATACCCATGAGGCCTCACCTTTTCTTGAGATATCTAGAAATGGTAGTGGGAAAGGACACCTTGCTGTCACCGGGCGTATGTTGGCCTAAAGGAAGGTATACTGAATGTCATTTTCCTTCCTCTATGTCTCCAGAAAGGGGAAGTTGGACATTAACCCACAAGACATCCTGAGTTCTTGATCAGGTTCAGAGGGCTCTTGTTCTGTCCATCCCGGAGCTTCCTACTTAAAGCGATAAGACACCAAGGTCATGGAAGAGGGACAGCAGCTTCAGTGAAGCCAGCATCTGTGATGTCACAAAGCTTTGAGGTCATAGCAACCAGTCCTCATCAACCCAGTCCTGATCACTACACTTGACTGGAGTAGTCATGGGTGGGCCAAGAGGACCCCAATCGTCCCAACCCTCTGGAGCCGCCTGGTTCTCTCACCAAGGCAGTTTGCGGAGCGAGACGGTGTCACCTTCTCCATGGCCCAATTCGTAGTGTTTGGTTGTGAATGTCAGCACCAGCCCTCTGGACCTCGGAGAAAGGCAAGGATCCCTCATTCCATATTAGCCACGATAGGCCAAGAAACTAACAGACTGCAAGCAAAGTCTCAGGGGAGGAAAACTGAGCCCTGTGTAAGGGTGAGACCCTCCCACCAAATCACTTAGCATCTCAACAGGAAAAGGGCCACGCAAGGGAAGCTCCAAGTGAACCCCAGCAACCTTGCCAAAGACATGTCTGGAGTCTTCCACAGCAAGCACTAGAGTACCTTGAGGGTCCCAGAAACGGTGCCAACAAGGCCTCCCAATCTTCCAAAAAGACCATGCATCCAAGTCAGAATCTACACGCTAGAACCTAAAAAAGCTGGGCATGTTCCAATGGAGCCCCGAGAAGATGAAATATTTGTTAACAAGTGGTCAGTACAGCACGACAGACAGCGGATGCTGTAGGTTGGTGAGGACATCCAGGAAGGAAAAGAACAGCAGAATGAAAAAGGGAGCTCCGAGCGAAGGTCGGGCATTTTAGGATGGTGGGAGGTTCTCTTTACCTGGCTGCCCTCCATAGGCACCTAGGTCTAATTCAATAAAACATCCATTGACCCCAGTCAATTATTGTGCATGTTTTTGTCTTTGTTATCTGATCCAACATACACATCCATTTTTGGTCAGAGGCAGAGAGATTCCAATCAGGTGGTGGAGCTGGAGAGGGAAAAGCTTAATTGCACCTGAGCAGAGAACCTGAGAACAGAGTCAATGCCAAGGCCCTGGAATCATGAGTTGATCTGAAGGCCGACTCTGAACTGATGGACACAACACGGGACCCAATCATTGACTTCTGATTACCTCCTGGTTCTAGACAGAACCGCTGTTCTGTCATTGTTCAGAAATGCAGGGGATAAGGATTTTGGCTTGTCAGCTGTTGCTTGAGCTATCCGGCCTGCTTCGAGAGCTGGTATAGCTTTACCTCTTGAAGTCAGTGATTGGGCTAAAGACAAACTATTCTCTGATGCCTATTTGCCTAAAGAGAATACCTCCATGCCTAGATTTTCCAGGAGGAATGGCACTATGTTATTAGGTGCTCCGCTTCTGTGGAAGGTGTTGGGAGACTCTGTGCCTCTGATTCTGGACCACTTTCTCTGCTCCCAGATGAGGTTCCTTTTCAGCCCTGAGATCTCCAATCTAGGATCAGCCCTCTTTTCTTTCTCTCACTCGTACTTCACCTACAAGAGGCACTTCTTTCATTTCCTTGGAGATTCCATAAGCTCACTATCATGTTCCATCATTCATCCTTCTCTCTTAGAATTTGCCTCCTTATTTTCTAGGCTTGTTCTTCCCGGTCCCTAATTGGATCCTCCATTTCTACCATGTTCCCGAACTTTGCATCCAGTCTCCTAACAATCTTCTCTTTAGGAGATTTTTGGGTGTTTTTATCTCTATCAGTTTTATCTCAGTGGTTCGAGATTTCTGATATCTCCCATGTTTTCTGAAGTACAGCGAGTATCCAGGCAGCTGCTTTTAATCCCGCATCGGGCATGTCTATGTAGAGGTTTCACTCTGACTGCCTAGTCGTTTTCATCATTCTTCCTTTACCTGGGAATCAATTGATTCTTCCATCTTTGCATTGGATCTAAGTCTCTGTCACCTCTCTGTATTCGTTAAACTTATTCTGTTTTCTAACCTGAGGGTAATTTATTTAGGAGGAAAGGATCCGTGAGTGACCCAGGGCTGGCCCTTAAGATTTGTTGAGTGCGTGCGTGTTTGTGTGTTTGTGAGTGTGTATGTGGCATGCATAGCACCGGCTGTTTGTGTTGTGGTTGACCCTCTCCTGGAGGCAGGTCATTTGCAGTAGCTCTCCTTTCCGGCCGTTTGTTGTTTTTAGGGTAGGGGCTGAATATGCTGAGGTTTACATTGGTGGGCTCTGGTGTGCCTGTGAAAGGAGAAACTCTACCAACTCAACAGAAGGCAGGCCTGCAGAATGCTGTGTTCAGAAGAAAAAATGTGGTCAAAGCTTCCTTCTCGTCCCTGTGGGAGATTCTGTTCTCCTTGGACTAAGCATCTTGGACTGAGGAAGGCAGTCCTCCAAGTGTTCCACTGTTGGGATTTCGTGTTGGCCTACTAGGCAGCCTCTGTCCTCACATACCTGTCGTGGCCAGTAGCTGTGTCTTGATGCTGCGGTTGCGTGAGCCCAAAATTTATTATGTCCACATTGAGTCATCTCCACGAACACTGCCTTTCACGGAATCACTCCCAAGACTCACCATCTTCCCACTGCGACTCTTGGTATTGTCTCTCTCTGATCGTTGTCTACAGGCTGTGTGCTCCTGGTCGCTTGTTGGTGTCATATGCAGGAAAAAGATGGTTTTCTTTCAAATCGATGTCTGCCAAGCCTGCTGATAGGAAAACTTCAGCCCTCAACACTTGTGTTGTCAAGTACTCGTCCCCTTGAGACCCTCTGTGTGTCACAGTCAATGACACAGGGAAACAGGTAACATGTGCGTTCCCAGTGTGACCTACTCTCCTGTGCTTTGGTCCTCTGCATTGGCTCCAGCCCTCTGAACCATGAACCAACCAAATCTCCCCTGAGCCATGTCTCCAACCTTCTCCCATCATCTCTGCAACTTCCATTCTCTTTCCCTGTGGATTTTCCCTTGTAGGCTTCAGGTCAATTTCCACCCCACTGCAGTTGTTGTGGTCATCTTCCTGTTGCCTTCATGGCTGAAGAAACATGAGGTTATTAGACACTACTACCATCTCACTGTCTTCCATGTCACCACAATTCGTACTGAGACATAAGCAAGAAGGAATTCTTCCACTTGTCTCTTATGGGGGTCTTGCAGAGAGCATTGGGCTTTGTCACATCTATCGTCTCAGAAAGACAACAAGCAGACGATTTCACTAACTCATGACAGTTAAGAATCATACGAGAAAGAAAGGGTATAGGGACAAACAGTATAACTCTAATGAGGAATTCAAATGGTGGTGTTTGTTGGAAGGCAGTTTTGTGAGAACACTGGTTACTTGAAGAGGACAAGAGATGACATTCCTTGCAGGAGATTTCCTGAAACTGATGGAATGTGAGTTTTCAAGGCATGTCAAATTGAATAGCTACCCACAAGAGACCGAATTCCATTCTCTCGTATTTTAATAATAATTGTGATGTGAAACACACACACACCACACCACATTAACACATCCACATGCACACACACGTGAACGCACACAAAGATAAGACATGCAAAAGATGGGGAAGAAGCAAGGAATCGTACCAATGAAGCAACCCCAAAAATATACCATGTAGGTGAAAGGCAAATAGAATCCAAGTGAGAAGCCAACCAAAATGAGAAAGAGAACTATTACCTATCATTAATACATTCATTACTCAGGTCTAAAGTCTCCCATCAATAAAAACAGTTTGTAAGAGTGGTTGAAATTCCAAATCAAAACAAAAAAAATTTAGAAAACATCCATAAGAAAACAGCAAATATTAAACAAGCTCGTCCTTCTTTTGCCCATAGGAGATTTTCGTCGACTATAAATATCCTCATAGCTTGCAAGTGAAGTAATTGGGAAGACGTAGGTTATGCTATTCCCAAGGAGCAGAGAGCCAAAGTGTTTGTGCCTAAGTCAGCGAGAGTGATTTTATGCCTTCGAGAGACAAAAGCTAAGCGGAAGGTGTTTTGTCTTGATAGAGCATCAAAACAACAGAAACCTGGAAGAATTGCCAACATATACACCACGAACAAGGGTGTATCTAAACGTTGGAAGCCTATGAACACACTGGAACGGAGATGGCGACTTTTATCCAATACTGTTGGCAACTATGATATCCACGTTAAGCACAGGACAGATCATCTGCATGGGAAGGTGCTAAGGAATAACAGACGTCCACATGGGCATTCGAGACCACCTGAACTTTGGGGATCCCTGAGTAAGATTGCGTCTCTGTGGACAATAAGATATGCTCTTCCCAGCGGCAGACCTAACTTTGTCTATCGCAGGTCATGAGCTCGAATCCAAATACAGTCGTAATTCATAGAAGAGAAGTCAAAACCTATCCTGTGCACTTATGATCACGAAGGTATGAAAACAGGAAGATATCACTTTCAAATTGGAAATACAGCCAGCCACTAAGAGAGGGAAACACAACACACTCACGAACTAGCAATGAATGCAAGAAAGAATTTCCAAAGGAAAAGCAGAAAGAGCCATGAACGAAAGAATTCTAAGAAACTTAGAGGAGGATGCCAAAACAATTTATGGGGAAACAATACAGGGTTAAATGCATGCATTTCCAAACTTTAAAAATACCGAAAAAGAAAGCCACCTAACAGGACGACTGAAGGAACAAAGGAAGAAAAACCGAACTCCAAAGTTAACAGAGAAATTGAAATCAGACATGTGATTATCAAAATGAAGGAAATACAAACAAACCAATACGAAAAAATTCAGGAGATTTCACACTTGAGTTTTAACAACACGAACAAACCGCAGAAGCCATTACTGGGATAAAACAGGGAGACAAGCACACAGCTGCAAGTATGAAACCACATGACAACTGGTAGCTAGGAAAAAAGAATAACCGAAAAGGCACATCCACACATTTATGCTAGCAAATCCAAGAACTGAGAGAAAAGGATAAATTTCAAGACACATAGAAACTTCCAAGATTAGGTCAGGAAACCTACCAAATCTCAGCTCTCTAGTAGTGACGGAAGCATTTGAAGCAGTAATCCAACCCCTGCCAACACACAGAAGGCCAGGTCAAGTCATTTTCCTGGGCCACGCTTCTAGGTATTTAGTGAAGGCATTCATGTCCTCTCATCAAATCCAGAGATGGAAGAAGCGGGTAAACTCTAATTCACAAGGATAAAGATCCAATTCAAAGAAGGACATTTTAGGCAACCCACCCATGTCATTTCAATAAGGAAAGATAATAAACAATATAATTCTTTTCTTTTCTCCCTGTGACTTCCTTTGGTTTTGAGAGGGCCACATTGTTTTCCTGTGAATTGATGTTGTTGTTGTTGCTGTTCTGTTGAGAAAGCCTGCCTATCATCCATCATTCGTTTTTGACAGAGTATTCACGGATGCTTTAGTAGCATGGACGTCCTAGTGCTCCTCCTAATATATGCCACAACTCCTGACCACCCATTAAGCAGTTCTCTTTTCGGTAACCCTCAGCTATTCTCAGTGTCCTGAGTCACTCCTCGTGGGTCTCCTTCTCTGACTTCTGACCCTTCATCATTCCTTCCTCTACTAGGGCCAAGGTATTCCTCCCGAGGCACATATTGTGGGAAGACATATGAAATTTCCCTTTGTCTGCTTGCCTTTTCCATTTTTCAACACAGGGCATGGGACATCCTTGTCAAGGCAAGGTCCAGGTGTTCATTCACTTCGACGGCAGCGGAATACTGTGGTGCCGAAATGGACCCAAACTTCCTGATCCACTAGTCCCTGCAAGGGCATTGCGGCTCACTCCAACGGTCTGCTGGAATGGGCCTTGCAAGCCGTCGGAATACGGCGTCCCTTTTTTTCTGACTAAAGAGACTTGGTCCACATGTCTATACCCAATACCACAACAAGGGCAGTTAACTACTAATGACAACGGGTTCGGTCCAGGCAACTTCATTGAGAGTTAGCTCAAATGCAGAAGGTCACTCTCCTCGAATAGTTTGCAAATGTATTTAAGGGAAAGCCAGGTAGACAGAGGCCTCATCCCTTAGCCGCATGTTTCAGAACACGAGGAGACGAGGCCACAGACGGCACCATATATCGATGTCCTCACCTTTTACCTCGGAAACCGACTTTCCGTACCTTAGTCATCATTGACCCATAGGAAAAGACGCTAACAAAGTACGCTCTCACCCACAGGAACCACAAACCCCATGGAGAGCTGCTCATACCTGCGAGGCATCACATTTTCTAGAGATATCTAGAAATTGTAGTGGAAAAGGATACCTGCCGTCTCCGGGGATATGTTGGCTTAAAGGAAGGTATACAGAATGTCATTTTCTTCCTCTATGTCTCCAGAAAGGGGAAGTTGTACAATAACCCACAAGACATCCTGAGTTTTTGATCAGGTTCAGAGGGCTCTTGTTCTGTCCTCCTGGGTCTTCCTACTTAAAGGCATAGGACACCAAGGTCATGGGAGGGGGACAGCAGCTTCAGTGAAGCCAGCATCTGGGATGACACAAAGCTTTGAGGTCATAGCAATCACTCCTCATCAACCCAGGCCTGATCACTACACTTGACTGGAATAGTCATGAGTGGGCCAAGAGGACCCCAAGCCGTCCCAAACTGCTGGAGCCACCTGGGTCTTCCACCAAGGAAGTGTGCAAAGCGAGTCGGTGTCACCTCCTCCATGGCCCAATTCGTAGTGTTTGGTCGTGAGTGCAAGCACCAGCCCTCGAGACCTCAGAGAAAGGCAAGGATCCCTCATTCCATCTTATCCACGACAGGACAAGATAATAAAAGACCACTAGCAAAGCCTCAGGGGAGGAAAACCGAGCCCTGCGAAAGGGTGAGACCCTCCCACAAATCACGGAGCATCTCAACAGGAAAAGGGCCACCCAAGGAAAGCTCCAAATGAACCCCCGCAACCGTGCCAAAGACATGTCTGGAGTCTTCCACAGCAAGCACATGAGTACCTCGAGCGTCTCCAGAAACGGTGCCAACAAGGCCTCCCAATCTTCCAAAAAGACCATGCATCCAAGGCAAACTCTACACCCTAGAACCTTACGTCCAGGATGGACTCATGTTCTTGGAGTCCACAGTAGCCAATGGAGAGCCTGTTGGAAGAGACCCATAGCCCAAGTGAAGCCATCTGAAAGACTTCCGTGCCCGTTTCAGGAAGACTACTTGTATGTGCAAAAGGACGCATTGAAGAGGATTCCAATGTGGAAGAACCTTCAGCACTCCCTCAGGGTGGATCAGCTACCCTCTGTGGAACTGCATGGAGATGTGGCACCACAAGCCTGCCTTCACCCTCTCATGACCATCTCCCAAATGGTTACATGCGATAAGCAAACAGTGCCTCTTGAGGAAGATGGGCATGTTCCAATGGAGCCCCGAGAGGATGCACAATGTGTTAACAAGGGGTCAGTACAGCACGACAGACAGCGGATGCTGTAGGTTGGTGAGGAGATCCAGGAAGGCAACGAACAGGAGAAAGAACAAGGGAGCTCGGAGCGAAGGTCAGGCATTTTAGGATGGTGGGAGGATCTCTGTACCTGGCTGCCCTCCATAGGCACCTAGGTCCAAATTCAATAAAATATCCTTTGGCCCCAGTCAATTATTGTGCACTGTTTTTGTCTTTGTTATCTTATCCAACGTGCACATGCACGTTTGGGCAGACAGGCAGAGAGATCCCAATCAGGGGGTGGAGCTGGAGAGGGAGAAGCTTACTTGCCCCTGAGCATCGAACCTGAGAACAGAGTCAATGCCAAGGCTCTGGAATCATGAGTTGATCTGAAGGGTGCCTCTGAACTGATGGACACAACCCGGGACCCAACCATTGACCTCTGACCACCTCTGGGTCTATACAGAACCGCTGATCTGTCATTGTTCAGAAATGCAGGGGATAAGGATTTTGGCTTGGCTCCTGTTGCTTGAGCTATCTGGCCTGCTTCGAGAGCTGGTATAGCTTTTCCTCTTGAAGTCAGTGATTGGGATATGGACAAACTATTCTCCGATGCCTATTTGCCTAAAGAGAATACCTCCATGCCTTGATTTTCCAGGGGGAATGGCACTATGTCTTTAGATGCTCCGCTTCTGTGGAAGTTGTTGGGATTCCTCTGTGCCTCTGATCCTGGACCACTTTCTCTGCTCACAGATGAGGTTCCTTTTCAGCCCTGAGATCTCCAATCTAGGATCAGCCCTCTTTTCTTTCTCTCACTCGTACTTCACCTACAAGAGGCACCTCTTTTATTTCCTTAGAGATTCCATAAGCTCACTATCATGTTCCATCATTCTGCCCTCTCTCTTAGAATTTGCGTCCTTATTTCTAGGCTTGTTGCTCCCAGCTCCTAATTGGATCCTCCACTTCTACCAGGTTCCCGAAATTTGCATCCAGTCTCCAGCCAATCTTCTCTTCAGGAGTTCTTTAGGTGCTTTTATCTTTATCAGTTTTATCTCTGTGGTTTGAGACTCTCTGATATCTCATATGTTTTCTGATGCACAGCGAGTATCCAGGCCACTGCTTTCCAACCCGCATCGGGCGTGTTCTATGTAGAGGTTTCACTCTGACTGCCTAGTCGTAATTACTGCTTCTTCCTTTACCTGGGAATCAATTGATTCTTCCATCTTTGCATTGGATCTAAGTCTCTGTCACCTCTCTGTATTCGTTAAACTCATTCTGTTTTCTAACCTGAGGGTAATTTATTTAGGGGGAAGTGATCCGTGAGTGACTGTTGTGCCTGTGAAAGGAGAAACTCCAACAACTCACCGGACGCAGGCCTGCAGAATGTGGGTTGAGAAGAGAACATGTGGTCAATGCTTTCTTCTCGTCCCCTATGGACTAAGCATCTTGGACTGAGGAAGGCAGTCCTCCAAGTGGTCCACTGTTGAAATTTCCTGTTGGCTGACTAGGCAGCCTCTGTCCTCACATACCTGTCGTGGCCAGTAGCTGTGTCTCGATGCTGCGGTTGCGAGAGCCCAAAATTTATTATGTCCACATTGAGTCATCTCCACGAACACTGCCTTTCACTGAATAACTCCCACGACTCATCATCTTCCCACTGCGTCTCTGGTATTGGCTCTCTTTGATCATTGTCTCCAGGATGTCTGCTCCTGGTCGCTTGTTGGTGTCATATGCAGGAAAAAGATGGTGTTCTTTCAAATCGATGTCTGCCAAGCCTGCTGATAGGAAAACTACAGCCCTCGACACTTGTGTTGTCAAGTACTTAAGCCCTTCAGACCCTTGCGTGTCATAGAGAACAGCACTGGGAAACAGATTCCTTGTGCGTTCCCAGAGTGCCCTGCTCTCCTGTGCTTTGGTCCTCTGCATGGACTACAGACCTCTGATCCACGAACCTACCAAATCTCCCCTGAGCCATGTCTCCAACCTTCTCCCATCATCTCTTCAACTTCCATGCTCTTTCGCTGTGGAGTTTACCTTGTAGGCTTCAGGTCAATTTCCACCCCACTGCAGTTGTTGTGGTCATCTTCCTGTTGCCTTCATGGCTGAAGAAACATGAGGTTATTAGACACTACTACCATCTCACTGTCTTCCATGTCACCAGAAATCGTACTGAGACATAAGCGAGAAGGAATTCTTTCACTTGTCTCTTATGGCAGACTTGCGGAGAGCATTGGGCTTTGTCACATCTATCATCTCAGAAAGACAACAAGCAGACGATTTCACTAACTCATGACAGTCAAGAAACCTACAAAAAAAGAAAGAGTATAGGGACAAACAGTATAACTCTAATGAGGAATTCAAATGGTGGTGTTTGTTGGAAGGCAGTTTTGTGAGAACACTGGTTACTTGAAGAGGACAAGAGATGACATTCCTTGCAGGAGATTTCCTGAAACTGATGGAATGTGAGTTTTCAAGGCATGTCAAATTGAATTGCTACCCACAAGAGACCGAATTCCATTCTCTCGTATTTTAATAATAATTTGTGATGTGAAACACACGCACACCACACCACATTAACACATCCACATGCACACACACATGAACGCACACAAAGATAAGACATGCAAAAGATGGGGGGAGGGGAGGAATCGTACCAGTGTAGCAACCCCAAGAATATACTATAGAGGTGAAAGGCAAATAGAATCCAAGTGAGTAGCCAACAGAAATGAGAAAGTGAACTATTACCTATCATAAATACATTCATTACTCAGGTCTAAAGTCTCACATCAATAAAAACAGTTTGTAAGAGTGGTTGAAATTCCAAATCAAAACAAAAAATAATTAGAAAACATCCATAAGAAAACAGCAAATATTAAATAAGCTCGTCCTTCTTTTGCCCATAGGAGATTTCCTTCGACTATTAATATCCTCATAGCTTGCAAGTGAAGAAATTGGGAAGACGTAGGTTATGCTATTGCCAAGGAGCAGAGAGCCAAAGTGTTTGTGCCTAAGTCAGCGAGAGTGATTTTATGCCTTCGAGAGACAAAAGCTAAGCGGAAGGTGATTTGTCTTGATAGAGCATCAAAACAACAGAAACCTGGAAGAATTGCCAACATATACACCACGAACAAGGGTGTATCTAAACGTTGGAAGCCTATGAACACACTGGAACGGAGATGGCGACTTTTATCCAATACTGTTGGCAACTATGATATCCACGTTAAGCACAGGTCAGATCATCTGCATGGGAAGGTGCTAAGGAATAACAGACGTCCACATGGGCATTCGAGACCACCTGAACTTTGGGGATCCCTGAGTAAGATTGCGTCTCTGTGGACAATAAGATATGCTCTTCCCAGCGGCAGACCTAACTTTGTCTATGGCAGGTCATGAGCTCGAATCCAAATACAGTCGTAATTCTGGGAAGAGAAGTCAAAACCTATCCTGTGCACTTATGATCACGAAGGTATGAAAACAGGAAGATATCACTTTCAAATTGGAAATACAGCCAGCCACTAAGAGAGGGAAACACAACACACTCACGAACTAGCAATGAATGCAAGAAAGAATTTCCAAAGGAAAAGCAGAAAGAGCCATGTACGAAGGAATTCTAAGAAACTTAGAGGAGGATGCCAAAACATTTATGGGGAAACAATACAGGGTTAAATGCATGCATTTCCAAACTTTAAAAATACCGAAAAAGAAAGCCACCTAACAGGACGACTGAAGGAACAAAGGAAGAAAAACCGAACTCCAAAGTTAACAGAGAAATTCAACTCAGACATGTGATTATCAAAATGAAGGAAATACAAACAAACCAATACGAAAAAATTCAGGAGATTTCACACTTGAGTTTTAACAACACGAACAAACCGCAGAAGCCATTACTGGGATAAAACAGGGAGACAAGCACACAGCTGCAAGTATGAAACCACATGACAACTGGTAGCTAGGAAAAAAGAATAACCGAATAGGCACATCCACACATTTATGCTAGCAAATCCAAGAACTGAGAGAAAAGGATAAATTTCAAGACATATAGAAACTTCCAAGATTAGGTCAGGAAACCTACCAAATCTCAGCTCTCGAGTAGTGACGGAAGCATTTGAAGCAGTAATCCAACCCCTGCCAACACACAGAAGGCCAGGTCAAGTCATTTTCCTGGGCCACGCTTCTAGGTATTTAGTGAAGGCATTCATGTCCTCTCATCAAATCCAGAGATGGAAGAAGCGGGTAAACTCTAATTCACAAGGATAAAGATCCAATTCAAAGAAGGACATTTTAGGCAACCCACCCATGTCATTTCAATAAGGAAAGATAATAAACAATATAATTCTTTTCTTTTCTCCCTGTGACTTCCTTTGGTTTTGAGAGGGCCACATTGTTTTCCTGTGAATTGATGTTGTTGTTGTTGCTGTTCTGTTGAGAAAGCCTGCCTATCATCCATCATTCGTTTTTGACAGAGTATTCACGGATGCTTTAGTAGCATGGACGTCCTAGTGCTCCTCCTAATATATGCCACAACTCCTGACCACCCATTAAGCAGTTCTCTTTTCGGTAACCTGTCGCTCTCGGCCCGCAAGCACGACTCGGAGACTCACGTAGCGGCGAACCTTCTTCTTTAATCGCTTTTTTCTTTCTCCCTCCCCCTTTACCCTCGGCACATGTGTTTTTATACAGGCAGTGTTACCCAATCACAATGCAGTGCTCATGCACCTCCCTCGAGAGTGGACCTAAATGAACAGCCAATCATATTCAGTCCCTTACAGCTCTTATAGTAGGCCTCCTGTACCGGCTCCCGACATCTCCCCTTTTTTATTTATTTATAATGGCTGAGATCGTGCCTTTCTTAGGTTGGCAATCCTCAGCACACATGCTTACCTGTCATCGGGTACTCTCCCTGGTCGAAGAGCCCCTGTCTTAGGTTGCTATGGTGTGGGATCAGTCTTACCCGTCTTTGACTACCGATCTAGCATACTTAGCCATATCTGGGGGGAGGTACCAGCTTCAGGAGCCATCATGGCTTGAACCATGAGGTGTTATTGTCGTTGATTGCGACGGACACGGCCACACACCCAACATAACATTAGTACGTTAGCTGTGAATAAGAGAACAGCCATGGCACCAAGTCCGGCCCACTGTTTGAGGAACGAAACAGATTGCTGTAACATTTTTTTCCCACTCACTAACAGGTGCAATAGTTACTTTGGTAGAATATATGGATATAATTTGAGCTCATAATTGCCTAGTTAAATTTTGAAATTGATGGGTCCAGGTACCATTAAGCATATTTCCTAACTGTCTAGAGAGGTTAGCTGCTAAGGATAAGTTGTTATGACTATAGGGGTGATACAAAGTCCGGCCATATTATGTATGCATCCTATTGACACAATTGACTCTAGGCTATCAAGTTGTTCCTGTACAAAATCAACCCTTTGATTTACAATAAGGATCCCAGCATGCAAATGTCCGTTAATTTGTTCTTGCGTAGCCAATGCTTCAGCGACCATTCCTGTGACGTTGTTGAGCATGGCGGCTGTTGTCTGTACCGAGGTTGTCAACGCTACCACGGCAGCAGTAGCAGTGGCAGCGGATGCTGCGATAGCTGCAATAATGGCTGCTGTTATTGCAAAGTCTCATTTATGTCGAAGCAGCACCGGCAGGTTGTCGGGGTTCACCTGTACTGGCATCGGGATATACGTCGGAATCTTGGCTATTACTGCCAAGTCTCCCACCGTGGCGTTCCAACATTCTGATAGCAGACAATTCTGGGACTCACAAGAGAGACTAGATGACTTGTTAATAGTAGAAGCATTAAAAACTATGAAGAGAAAGGGAGCTCTAACACAGACGGGCATTGGTGAGTAACTTATGTGCTTAGCTGAGGTGCAATTGCAAGTAACATTTGTTTCAAATCGAGAGCCTATGTGATAGTTGTACGTACAGTTATGCCATGTAGACCCATTAATAAAGTGAAGGCTTTCCAAGCCTGTACATGCCTGTGCAGCGTTGCAGAGCAGCCACCTATCTAGAAGGTGAGCTGACGCGCCTTGCCCCGGGTCTTGGTAGGTATAATTATAGCCAAAAAAAGGTGGAGTTAGAGTAAGTGGGGATTTTAGGACTGAATGAGAATCCTGTTCCCACCCAAACTCCTGAGAGGCTACTATGGCAGCCACTCATGCGGTGCAGCTCGCACAATAGCAGGCCTTGGTGCAGCAAGGTTTATACGGAGGAGGCCCCTCGTAAGGTGGCGCTGTTGGGGCTGGGCGCGTGGGCACAGGATCTAAGTTATCTACCACTTCCGTCTCTGTTTGTAACTGCGCCATAGCTCCTTCTTTCGCTTTTAATTTCAGCTGCGCCATAACTTCCCCCTGCATTTTGAGCTGCGCCATAGCCTTTTTTAGTTCCTCCTCCTTTTTTGCAAGCTCCTTTTGCATCTTGCTCACCTTTTGGCTTTTGGGAGATTTCCCTCCTCTGCTCCTTTCCAAAAACCAGGGAGCCGTTTGTCCCACTTCTCTCAAAAACAAACGAGCTGTTTTATTTTTTAAAGGAGTACCAATTGCTTTAAGGATATCAGAAAGCGGCCCGAGCATTTTATATGTGGCCATATCGTTTCCCATCCCGGAAAGCTTTACTCTCGTCCTTATCCTAGGAACTTTGCAGCCATCTCGTTTCCCATCCGGGAAAGCTTTACTCTCGTCCTCAACTTGAGGAACTTTCCCTGTCACGGCCATCTCGTTTCCCATACCAGAAAGCTTTACTCTCGTCCTTATCCTAGGAACTTTGCAGCCATCTTGTTTCCCATCCGGGAAAGCTTTCTACGCTCGTCCTCGACTTGAGGAACTTTCCCTGTCACTAGACAGAAATAGGTGCACTCTTTACCTGATCGTCACCGACTCCGTGCGTCTCTCACGATGAGATTCCCAGGTCTCAGCACCACTTGTCGCTCTCGGCCCGCAAGAACGACTCGGAGACTCACGTAGCGGCGAACCTTCTTCTTTAATCGCTTTTTTCTTTCTCCCTCCCCCTTTACCCTCGGCACATGTGTTTTTATACAGGCAGTGTTACCCAATAACAATGCAGTGCTCATGCACCTCCCTCGAGAGTAGACCTAAATGAACAGCCAATCATATTCAGTCCCTTACAGCTCTTATAGTAGGCCTCCTGTACCGGCTCCCGACATCTCCCCTTTTTTATTTATTTATAATGGCTGAGATCGTGCCTTTCTTAGGTTGGCAATCCTCAGCACACATGCTTACCTGTCATCGGGTACTCTCCCTGGTCGAAGAGCCCCTGTCTTAGGTTGCTATGGTGTGGGATCAGTCTTACCCGTCTTTGACTACCGATCTAGCATACTTAGCCATATCTGGGGGGAGGTACCAGCTTCAGGAGCCATCATGGCTTGAACCATGAGGTGTTATTGTCGTTGATTGCGACGGACACGGCCACACACCCAACATAACATTAGTACGTTAGCTGTGAATAAGAGAACAGCCATGGCACCAAGTCCGGCCCACTGTTTGAGGAACGAAACAGATTGCTGTAACATTTTTTTCCCACTCACTAACAGGTGCAATAGTTACTTTGGTAGAATATATGGATATAATTTGAGCTCATAATTGCCTAGTTAAATTTTGAAATTGATGGGTCCAGGTACCATTAAGCATATTTCCTAACTGTCTAGAGAGGTTAGCTGCTAAGGATAAGTTGTTATGACTATAGGGGTGATACAAAGTCCGGCCATATTATGTATGCATCCTATTGACACAATTGACTCTAGGCTATCAAGTTGTTCCTGTACAAAATCAACCCTTTGATTTACAATAAGGATCCCAGCATGCAAATGTCCGTTAATTTGTTCTTGCGTAGCCAATGCTTCAGCGACCATTCCTGTGACGTTGTTGAGCATGGCGGCTGTTGTCTGTACCGAGGTTGTCAACGCTACCACGGCAGCAGTAGCAGTGGCAGCGGATGCTGCGATAGCTGCAATAATGGCTGCTGTTATTGCAAAGTCTCATTTATGTCGAAGCAGCACCGGCAGGTTGTCGGGGTTCACCTGTACTGGCATCGGGATATACGTCGGAATCTTGGCTATTACTGCCAAGTCTCCCACCGTGGCGTTCCAACATTCTGATAGCAGACAATTCTGGGACTCACAAGAGAGACTAGATGACTTGTTAATAGTAGAAGCATTAAAAACTATGAAGAGAAAGGGAGCTCTAACACAGACGGGCATTGGTGAGTAACTTATGTGCTTAGCTGAGGTGCAATTGCAAGTAACATTTGTTTCAAATCGAGAGCCTATGTGATAGTTGTACGTACAGTTATGCCATGTAGACCCATTAATAAAGTGAAGGCTTTCCAAGCCTGTACATGCCTGTGCAGCGTTGCAGAGCAGCCACCTATCTAGAAGGTGAGCTGACGCGCCTTGCCCCGGGTCTTGGTAGGTATAATTATAGCCAAAAAAAGGTGGAGTTAGAGTAAGTGGGGATTTTAGGACTGAATGAGAATCCTGTTCCCACCCAAACTCCTGAGAGGCTACTATGGCAGCCACTCATGCGGTGCAGCTCGCACAATAGCAGGCCTTGGTGCAGCAAGGTTTATACGGAGGAGGCCCCTCGTAAGGTGGCGCTGTTGGGGCTGGGCGCGTGGGCACAGGATCTAAGTTATCTACCACTTCCGTCTCTGTTTGTAACTGCGCCATAGCTCCTTCTTTCGCTTTTAATTTCAGCTGCGCCATAACTTCCCCCTGCATTTTGAGCTGCGCCATAGCCTTTTTTAGTTCCTCCTCCTTTTTTGCAAGCTCCTTTTGCATCTTGCTCACCTTTTGGCTTTTGGGAGATTTCCCTCCTCTGCTCCTTTCCAAAAACCAGGGAGCCGTTTGTCCCACTTCTCTCAAAAACAAACGAGCTGTTTTATTTTTTAAAGGAGTACCAATTGCTTTAAGGATATCAGAAAGCGGCCCGAGCATTTTATATGTGGCCATATCGTTTCCCATCCCGGAAAGCTTTACTCTCGTCCTTATCCTAGGAACTTTGCAGCCATCTCGTTTCCCATCCGGGAAAGCTTTACTCTCGTCCTCAACTTGAGGAACTTTCCCTGTCACGGCCATCTCGTTTCCCATACCAGAAAGCTTTACTCTCGTCCTTATCCTAGGAACTTTGCAGCCATCTTGTTTCCCATCCGGGAAAGCTTTCTACGCTCGTCCTCGACTTGAGGAACTTTCCCTGTCACTAGACAGAAATAGGTGCACTCTTTACCTGATCGTCACCGACTCCGTGCGTCTCTCACGATGAGATTCCCAGGTCTCAGCACCACTTGTCGCTCTCGGCCCGCAAGAACGACTCGGAGACTCACGTAGCGACGAACCTTCTTCTTTAATCGCTTTTTTCTTTCTCCCTCCCCCTTTACCCTCGGCACATGTGTTTTTATACAGGCAGTGTTACCCAATAACAATGCAGTGCTCATGCACCTCCCTCGAGAGTAGACCTAAATGAACAGCCAATCATATTCAGTCCCTTACAGCTCTTATAGTAGGCCTCCTGTACCGGCTCCCGACATCTCCCCTTTTTTATTTATTTATAATGGCTGAGATCGTGCCTTTCTTAGGTTGGCAATCCTCAGCACACATGCTTACCTGTCATCGGGTACTCTCCCTGGTCGAAGAGCCCCTGTCTTAGGTTGCTATGGTGTGGGATCAGTCTTACCCGTCTTTGACTACCGATCTAGCATACTTAGCCATATCTGGGGGGAGGTACCAGCTTCAGGAGCCATCATGGATTGAACCATGAGGTGTTATTGTCGTTGATTGCGACGGACACGGCCACACACCCAACATAACATTAGTACGTTAGCTGTGATTAAGAGAACAGCCATGGCACCAAGTCCGGCCCACTGTTTGAGGAACGAAACAGATTGCTGTAACATTTTTTCCCACTCACTAACAGGTGCAATAGTTACTTTGGTAGAATATATGGATATAATTTGAGCTCATAATTGCCTAGTTAAATTTTGAAATTGATGGGTCCAGGTACCATTAAGCATATTTCCTAACTGTCTAGAGAGGTTAGCTGCTAAGGATAAGTTGTTATGACTATAGGGGTGATACAAAGTCCGGCCATATTATGTATGCATCCTATTGACACAATTGACTCTAGGCTATCAAGTTGTTCCTGTACAAAATCAACCCTTTGATTTACAATAAGGATCCCAGCATGCAAATGTCCGTTAATTTGTTCTTGCGTAGCCAATGCTTCAGCGACCATTCCTGTGACGTTGTTGAGCATGGCGGCTGTTGTCTGTACCGAGGTTGTCAACGCTACCACGGCAGCAGTAGCAGTGGCAGCGGATGCTGCGATAGCTGCAATAATGGCTGCTGTTATTGCAAAGTCTCATTTATGTCGAAGCAGCACCGGCAGGTTGTCGGGGTTCACCTGTACTGGCATCGGGATATACGTCGGAATCTTGGCTATTACTGCCAAGTCTCCCACCGTGGCGTTCCAACATTCTGATAGCAGACAATTCTGGGACTCACAAGAGAGACTAGATGACTTGTTAATAGTAGAAGCATTAAAAACTATGAAGAGAAAGGGAGCTCTAACACAGACGGGCATTGGTGAGTAACTTATGTGCTTAGCTGAGGTGCAATTGCAAGTAACATTTGTTTCAAATCGAGAGCCTATGTGATAGTTGTACGTACAGTTATGCCATGTAGACCCATTAATAAAGTGAAGGCTTTCCAAGCCTGTACATGCCTGTGCAGCGTTGCAGAGCAGCCACCTATCTAGAAGGTGAGCTGACGCGCCTTGCCCCGGGTCTTGGTAGGTATAATTATAGCCAAAAAAAGGTGGAGTTAGAGTAAGTGGGGATTTTAGGACTGAATGAGAATCCTGTTCCCACCCAAACTCCTGAGAGGCTACTATGGCAGCCACTCATGCGGTGCAGCTCGCACAATAGCAGGCCTTGGTGCAGCAAGGTTTATACGGAGGAGGCCCCTCGTAAGGTGGCGCTGTTGGGGCTGGGCGCGTGGGCACAGGATCTAAGTTATCTACCACTTCCGTCTCTGTTTGTAACTGCGCCATAGCTCCTTCTTTCGCTTTTAATTTCAGCTGCGCCATAACTTCCCCCTGCATTTTGAGCTGCGCCATAGCCTTTTTTAGTTCCTCCTCCTTTTTTGCAAGCTCCTTTTGCATCTTGCTCACCTTTTGGCTTTTGGGAGATTTCCCTCCTCTGCTCCTTTCCAAAAACCAGGGAGCCGTTTGTCCCACTTCTCTCAAAAACAAACGAGCTGTTTTATTTTTTAAAGGAGTACCAATTGCTTTAAGGATATCAGAAAGCGGCCCGAGCATTTTATATGTGGCCATATCGTTTCCCATCCCGGAAAGCTTTACTCTCGTCCTTATCCTAGGAACTTTGCAGCCATCTCGTTTCCCATCCGGGAAAGCTTTACTCTCATCCTCGACTTGAGGAACTTTCCCTGTCACGGCCATCTCGTTTCCCATACCAGAAAGCTTTACTCTCGTCCTTATCCTAGGAACTTTGCAGCCATCTTGTTTCCCATCCGGGAAAGCTTTCTACGCTCATCCTCGACTTGAGGAACTTTCCCTGTCACTAGACAGAAATAGGTGCACTCTTTACCTGATCGTCACCGACTCCGTGCGTCTCTCACGATGAGATTCCCGGGTCTCAGCACCACTTGTCGCTCTCGGCCCGCAATAATGACTCGGAGACTCACGTAGCGACGAACCTTCTTCTTTAATCGCTTTTTTCTTTCTCCCTCCCCCTTTACCCTCGGCACATGTGTTTTTATACAGGCAGTGTTACCCAATCACAATGCAGTGCTCATGCACCTCCCGCGAGAGTGGACCTAAATGAACAGCCAATCATATTCAGTCCCTTACAGCTCTTGTAGTAGGCCTCCTGTACCGGCTCCCGACAGTAACCCTCAGCTGGATTCTCAGTGTCCTGAGTCACTCCTCGTGGGTCTCCTTCTCTGACTTCTGACCCTTCATTATTCCTTCCTCTACTAGGGCCAAGGTATTCCTCCCGAGGCACATATTGTGGGAAGCCATATGATATTTCCCTTTGTCTGCTTGCCTTTTCCATTTCTCAACACAGGGCATGGGACATCCTTGTCAAGGCAAGGTCCAGGTGTTCATTCACTTCGACGGCAGCGGAATACTGGGGGTGCCGAAATGGACCCAAACTTCCTGATCCATTAGTCCCCGCAAGGGCATTGCGGCTCACTCCAACGGTCTGCTGGAATGAGCCTTGCAAGCCGTCGGTATACGGCGTCCCTTTTTTTCTGACTAAAGAGACTTGGTCCACATGTCTATACCCGTTACCACAACAAGGACAGTTAACTACTAATGACAACTGGTTCGGTCCAGGCAACTTCATTGAGAGTTAGCTCAAATGCAGAAGGTCACTCTCCTCGAATAGTTTGCAAATGTATTTAAGGGAAAGCCAGGTAGACAGAGGCCTCATCCCTTAGCCGCATGTTTCAGAACACGAGGAGACGAGGCCACAGACGGCACCATATATCGATGTCCTCACCTTTTACCTCGGAAAGCGACTTTCCGTACCTTAGTCATCATTGACCCATAGGAAAAGACGCTAACAAAGTACGCTCTCACCCAAAGGAACCACAAACCCCATGGAGAGCTGCTCATACCCGCGAGGCCTCACCTTTTCTAGAGATATCTAGAAATTGTAGTGGAAAAGGATACCTGCCGTCTCCGGGAATATGTTGGCTTAAAGGAAGGTATACAGAATGTCATTTTCTTCCTCTATGTCTCCAGAAAGGGGAAGTTGTACAATAACCCACAAGACATCCTGAGTTTTTTATCAGGTTCAGAGGGCTCTTGTTCTGTCCTCCTGGGTCTTCCTACTTAAAGGCATAGGACACCAAGGTCATGGGAGGGGGACAGCAGCTTCAGTGAAGCCAGCATCTGGGATGACACAAAGCTTTGAGGTCATAGCAATCACTCCTCATCAACCCAGGCCTGATCACTACACTTGACTGGAATAGTCATGAGTGGGCCAAAGGGCCCCAAGCCGTCCCAAACTGCTGGAGCCACCTGGGTCTTCCACCAAGGCAGTGTGCAAAGCGAGTCGGTGTCACCCCTCCATGGCCCAATTCGTAGTGTTTGGTCGTGAGTGCAAGCACCAGCCCTCGAGACCTCAGAGAAAGGCAAGGATCCCTCATTCCATCTTATCCACGACAGGACAAGATAATAAAAGACCACTAGCAAAGCCTCAGGGGAGGAAAACGGAGCCCTGCGAAAGGGTGAGACCCTCCCACCAAATCACGGAGCATCTCAACAGAAAAAGGGCCACCCAAGGAAAGCTCCAAATGAACCCCCGCAACCGTGCCAAAGACATGTCTGGAGTCTTCCACAGCAAGCACATGAGTACTTCGAGCGTCTCCAGAAACGGTGCCAACAAGGCCTCCCAATCTTCCAAAAAGACCATGCATCCAAGGCACACTCTACACCCTAGAACCTTAGGTCCAAAATGGACTCATGTTCTTGGAGTCCACAGTAGCCAATGGAGAGCCTGTTGGAAGAGACCCATAGCCCAAGTGAAGCCATCTGAAAGACTTCCGTGCCCGTTTCAGGAAGACTACTTGTATGTGCAAAAGGACGCATTGAAGAGGATTCCAATGTGGAAGAACCTTCAGCACTCCCTCAGGGTGGATCAGCTACCCTCTGTGGAACTGCATGGAGATGTGGCACCACAAGCCTGCCTTCACCCTCTCATGACCATCTCCCAAATGGTTACATGCGATAAGCAAACAGTGCCTCTTGAGGAAGATGGGCATGGTCCAATGGAGCCCCGAAGGATGCACAATGTGTTAACAAGGGGTCAGTACAGCACGACAGACAGCGGATGCTGTAGGTTGGTGAGGAGATCCAGAAAGGCAACGAACAGGAGAAAGAACAAGGGAGCTCGGAGCGAAGGTCGGGCATTTTAGGATGGTGGGAGGATCTCTGTACCTGGCTGCCCTCCATAGGCACCTAGGTCCAAATTCAATAAAATATCCTTTGGCCCCAGTCAAATATTGTGCACTGTTTTTGTCTTTGTTATCTTATCCAACGTGCACATGCACGTTTGGGCAGACAGGCAGAGAGATCCCAATCAGGGGGTGGAGCTGGAGAGGGAGAAGCTTACTTGCCCCTGAGCAGAGAACCTGAGAACAGAGTCAATGCCAAGGCCCTGGAATCATGAGTTGATCTGAAGGGCGCCTCTGAACTGATGGACACAACCCGGGACCCAACCATTGACCTCTGACCACCTCTGGTTCTATACAGAACCGCTGATCTGTCATTGTTCAGAAATGCAGGGGATAAGGATTTTGGCTTGGCTCCTGTTGCTTGAGCTATCTGGCCTGCTTCGAGAGCTGGTATAGCTTTTCCTCTTGAAGTCAGTGATTGGGATATGGACAAACTATTCTCCGATGCCTATTTGCCTAAAGAGAATACCTCCATGCCTAGATTTTCCAGGGGGAATGGCACTATATCTTTAGATGCTCCGCTTCTGTGGAAGTTGTTGGGATTCCTCTGTACCTCTGATTCTGGACCACTTTCTCTGCTCACAGATGAGGTTCCTTTTCAGCCCTGAGATCTCCAATCTAGGATCAGCCCTCTTTTCTTTCTCTCACTCGTACTTCACCTACAAGAGGCACCTCTTTTATTTCCTTAGAGATTCCATAAGCTCACTATCATGTTCCATCATTCTGCCCTCTCTCTTAGAATTTGCGTCCTTATTTCTAGGCTTGTTGCTCCCAGCTCCTAATTGGATCCTCCACTTCTACCAGGTTCCCGAAATTTGCATCCAGTCTCCAGCCAATCTTCTCTTCAGGAGTTCTTTAGGTGCTTTTATCTTTATCAGTTTTATCTCTGTGGTTTGAGACTCTCTGATATCTCATATGTTTTCTGATGCACAGCGAGTATCCAGGCCACTGCTTTCCAACCCGCATCGGGCGTGTTCTATGTAGAGGTTTCACTCTGACTGCCTAGTCGTAATTACTGCTTCTTCCTTTACCTGGGAATCAATTGATTCTTCCATCTTTGCATTGGATCTAAGTCTCTGTCACCTCTCTGTATTCGTTAAACTCATTCTGTTTTCTAACCTGAGGGTAATTTATTTAGGGGGAAGTGATCCGTGAGTGACTGTTGTGCCTGTGAAAGGAGAAACTCCAACAACTCACCGGACGCAGGCCTGCAGAATGTGGGTTGAGAAGAGAACATGTGGTCAATGCTTTCTTCTCGTCCCCTATGGACTAAGCATCTTGGACTGAGGAAGGCAGTCCTCCAAGTGGTCCACTGTTGAAATTTCCTGTTGGCTGACTAGGCAGCCTCTGTCCTCACATACCTGTCGTGGCCAGTAGCTGTGTCTCGATGCTGCGGTTGCGAGAGCCCAAAATTTATTATGTCCACATTGAGTCATCTCCACGAACACTGCCTTTCACTGAATAACTCCCACGACTCATCATCTTCCCACTGCGTCTCTGGTATTGGCTCTCTTTGATCATTGTCTCCAGGCTGTCTGCTCCTGGTCGCTTGTTGGTGTCATATGCAGGAAAAAGATGGTGTTCTTTCAAATCGATGTCTGCCAAGCCTGCTGATAGGAAAACTACAGCCCTCGACACTTGTGTTGTCAAGTACTCAAGCCCTTCAGACCCTTGCGTGTCATAGAGAACAGCACTGGGAAACAGATTCCTTGTGCGTTCCCAGAGTGCCCTGCTCTCCTGTGCTTTGGTCCTCTGCATGGACTACAGACCTCTGATCCACGAACCAACCAAATCTCCCCTGAGCCATGTCTCCAACCTTCTCCCATCATCTCTTCAACTTCCATGCTCTTTCGCTGTGGAGTTTACCTTGTAGGCTTCAGGTCAATTTCCACCCCACTGCAGTTGTTGTGGTCATCTTCCTGTTGCCTTCATGGCTGAAGAAACATGAGGTTATTAGACACTACTACCATCTCACTGTCTTCCATGTCACCAGAAATCGTACTGAGACATAAGCGAGAAGGAATTCTTTCACTTGTCTCTTATGGCAGACTTGCGGAGAGCATTGGGCTTTGTCACATCTATCATCTCAGAAAGACAACAAGCAGACGATTTCACTAACTCATGACAGTCAAGAAACCTACAAAAAAAAAAGGGTATTGGGACAAACAGTATAACTCTAATGAGGAATTCAAATGGTGGTGTTTGTTGGAAGGCAGTTTTGTGAGAACACTGGTTACTTGAAGAGGACAAGAGATGACATTCCTTGCAGGAGATTTCCTGAAACTGATGGAATGTGAGTTTTCAAGGCATGTCAAATTGAATTGCTACCCACAAGAGACCGAATTCCATTCTCTCGTATTTTAATAATAATTTGTGATGTGAAACACACGCACACCACACCACATTAACACATCCACATGCACACACACATGAACGCACACAAAGATAAGACATGCAAAAGATGGGGAGGAGGGGAGGAATCGTACCAATGAAGCAACCCCAAGAATATACCATAGAGGTGAAAGGCAAATAGAATCCAAGTGAGAAGCCCACCGAAATGAGAAAGTGAACTATTACCTATCATTAATACATTCATTACTCAGGTCTAAAGTCTCCCGTCAATAAAAACAGATTGTAAGAGTGGTTGAAATTCCAAATCAAAACAAAAAAAAAATTAGAAAACATCCATAAGAAAACAGCAAATATTAAACAAGCTCGTCCTTCTTTTGCCCATAGGAGATTACCTTCGACTATAAATATCCTCATAGCTTGCAAGTGAAGAAATTGGGAAGACGTAGGTTATGCTATTCCCAAGGAGCAGAGAGCCAAAGTGTTTGTGCCTAAGTCAGCGAGAGTGATTTTATGCCTTCGAGAGACAAAAGCTAAGCGGTAGGTGATTTGTCTTGATAGAGCATCAAAACAACAGAAACCTGGAAGAATTGCCAACATATACACCACGAACAAGGGTGTATCTAAACGTTGGAAGCCTATGAACACACTGGAACGGAGATGGCGACTTTTATCCAATACTGTTGGCCACTATGATATCCACGTTAAGCACAGGTCAGATCATCTGCATGGGAAGGTGCTAAGGAATAACAGACGTCCACATGGGCATTCGAGACCACCTGAACTTTGGGGATCCCTGAGTAAGATTGCGTCTCTGTGGACAATAAGATATGCTCTTCCCAGCGGCAGACCTAACTTTGTCTATCGCAGGTCATGAGCTCGAATCCAAATACAGTCGTAATTCATGGAAGAGAAGTCAAAACCTATCCTGTGCACTTATGATCACGAAGGTATGAAAACAGGAAGATATCACTTCATATTGGAAATACAGCCAGCCACTAAGAGAGGGAAACACAACACACTCACGAACTAGCAATGAATGCAAGAAAGAATTTCCAAAGGAAAAGCAGAAAGAGCCATGTACGAAGGAATTCTAAGAAACTTAGAGGAGGATGCCAAAACATTTTATGGGGAAACAATACAGGGTTAAATGCATGCATTTCCAAACTTTAAAAATACCGAAAAAGAAAGCCACCTAACAGGACGACTGAAGGAACAAAGGAAGAAAAACCGAACTCCAAAGTTAACAGAGAAATTCAACTCAGACATGTGATTATCAAAATGAAGGAAATACAAACAAACCAATACGAAAAAATTCAGGAGATTTCACACTTGAGTTTTAACAACACGAACAAACCGCAGAAGCCATTACTGGGATAAAACAGGGAGACAAGCACACAGCTGCAAGTATGAAACCACATGACAACTGGTAGCTAGGAAAAAAGAATAACCGAAAAGGCACAACCACACATTTATGCTAGCAAATCCAAGAACTGAGAGAAAAGGATAAATTTCAAGACACATAGAAACTTCCAAGATTAGGTCAGGAAACCTACCAAATCTCAGCTCTCTAGTAGTGACGGAAGCATTTGAAGCAGTAATCCAATCCCTGTCAACACACAGAAGGCCAGGTCAAGTCATTTTCCTGGGCCACGCTTCTAGGTATTTAGTGAAGGCATTCATGTCCTCTCATCAAATCCAGAGATGGAAGAAGCGGGTAAACTCTAATTCACAAGGATAAAGATCCAATTCAAAGAAGGACATTTTAGGCAACCCACCCATGTCATTTCAATAAGGAAAGATAATAAACAATATAATTCTTTTCTTTTCTCCCTGTGACTTCCTTTGGTTTTGAGAGGGCCACATGGTTTTCCTGTGAATTGATGTTGTTGTTGTTGCTGTTCTGTTGAGAAAGCCTGCCTATCATCCATCATTCGTTTTTGACAGAGTATTCACGGATGCTTTAGTAGCATGGACGTCCTAGTGCTCCTCCTAATATATGCCACAACTCTCTTTTCGGTAACCCTCAGCTGGATTCTCAGTGTCCTGAGTCACTCCTCGTGGGTCTCCTTCTCTGACTTCTGACCCTTCATTATTCCTTCCTCTACTAGGGCCAAGGTATTCCTCCCGAGGCACATATTGTGGGAAGCCATATGATATTTCCCTTTGTCTGCTTGCCTTTTCCATTTCTCAACACAGGGCATGGGACATCCTTGTCAAGGCAAGGTCCAGGTGTTCATTCACTTTGACGGCAGCGGAATACAGTGGGTGCCGAAATGGACCCAAACTTCCTGATCCACTAGTCCCTGCAAGGGCATTGCGGCTCACTCCAACGGTCTGCTGGAATGGGCCTTGCAAGCCGTCGGTATACGGCGTCCCTTTTTTTCTGACTAAAGAGACTTGGTCCACATGTCTATACCCGTTACCACAACAAGGACAGTTAACTACTAATGACAACGGGTTCGGTCCAGGCAACTCATTGAGAGTTAGCTCAGATGCAGAAGGTCACTCTCCTCGAATAGTTTGCAAATGTATTTAAGGGAAAGCCAGGTAGACAGAGGCCTCATCCCTTAGCCGCATGTTTCAGAACACGAGGAGACGAGGCCACAGACGGCACCATATATCGATGCCCTCACCTTTTACCTCGGAAAGCGACTTTCCGTACCTTAGTCATCATTGACCCATAGGAAAAGACGCTGACAAAGTACGCTCTCACCCACAGGAACCACAAACCCCATGGAGAGCTGCTCATAGCCGCGAGGCCTCACCTTTTCTTGAGATATCTAGAAATTGTAGTGGAAAAGGATACCTGCCGTCTCCGGGGATATGTTGGCTTAAAGGAAGGTATACTGAATGTCATTTTTTCCTCTATGTCTCCAGAAAGGGGAAGTTGTACATTAACCCACAAGACTTCCTGAGTTCTTGATCAGGTTCAGAGGGCTCTTGTTCTGTCCTCCCGGGGCTTCCTACTTAAAGCCATAGGACACCAAGGTCATGGGAGGGGGACAGCAGCTTCAGTGAAGCCAGCATCTGGGATGTCACAAAGCTTTGAGGTCATAGCAATCACTCCTCATCAACCCAGGCCTGATCACTACACTTGACTGGAATAGTCATGAGTGGGCCAAGGGGACCCCAAGCCGTCCCAAACCGCTGGAGCCGCCTGGGTCTCCCACCAAGGCAGTTTGCAAAGCGAGTCGGTGTCACCTCCTCCATGGCCCAATTCGTAGTGTTTGGTCGTGAGTGTCAGCACCAGCCTTCTGGGGTCGGAGAAAGGCAAGGATCCCGCATTCCATCTTATCCACGACAGGCCAAGATACTAAAAGACCGCAAGCAAAGCCTCAGGGGAGGAAAACCGAGCCCTGCGAAAGGGTGAGACCCTCCCACCAAATCACGGAGCATCTCAACAGGAAAAGGGCCACCCAAGGGAAGCTCCAAGTGAACCCCCGCAACCGTGCCAAAGACATGTCTGGAGTCTTCCACAGCAAGCACACGAGTTCCTCGAGCATCTCCAGAAACGGTGCCAACAAGGCCTCCCAATCTTCCAAAAAGACCATGCATCCAAGGCACACACTCCACCCTAGAACCTTAGGTCCAGGACGGACTCATGTTCGTGGGGTCCACAGTAGCCAATGGAGAGCATGTTGGAAAAGACCCATAGCCCAAGTGAAGCCATCTGAAAGACTTCCGTGCCCGTTTCAGGAAGACAACTTGTATGTGCAAAAGGACGCATTGAAGAGGATTCCAATATGGAAGAACCTTCAGCACTCCCTCAGGGTGGATCAGCTACCCTCTGTGGAACTGCATGGAGATGTGGCACCACAAGCCTGCCTTCACCCTCTCATGACCATCCCCCAAATGTTTACATGCGATAAGCAAACAGTGCCTCTTGAGGAAGATGGCCTTGGTCCAATGGAACCCCGAGAGGATGCACAATGTGTTAACAAGGGGTCAGTACAGCACGACAGACAGCGGATGCTGTAGGTTGGTGAGGAGATCCAGGAAGGCAACGAACAGGAGAAAGAACAAGGGAGCTCGGAGCGAAGGTCGGGCATTTTAGGATGGTGGGAGGATCTCTGTACCTGGCTGCCCTCCATAGGCACCTAGGTCCAATTCAATAAAACATCCTTTGGCCCCAGTCAATTATTGTGCACTGTTTTGTCTTTGTTATCTTATCCAATGTGCACATGCACGTTTGGGCAGACAGGGAGAGAGATCCCAATTAGGGGGTGGAGCTGGAGAGGGAGAAGCTTACTTGCCCCTGAGCAGAGAACCTGAGAACAGAGTCAATGCCACGGCCCTGGAATCATGAGTTGATCTGAAGGGCGCCTCTGATCTGATGGACACAACCCGGGACCCAACCATTGACCTCTGACCACCTCTCGTTCTATACAGAACCGCTGATCTGTCATTGTTCAGAAATGCGGGGGATAAGGATTTTGGCTTGGCTCCTGTTGCTTGAGCTATCTGGCCTGCTTCGAGAGCTGGTATAGCTTTTCCTCTTGAAGTCAGTGATTGGGATATGGACAAACTATTCTCCGATGCCTATTTGCCTAAAGAGAATACCTCCATGCCTAGATTTTCCAGGGGGAATGGCACTATGTCTTTAGATGCTCCGCTTCTGTGGAAGGTGTTGGGATTCCTCTGTGCCTCTGATTCTGGACCACTTTCTCTGCTCACAGATGAGGTTCCTTTTCAGCCCTGAGATCTCCAATCTAGGATCAGCCCTCTTTTCTTTCTCTCACTCGTACTTCACCTACAAGAGGCACCTCTTTCATTTCCTTAGAGATTCCATTAGCTCACTATCATGTTCCATCATTCTGCCTTCTCTCTTAGAATTTGCGTCCTTATTTCTAGGCTTGTTGCTCCCAGTTCCTAATTGGATCCTCCACTTCTACCAGGTTCCCGAAATTTGCATCCAGTCTCAGCCAATCTTCTCTTCAGGAGTTCTTTAGGTGCTTTTATCTTTATCAGTTTTATCTCTGTGGTTTGAGACTCTCTGATATTTCATATGTTTTCTGATGCACAGCGAGTATCCAGGCCACTGCTTTCCAACCCGCATCGGGCGTGTTCTATGTAGAGGTTTCACTTTGACTGCCTAGTCGTAATTACTGCTTCTTCCTTTACCTGAGAATCAATTGATTCTTCAATCTTTGCATTGGATCTAAGTCTCTGTCCCCTCTCTGTATTCGTTAAACTCATTCTGTTTTCTAACCTGAGGGTAATTTATTTAGGGGGAAGTGATCCATGAGTGACTGTTGTGCCTGTGAAAGGAGAAACTCCACCAACTCACCGGACGCAGGCCTGCAGAATGTGGGTTGAGAAGAGAACATGTGGTCAATGCTTTCTTCTCGTCCCCTATGGACTAAGCATCTTGGACTGAGGAAGGCAGTCCTCCACGTGTTCCACTGTTGGGATTTCCTGTTGGCTGACTAGGCAGCCTCTGTCCTCACATACCTGTCGTGGCCATAGCTGTGTCTTGATGCTGCGGTTGCGAGAGCCCAAAATTTATTATGTCCACATTGAGTCATCTCCACGAACACTGCCTTTCACGAAATAACTCCCACGACTCATCATCTTCCCACTGCGTCTCTGGTATTGGCTCTCTTTGATCATTGTCTCCAGGCTGTCTGCTCCTGGTCGCTTGTTGGTGTCATATGCAGGAAAAAGATGGTGTTCTTTCAAATCGATGTCTGCCAAGCCTGCTGATAGGAAAACTACAGCCCTCGACCCTTGTGTTGTCAAGTACTCAAGCTCTTCAGACCCTTGCGTGTCATAGAGAACAGCACTGGGAAACAGATTCCTTGTGGGTTCCCAGAGTGCCCTGCTCTCCTGTGCTTTGGTCCTCTGCATGGACTACAGCCCTCTGATCCACGAACCAACCAAATCTCCCCTGAGCCATGTCTCCAACCTTCTCCCATCATCTCTTCAACTTCCATGCTCTTTCGCTGTGGAGTTTACCTTGTAGGCTTCAGGTCAATTTCCACCCCACTGCAGTTGTTGTGGTCATCTTCCTGTTGCCTTCATGGCTGAAGAAACATGAGGTTATTAGACACTACTACCATCTCACTGTCTTCCATGTCACCAGAAATCGTACTGAGACATAAGCGAGAAGGAATTCTTTCACTTGTCTCTTATGGCAGACTTGCGGAGAGCATTGGGCTTTGTCACATCTATCATCTCAGAAAGACAACAAGCAGACGATTTCACTAACTCATGACAGTCAAGAAACCTACAAAAAAAAGGTTATTGGGACAAACAGTATAACTCTAATGAGGAATTCAAATGGTGGTGTTTGTTGGAAGGCAGTTTTGTGAGAACACTGGTTACTTGAAGAGGACAAGAGATGACATTCCTTGCAGGAGATTTCCTGAAACTGATGGAATGTGAGTTTTCAAGGCATGTCAAATTGAATTGCTACCCACAAGAGACCGAATTCCATTCTCTCGTATTTTAATAATAATTTGTGATGTGAAACACACGCGCACCACACCACATTAACACATCCACATGCACACACACATGAACGCACACAAAGATAAGACATGCAAAAGATGGGGAGGAGGGGAGGAATCGTACCAATGAAGCAACCCCAAGAATATACCATAGAGGTGAAAGGCAAATAGAATCCAAGTGAGAAGCCAACCGAAATGAGAAAGTGAACTATTACCTATCATTAATACATTCAATACTCAGGTCTAAAGTCTCCCGTCAATAAAAACAGTTTGTAAGAGTGGTTGAAATTCCAAATCAAAACAAAAAAAAAATAGAAAACATCCATAAGAAAACAGCAAATATTAAACAAGCTCGTCCTTCTGTTGCCCATAGATGATTTCTTTCGACTATGAATATCCTCATAGCTTGCAAGTGAAGAAATTGGGAAGACGTAGGTTATGCTATTCCCAAGGAGCAGAGAGCCAAAGTGTTTGTGCCTAAGTCAGCGAGAGTGATTTTATGCCTTCGAGAGACAAAAGCTAAGCGGAAGGTGATTTGTCTTGATAGAGCATCAAAACAACAGAAACCTGGAAGAATTGCCAACATATACACCACGAACAAGGGTGTATCTAAACGTTGGAAGCCTATGAACACACTGGAACGGAGATGGCGACTTTTATCCAATACTGTTGGCCACTATGATATCCACGTTAAGCACAGGTCAGATCATCTGCATGGGAAGGTGCTAAGGAATAACAGACGTCCACATGGGCATTCGAGACCACCTGAACTTTGGGGATCCCTGAGTAAGATTGCGTCTCTATGGACAATAAGATTTGCTCTTCCCAGGGTAGACCTAACTTTGTCTATCGCAGGTCATGAGCTCGAGTCCAAATACAGTCGTAATTCACGGAAGAGAAGTCAAAACCTATCCTGTGCACTTATGATCACGAAGGTATGAAAACAGGAAGATATCACTTTCAAATTGGAAATACAGCCAGCCACTAAGAGTGGAAAACACAACACACTCACGAACTAGCAATGAATGCAAGAAAGAATTTCCAAAGAAAAAGCAGAAAGAGCCATGAACGAAGGAATTCTAAGAAACTTAGAGGAGGATGCCAAAACATTTTATGGGGAAACAATACAGGGTTAAATGCATGCATTTCCAAACTTTAAAAATACCGAAAAAGAAAGCCACCTAACAGGACGACTGAAGGAACAAAGGAAGAAAAACCGAACTCCAAAGTTAACAGAGAAATTCAACTCAGACATGTGATTATCAAAATGAAGGAAATACAAACAAACCAATACGAAAAAATTCAGGAGATTTCACACTTGAGTTTTAACAACACGAACAAACCGCAGAAGCCATTACTGGGATAAAACAGGGAGACAAGCACACAGCTGCAAGTATGAAACCACATGACAACTGGTAGCTAGGAAAAAAGAATAACCGAAAAGGCACATCCACACATTTATGCTAGCAAATCCAAGAACTGAGAGAAAAGGATAAATTTCAAGACACATAGAAACTTCCAAGATTAGGTCAGGAAACCTACCAAATCTCAGCTCTCGAGTAGTGACGGAAGCATTTGAAGCAGTAATCCAACCCCTGCCAACACACAGAAGGCCAGGTCAAGTCATTTTCCTGGGCCACGCTTCTAGGTATTTAGTGAAGGCATTCATGTCCTCTCATCAAATCCAGAGTTGGAAGAAGCGGGTAAACTCTAATTCACAAGGATAAAGATCCAATTCAAAGAAGGACATTTTAGGCAACCCACCCATGTCATTTCAATAAGGAAAGATAATAAACAATATAATTCTTTTCTTTTCTCCCTGTGACTTCCTTTGGTTTTGAGAGGGCCACATGGTTTTCCTGTGAATTGATGTTGTTGTTGTTGCTGTTCTGTTGAGAAAGCCTGCCTATCATCCATCATTCGTTTTTGACAGAGTATTCACGGATGCTTTAGTAGCATGGACGTCCTAGTGCTCCTCCTAATATATGCCACAACTCCTGACCACCCATTAAGCAGTTCTCTTTTCGGTAACCCTCAGCTGGATTCTCAGTGTCCTGAGTCACTCCTCGTGGGTCTCTTTCTCTGACTTCTGACCCTTCATTATTCCTTCCTCTACTAGGGCCAAGGTATTCCTCCCGAGGCACATATTGTGGGAAGCCATATGATATTTCCCTTTGTCTGCTTGCCTTTTCCATTTCTCAACACAGGGCATGGGACATCCTTGTCAAGGCAAGGTCCAGGTGTTCATTCACTTCGACGGCAGCGGAATACTGTGGGTTCCGAAATGGACCCAAACTTCCTGATCCACTAGTCCCTGCAAGGGCATTGCGGCTCACTCCAACGGTCTGCTGGAATGGGCCTTGCAAGCCGCCGGTATACGGCGTCCCTTTTTTTCTGACTAAAGAGACTTGGTCCACATGTCTATACCCGTTACCACAACAAGGACAGTTAACTACTAATGACAACGGGTTCGGTCCAGGCAACTTCATTGAGAGTTAGCTCAGATGCAGAAGGTCACTCTCCTCGAATAGTTTGCAAATGTATTTAAGGGAAAGCCAGGTAGACAGAGGCCTCATCCCTTAGCCGCATGTTTCAGAACACGTGGAGACGAGGCCACAGACGGCACCATATATCGATGCCCTCACCTTTTACCTCGGAAAGCGAATTTCCGTACCTTAGTCATCATTGACCCATAGGAAAAGACGCTGACAAAGTACGCTCTCACCCACAGGAACCACAAACCTCATGGAGAGCTGCTCATAGCCGCGAGGCCTCACCTTTTCTTGAGATATCTAGAAATTGTAGTGGAAAAGGATACCTGCCGTCTCCGGGGATATTTTGGCTTAAAGGAAGGTAAACTGAATGTCATTTTTTCCTCTATGTCTCCAGAAAGGGGAAGTTGTACATTAACCCACAAGACATCCTGAGTTCTTGATCAGGTTCAGAGGGCTCTTGTTCTGTCCTCCCGGGGCTTCCTACTTAAAGCCATAGGACACCAAGGTCATGGGAGGGGGACAGCAGCTTCAGTGAAGCCAGCATCTGGGATGTCACAAAGCTTTGAGGTCATAGCAATCACTCCTCATCAACCCAGGCCTGATCACTACACTTGACTGGAATAGTCATGAGTGGGCCAAGGGGACCCCAAGCTGTCCCAAACCGCTGGAGCCGCCTGGGTCTCCCACCAAGGCAGTTTGCAAAGCGAGTCGGTGTCACCTCCTCCATGGCCCAATTCGTAGTGTTTGGTCGTGAGTGTCAGCACCAGCCTTCTGGGGTCGGAGAAAGGCAAGGATCCCGCATTCCATCTTATCCACGACAGGCCAAGATACTAAAAGACCGCAAGCAAAGCCTCAGGGGAGGAAAACCGAGCCCTGCGAAAGGGTGAGACCCTCCCACCAAATCACGGAGCATCTCAACAGGAAAAGGGCCACCCAAGGGAAGCTCCAAGTGAACCCCCGCAACCGTGCCAAAGACATGTCTGGAGTCTTCCACAGCAAGCACACGAGTTCCTCGAGCATCTCCAGAAACGGTGCCAACAAGGCCTCCCAATCTTCCAAAAAGACCATGCATCCAAGGCACACTCTACACCCTAGAACCTTAGGTCCAGGACGGACTCATGTTCGTGGGGTCCACAGTAGCCAATGGAGAGCATGTTGGAAGAGACCCATAGCCCAAGTGAAGCCATCTGAAAGACTTCCGTGCCCGTTTCAGGAAGACAACTTGTATGTGCAAAAGGACGCATTGAAGAGGATTCCAATGTGGAAGAACCTTCAGCACTCCCTCAGGGTGGATCAGCTACCCTCTGTGGAACTGCATGGAGATGTGGCACCACAAGCCTGCCTTCACCCTCTCATGACCATCCCCCAAATGGTTACATGCGATAAGCAAACAGTGCCTCTTGAGGAAGATGGGCATGGTCCAATGGAGCCCCGAGAGGATGCACAATGTGTTAACAAGGGGTCAGTACAGCACGACAGACAGCGGATGCTGTAGGTTGGTGAGGAGATCCAGGAAGGCAACGAACAGGAGAAAGAACAAGGGAGCTCGGAGCGAAGGTCGGGCATTTTAGGATGGTGGGAGGATCTCTGTACCTGGCTGCCCTCCATAGGCACCTAGGTCCAAATTCAATAAAACATCCTTTGGCCCCAGTCAATTATTGTGCACTGTTTTTGTCTTTGTTATCTTATCCAACGTGCACATGCACGTTTGGGCAGAGAGGCAGAGAGATCCCAATCAGGGGGTGGAGCTGGAGAGGGAGAAGCTTACTTGCCCCTGAGCAGAGAACCTGAGAACAGAGTCAATGCCAAGGCCCTGGAATCATGAGTTGATCTGAAGGGCGCCTCTGAACTGATGGACACAACCCGGGACCCAACCATTGACCTCTGACCACCTCTGGTTCTATACAGAACCGCTGAACTGTCATTGTTCAGAAATGCGGGGGATAAGGATTTTGGCTTGGCTCCTGTTGCTTGAGCTATCTGGCCTGCTTCGAGAGCTGGTATAGCTTTTCCTCTTGAAGTCAGTGATTGGTATATGGACAAACTATTCTCCGATGCCTATTTGCCTAAAGAGAATACCTCCATGCCTAGATTTTCCAGGGGGAATGGCACTATGTCTTTAGATGCTCCGCTTCTGTGGAAGGTGTTGGGATTCCTCTGTGCCTCTGATTCTGGACCACTTTCTCTGCTCACAGATGAGGTTCCTTTTCAGCCCTGAGATCTCCAATCTAGGATCAGCCCTCTTTTCTTTCTCTCACTCGTACTTCACCTACAAGAGGCACCTCTTTCATTTCCTTAGATTCCATTAGCTCACTATCATGTTCCATCATTCTGCCTTCTCTCTTAGAATTTGCGTCCTTATTTCTAGGCTTGTTGCTCCCAGGTCCTAATTGGATCCTCCACTTCTACCAGGTTCCCGAAATTTGCATCCAGTCTCCAGCCAATCTTCTCTTCAGGAGTTCTTTAGGTGCTTTTATCTTTATCAGTTTTATCTCTGTGGTTTGAGACTCTCTGATATTTCATATGTTTTCTGATGCACAGCGAGTATCCAGGCCACTGCTTTCCAACCCGCATCGGGCGTGTTCTATGTAGAGGTTTCACTCTGACTGCCTAGTCGTAATTACTGCTTCTTCCTTTACCTGAGAATCAATTGATTCTTCCATCTTTGCATTGGATCTCAGTCTCTGTCACCTCTCTGTATTCGTTAAACTCATTCTGTTTTCTAACCTGAGGGTAATTTATTTAGGGGGAAGTGATCCGTGAGTGACTGTTGTGCCTGTGAAAGGAGAAACTCCACCAACTCACCGGACGCAGGCCTGCAGAATGTGGGTTGAGAAGAGAACATGTGGTCAATGCTTTCTTCTCGTCCCCTATGGACTAAGCATCTTGGACTGAGGAAGGCAGTCCTCCAAGTGTTCCACTGTTGGGATTTCCCGTTGGCTGACTAGGCAGCCTCTGTCCTCACATACCTGTCGTGGCCATAGCTGTGTCTTGATGCTGCGGTTGAGAGAGCCCAAATTTATTATGTCCACATTGAGTCATCTCCACGAACACTGCCTTTCACGGAATAACTCCCACGACTCATCATCTTCCCACTGCGTCTCTGGTATTGGCTCTCTTTGATCATTGTCTCCAGGCTGTCTGCTCCTGGTCGCTTGTTGGTGTCATATGCAGGAAAAAGATGGTGTTCTTTCAAATCGATGTCTGCCAAGCCTGCTGATAGGAAAACTACAGCCCTCGACACTTGTGTTGTCAAGTACTCAAGCCCTTCAGACCCTTGCGTGTCATAGAGAACAGCACTGGGAAACAGATTCCTTGTGCGTTCCCAGAGTGCCCTGCTCTCCTGTGCTTTGGTCCTCTGCATCGACTACAGCCCTCTGATCCACGAACCAACCAAATCTCCCCTGAGCCATGTCTCCAACCTTCTCCCATCATCTCTTCAACTTCCATGCTCTTTCGCTGTGGAGTTTACCTTGTAGGCTTCAGGTCAATTTCCACCCCACTGCAGTTGTTGTGGTCATCTTCCTGTTGCCTTCATGGCTGAAGAAACATGAGGTTATTAGACACTACTACCATCTCACTGTCTTCCATGTCACCAGAAATCGTACTGAGACATAAGCGAGAAGGAATTCTTTCACTTGTCTCTCATGGCAGACTTGCGGAGAGCATTGGGCTTTGTCACATCTATCATCTCAGAAAGACAACAAGCAGACGATTTCACTAACTCATGACAGTCAAGAAACCTACAAAAAAAAAAGGGTATTGGGACAAACAGTATAACTCTAATGAGGAATTCAAATGGTGGTGTTTGTTGGAAGGCAGTTTTGTGAGAACACTGGTTACTTGAAGAGGACAAGAGATGACATTCCTTGCAGGAGATTTCCTGAAACTGATGGAATGTGAGTTTTCAAGGCATGTCAAATTGAATTGCTACCCACAAGAGACCGAATTCCATTCTCTCGTATTTTAATAATAATTTGTGATGTGAAACACACGCACACCACACCACATTAACACATCCACATGCACACACACATGAACGCACACAAAGATAAGACATGCAAAAGATGGGGAGGAGGGGAGGAATCGTACCAATGAAGCAACCCCAAGAATATACCATAGAGGTGAAAGGCAAATAGAATCCAAGTGAGAAGCCAACCGAAATGAGAATGTGAATTATTACCTATCATTAATACATTCATTACTCAGGTCTAAAGTCTCCCGTCAATAAAAACAGTTTGTAAGAGTGGTTGAAATTCCAAATCAAAACAAAAAAAAAAATTAGAAAACATCCATAAGAAAACAGCAAATATTAAACAAGCTCGTCCTTCTGTTGCCCATAGGAGATTTCCATCGACTATAAATATCCTCATAGCTTGCAAGTGAAGAAATTGGGAAGACGTAGGTTATGCTATTCCCAAGGAGCAGAGAGCCAAAGTGTTTGTGCCTAAGTCAGCGAGAGTGATTTTATGCCTTCGAGAGACAAAAGCTAAGCGGAAGGTGATTTGTCTTGATAGAGCATCAAAACAACAGAAACCTGGAAGAATTGCCAACATATACACCACGAACAAGGGTGTATCTAAACGTTGGAAGCCTATAAACACACTGGAACGGAGATGGCGACTTTTATCCAATACTGTTGCCCACTATGATATCCACGTTAAGCAAAGGTCAGATCATCTGCATGGGAAGGTGCTAAGGAATAACAGACGTCCACATGGGCATTCGAGACCACCTGAACTTTGGGGATCCCTGAGTAAGATTGCGTCTCTGTGGACAATAAGATATGCTCTTCCCAGCGGCAGACCTAACTTTGTCTATCGCAGGTCATGAGCTCGAATCCAAATACAGTCGTAATTCCTGGAAGAGAAGTCAAAACCTATCCTGTGCACTTATGATCACGAAGGTATGAAAACAGGAAGATATCACTTTCAAATTGGAAATACAGCCAGCCACTAAGAGTGGAAAACACAACACACTCACGAACTAGCAATGAATTCAAGAAAGAATTTCCAAAGGAAAAGCAGAAAGAGCCATGAACGAAGGAATTCTAAGAAACTTAGAGGAGGATGCCAAAACATTTTATGGGGAAACAATACAGGGTTAAATGCATGCATTTCCAAACTTTAAAAATACCGAAAAAGAAAGCCACCTAACAGGACGACTGAAGGAACAAAGGAAGAAAAACCGAACTCCAAAGTTAACAGAGAAATTGAAATCAGACATGTGATTATCAAAATGAAGGAAATACAAACAAACCAATACGAAAAAATTCAGGAGATTTCACACTTGAGTTTTAACAACACGAACAAACCGCAGAAGCCATTACTGGGATAAAACAGGGAGACAAGCACACAGCTGCAAGTATGAAACCACATGACAACTGGTAGCTAGGAAAAAAGAATAACCGAAAAGGCACATCCACACATTTATGCTAGCAAATCCAAGAACTGAGAGAAAAGGATAAATTTCAAGACACATAGAAACTTCCAAGATTAGGTCAGGAAACCTACCAAATCTCAGCTCTCGAGTAGTGACGGAAGCATTTGAAGCAGTAATCCAACCCCTGCCAACACACAGAAGGCCAGGTCAAGTCATTTTCCTGGGCCACGCTTCTAGGTATTTAGTGAAGGCATTCATGTCCTCTCATCAAATCCAGAGTTGGAAGAAGCGGGTAAACTCTAATTCACAAGGATAAAGATCCAATTCAAAGAAGGACATTTTAGGCAACCCACCCATGTCATTTCAATAAGGAAAGATAATAAACAATATAATTCTTTTCTTTTCTCCCTGTAACTTCCTTTGGTTTTGAGAGGGCCACATTGTTTTCCTGTGAATTGATGTTGTTGTTGTTGCTGTTCTGTTGAGAAAGCCTGCCTATCATCCATCATTCGTTTTTGACAGAGTATTCACGGATGCTTTAGTAGCATGGACGTCCTAGTGCTCCTCCTAATATATGCCACAACTCCTGACCACCCATTAAGCAGTTCTCTTTTCGGTAACCCTCAGCTGGTTTCTCAGTGTCCTGAGTCACTCCTCGTGGGTCTCCTTCTCTGACTTCTGACCCTTCATTATTCCTTCCTCTACTAGGGCCAAGGTATTCCTCCCGAGGCACATATTGTGGGAAGCCATATGATATTTCCCTTTGTCTGCTTGCCTTTTCCATTTCTCAACACAGGGCATGGGACATCCTTGTCAAGGCAAGGTCCAGGTGTCCATTCACTTCGACGGCAGCGGAATACTGGGGGTGCCGAAATGGACCCAAACTTCCTGATCCACTAGTCCCTGCAAGGGCATTGCGGCTCACTCCAACGGTCTGCTGGAATGGGCCTTGCAAGCCGTCGGTATACGGCGTCCCTTTTTTTCTGACTAAAGAGACTTGGTCCACATGTCTATACCCGTTACCACAACAAGGACAGTTAACTACTAATGACAACGGGTTCGGTCCAGGCAACTTCATTGAGAGTTAGCTCAGATGCAGAAGGTCACTCTCCTCGAATAGTTTGCAAATGTATTTAAGGGAAAGCCAGGTAGACAGAGGCCTCATCCCTTAGCCGCATGTTTCAGAACACGAGGAGACGAGGCCACAGACGGCACCATATATCGATGCCCTCACCTTTTACCTCGGAAAGCGACTTTCCGTACCTTAGTCATCATTGACCCATAGGAAAAGACGCTGACAAAGTACGCTCTCACCCACAGGAACCACAAACCCCATGGAGAGCTGCTCATAGCCGCGAGGCCTCACCTTTTCTTGAGATATCTAGAAATTGTAGTGGAAAAGGATACCTGCCGTCTCCGGGGATATGTTGGCTTAAAGGAAGGTATACTGAATGTCATTTTTTCCTCTATGTCTCCAGAAAGGGGAAGTTGTACATTAACCCACAAGACTTCCTGAGTTCTTGATCAGGTTCAGAGGGCTCTTGTTCTGTCCTCCCGGGGCTTCCTACTTAAAGGCATAGGACACCAAAGTCATGGGAGGGGGACAGCAGCTTCAGTGAAGCCAGCATCTGGGATGTCACAAAGCTTTGAGGTCATAGCAATCACTCCTCATCAACCCAGGCCTGATCACTACACTTGACTGGAATAGTCATGAGTGGGCCAAGGGGACCCCAAGCCGTCCCAAACCGCTGGAGCCGCCTGGGTCTCCCACCAAGGCAGTTTGCAAAGCGAGTCGGTGTCACCTCCTCCATGGCCCAATTCGTAGTGTTTGGTCGTGAGTGTCAGCACCAGCCTTCTGGGGTCGGAGAAAGGCAAGGATCCCGCATTCCATCTTATCCACGACAGGCCAAGATACTAAAAGACCGCAAGCAAAGCCTCAGGGGAGGAAAACCGAGCCCTGCGAAAGGGTGAGACCCTCCCACCAAATCACGGAGCATCTCAACAGGAAAAGGGCCACCCAAGGGAAGCTCCAAGTGAACCCCCGCAACCGTGCCAAAGACATGTCTGGAGTCTTCCACAGCAAGCACACGAGTTCCTCGAGCATCTCCAGAAACGGTGCCAACAAGGCCTCCCAATCTTCCAAAAAGACCATGCATCCAAGGCACACTCTACACCCTAGAACCTTAGGTCCAGGACGGACTCATGTTCGTGGGGTCCACAGTAGCCAATGGAGAGCATGTTGGAAGAGACCCATAGCCCAAGTGAAGCCATCTGAAAGACTTCCGTGCCCGTTTCAGGAAGACAACTTGTATGTGCAAAAGGACGCATTGAAGAGGATTCGAATGTGGAAGAACCTTCAGCACTCCCTCAGGGTGGATCAGCTACCCTCTGTGGAACTGCATGGAGATGTGGCACCACAAGCCTGCCTTCACCCTCTCATGACCATCCCCCAAATGGTTACATGCGATAAGCAAACAGTGCCTCTTGAGGAAGATGGGCATGGTCCAATGGAGCCCCGAGAGGATGCACAATGTGTTAACAAGGGGTCAGTACAGCACGACAGACAGCGGATGCTGTAGGTTGGTGAGGAGATCCAGGAAGGCAACGAACAGGAGAAAGAACAAGGGAGCTCGGAGCGAAGGTCGGGCATTTTAGGATGGTGGGAGGATCTCTGTACCTGGCTGCCCTCCATAGGCACCTAGGTCCAAATTCAATAAAACATCCTTTGGCCCCAGTCAATTATTGTGCACTGTTTTTGTCTTTGTTATCTTATCCAACGTGCACATGCACGTTTGGGCAGAGAGGCAGAGAGATCCCAATCAGGGGGTGGAGCTGGAGAGGGAGAAGCTTACTTGCCCCTGAGCAGAGAACCTGAGAACAGAGTCAATGCCAAGGCCCTGGAATCATGAGTTGATCTGAAGGGCGCCTCTGAACTGATGGACACAACCCGGGACCCAACCATTGACCTCTGACCACCTCTGGTTCTATACAGAACCGCTGATCTGTCATTGTTCAGAAATGCGGGGGATAAGGATTTTGGCTTGGCTCCTGTTGCTTGAGCTATCTGGCCTGCTTCGAGAGCTGGTATAGCTTTTCCTCTTGAAGTCAGTGATTGGTATATGGACAAACTATTCTCCGATGCCTATTTGCCTAAAGAGAATACCTCCATGCCTAGATTTTCCAGGGGGAATGGCACTATGTCTTTAGATGCTCCGCTTCTGTGGAAGGTGTTGGGATTCCTCTGTGCCTCTGATTCTGGACCACTTTCTCTGCTCACAGATGAGGTTCCTTTTCAGCCCTGAGATCTCCAATCTAGGATCAGCCCTCTTTTCTTTCTCTCACTCGTACTTCACCTACAAGAGGCACCTCTTTCATTTCCTTAGAGATTCCATAAGCTCACTATCATGTTCCATCATTCTGCCTTCTCTCTTAGAATTTGCGTCCTTATTTCTAGGCTTGTTGCTCCCAGGTCCTAATTGGATCCTCCACTTCTACCAGGTTCCCGAAATTTGCATCCAGTCTCCAGCCAATCTTCTCTTCAGGAGTTCTTTAGGTGCTTTTATCTTTATCAGTTTTATCTCTGTGGTTTGAGACTCTCTGATATTTCATATGTTTTCTGATGCACAGCGAGTATCCAGGCCACTGCTTTCCAACCCGCATCGGGCGTGTTCTATGTAGAGGTTTCACTCTGACTGCCTAGTCGTAATTACTGCTTCTTCCTTTACCTGAGAATCAATTGATTCTTCCATCTTTGCATTGGATCTCAGTCTCTGTCACCTCTCTGTATTCGTTAAACTCATTCTGTTTTCTAACCTGAGGGTAATTTATTTAGGGGGAAGTGATCCGTGAGTGACTGTTGTGCCTGTGAAAGGAGAAACTCCACCAACTCACCGGACGCAGGCCTGCAGAATGTGGGTTGAGAAGAGAACATGTGGTCAATGCTTTCTTCTCGTCCCCTATGGACTAAGCATCTTGGACTGAGGAAGGCAGTCCTCCAAGTGTTCCACTGTTGGGATTTCCCGTTGGCTGACTAGGCAGCCTCTGTCCTCACATACCTGTCGTGGCCATAGCTGTGTCTTGATGCTGCGGTTGCGAGAGCCCAAAATTTATTATGTCCACATTGAGTCATCTCCACGAACACTGCCTTTCACGGAATAACTCCCACGACTCATCATCTTCCCACTGCGTCTCTGGTATTGGCTCTCTTTGATCATTGTCTCCAGGCTGTCTGCTCCTGGTCGCTTGTTGGTGTCATATGCAGGAAAAAGATGGTGTTCTTTCAAATCGATGTCTGCCAAGCCTGCTGATAGGAAAACTACAGCCCTCGACACTTGTGTTGTCAAGTACTCAAGCCCTTCAGACCCTTGCGTGTCATAGAGAACAGCACTGGGAAACAGATTCCTTGTGCGTTCCCAGAGTGCTCTGCTCTCCTGTGCTTTGGTCCTCTGCATCGACTACAGCCCTCTGATCCACGAACCAACCAAATCTCCCCTGAGCCATGTCTCCAACCTTCTCCCATCATCTCTTCAACTTCCATGCTCTTTCGCTGTGGAGTTTACCTTGTAGGCTTCAGGTCAATTTCCACCCCACTGCAGTTGTTGTGGTCATCTTCCTGTTGCCTTCATGGCTGAAGAAACATGAGGTTATTAGACACTACTACCATCTCACTGTCTTCCATGTCACCAGAAATCGTACTGAGACATAAGCGAGAAGGAATTCTTTCACTTGTCTCTCATGGCAGACTTGCGGAGAGCATTGGGCTTTGTCACATCTATCATCTCAGAAAGACAACAAGCAGACGATTTCACTAACTCATGACAGTCAAGAAACCTACAAAAAAAAAAGGGTATTGGGACAAACAGTATAACTCTAATGAGGAATTCAAATGGTGGTGTTTGTTGGAAGGCATTTTTGTGAGAACACTGGTTACTTGAAGAGGACAAGAGATGACATTCCTTGCAGGAGATTTCCTGAAACTGATGGAATGTGAGTTTTCAAGGCATGTCAAATTGAATTGCTACCCACAAGAGACCGAATTCCATTCTCTCGTATTTTAATAATAATTTGTGATGTGAAACACACGCACACCACACCACATTAACACATCCACATGCACACACACATGAACGCACACAAAGATAAGACATGCAAAAGATGGGGAGGAGGGGAGGAATCGTACCAATGAAGCAACCCCAAGAATATACCATAGAGGTGAAAGGCAAATAGAATCCAAGTGAGAAGCCAACCGAAATGAGAAAGTGAATTATTACCTATCATTAATACATTCATTACTCAGGTCTAAAGTCTCCCGTCAATAAAAACAGTTTGTAAGAGTGGTTGAAATTCCAAATCAAAACAAAAAAAAAATTAGAAAACATCCATAAGAAAACAGCAAATATTAAACAAGCTCGTCCTTCTGTTGCCCATAGGAGATTTCCTTCGACTATAAATATCCTCATAGCTTGCAAGTGAAGAAATTGGGAAGACGTAGGTTATGCTATTCCCAAGGAGCAGAGAGCCAAAGTGTTTGTGCCTAAGTCAGCGAGAGTGATTTTATGCCTTCGAGAGACAAAAGCTAAGCGGAAGGTGATTTGTCTTGATAGAGCATCAAAACAACAGAAACCTGGAAGAATTGCCAACATATACACCACGAACAAGGGTGTATCTAAACGTTGGAAGCCTATGAACACACTGGAACGGAGATGGCAACTTTTATCCAATACTGTTGCCCACTATGATATCCACGTTAAGCACAGGTCAGATCATCTGCATGGGAAGGTGCTAAGGAATAACAGACGTCCACATGGGCATTCGAGACCACCTGAACTTTGGGGATCCCTGAGTAAGATTGCGTCTCTGTGGACAATAAGATATGCTCTTCCCAGCGGCAGACCTAACTTTGTCTATCGCAGGTCATGAGCTCGAATCCAAATACAGTCGTAATTCATGGAAGAGAAGTCAAAACCTATCCTGTGCACTTATGATCACGAAGGTATGAAAACAGGAAGATATCACTTTCAAATTGGAAATACAGCCAGCCACTAAGAGTGGAAAACACAACACACTCACGAACTAGCAATGAATGCAAGAAAGAATTTCCAAAGGAAAAGCAGAAAGAGCCATGAACGAAGGAATTCTAAGAAACTTAGAGGAGGATGCCAAAACATTTTATGGGGAAACAATACAGGGTTAAATGCATGCATTTCCAAACTTTAAAAATACCGAAAAAGAAAGCCACCTAACAGGACGACTGAAGGAACAAAGGAAGAAAAACCGAACTCCAAAGTTAACAGAGAAATTCAACTCAGACATGTGATTATCAAAATGAAGGAAATACAAACAAACCAATACGAAAAAATTCAGGAGATTTCACACTTGAGTTTTAACAACACGAACAAACCGCAGAAGCCATTACTGGGATAAAACAGGGAGACAAGCACACAGCTGCATGTATGAAACCACATGACAACTGGTAGCTAGGAAAAAAGAATAACCGAAAAGGCACATCCACACATTTATGCTAGCAAATCCAAGAACTGAGAGAAAAGGATAAATTTCAAGACACATAGAAACTTCCAAGATTAGGTCAGGAAACCTACCAAATCTCAGCTCTCGAGTAGTGACGGAAGCATTTGAAGCAGTAATCCAACCCCTGCCAACACACAGAAGGCCAGGTCAAGTCATTTTCCTGGGCCACGCTTCTAGGTATTTAGTGAAGGCATTCATGTCCTCTCATCAAATCCAGAGTTGGAAGAAGCGGGTAAACTCTAATTCACAAGGATAAAGATCCAATTCAAAGAAGGACATTTTAGGCAACCCACCCATGTCATTTCAATAAGGAAAGATAATAAACAATATAATTCTTTTCTTTTCTCCCTGTAACTTCCTTTGGTTTTGAGAGGGCCACATTGTTTTCCTGTGAATTGATGTTGTTGTTGTTGCTGTTCTGTTGAGAAAGCCTGCCTATCATCCATCATTCGTTTTTGACAGAGTATTCACGGATGCTTTAGTAGCATGGACGTCCTAGTGCTCCTCCTAATATATGCCACAACTCCTGACCACCCATTAAGCAGTTCTCTTTTCGGTAACCCTCAGCTGGTTTCTCAGTGTCCTGAGTCACTCCTCGTGGGTCTCCTTCTCTGACTTCTGACCCTTCATTATTCCTTCCTCTACTAGGGCCAAGGTATTCCTCCCGAGGCACATATTGTGGGAAGCCATATGATATTTCCCTTTGTCTGCTTGCCTTTTCCATTTCTCAACACAGGGCATGGGACATCCTTGTCAAGGCAAGGTCCAGGTGTTCATTCACTTCGACGGCAGCGGAATACTGGGGGTGCCGAAATGGACCCAAACTTCCTGATCCACTAGTCCCTGCAAGGGCATTGCGGCTCACTCCAACGGTCTGCTGGAATGGGCCTTGCAAGCCGTCGGTATACGGCGTCCCTTTTTTTCTGACTAAAGAGACTTGGTCCACATGTCTATACCCGTTACCACAACAAGGACAGTTAACTACTAATGACAACGGGTTCGGTCCAGGCAACTTCATTGAGAGTTAGCTCAGATGCAGAAGGTCACTCTCCTCGAATAGTTTGCAAATGTATTTAAGGGAAAGCCAGGTAGACAGAGGCCTCATCCCTTAGCCGCATGTTTCAGAACACGAGGAGACGAGGCCACAGACGGCACCATATATCGATGCCCTCACCTTTTACCTCGGAAAGCGACTTTCCGTACCTTAGTCATCATTGACCCATAGGAAAAGACGCTGACAAAGTACGCTCTCACCCACAGGAACCACAAACCCCATGGAGAGCTGCTCATAGCCGCGAGGCCTCACCTTTTCTTGAGATATCTAGAAATTGTAGTGGAAAAGGATACCTGCCGTCTCCGGGGATATGTTGGCTTAAAGGAAGGTATACTGAATGTCATTTTTTCCTCTATGTCTCCAGAAAGGGGAAGTTGTACATTAACCCACAAGACTTCCTGAGTTCTTGATCAGGTTCAGAGGGCTCTTGTTCTGTCCTCCCGGGGCTTCCTACTTAAAGCCATAGGACACCAAGGTCATGGGAGGGGGACAGCAGCTTCAGTGAAGCCAGCATCTGGGATGTCACAAAGCTTTGAGGTCATAGCAATCACTCCTCATCAACCCAGGCCTGATCACTACACTTGACTGGAATAGTCATGAGTGGGCCAAGGGGACCCCAAGCCGTCCCAAACCGCTGGAGCCGCCTGGGTCTCCCACCAAGGCAGTTTGCAAAGCGAGTCGGTGTCACCTCCTCCATGGCCCAATTCGTAGTGTTTGGTCGTGAGTGTCAGCACCAGCCTTCTGGGGTCGGAGAAAGGCAAGGATCCCGCATTCCATCTTATCCACGACAGGCCAAGATACTAAAAGACCGCAAGCAAAGCCTCAGGGGAGGAAAACCGAGCCCTGCGAAAGGGTGAGACCCTCCCACCAAATCACGGAGCATCTCAACAGGAAAAGGGCCACCCAAGGGAAGCTCCAAGTGAACCCCCGCAACCGTGCCAAAGACATGTCTGGAGTCTTCCACAGCAAGCACACGAGTTCCTCGAGCATCTCCAGAAACGGTGCCAACAAGGCCTCCCAATCTTCCAAAAAGACCATGCATCCAAGGCACACTCTACACCCTAGAACCTTAGGTCCAGGACGGACTCATGTTCGTGGGGTCCACAGTAGCCAATGGAGAGCATGTTGGAAGAGACCCATAGCCCAAGTGAAGCCATCTGAAAGACTTCCGTGCCCGTTTCAGGAAGACAACTTGTATGTGCAAAAGGACGCATTGAAGAGGATTCCAATGTGGAAGAACCTTCAGCACTCCCTCAGGGTGGATCAGCTACCCTCTGTGGAACTGCATGGAGATGTGGCACCACAAGCCTGCCTTCACCCTCTCATGACCATCCCCCAAATGGTTACATGCGATAAGCAAACAGTGCCTCTTGAGGAAGATGGGCATGGTCCAATGGAGCCCCGAGAGGATGCACAATGTGTTAACAAGGGGTCAGTACAGCACGACAGACAGCGGATGCTGTAGGTTGGTGAGGAGATCCAGGAAGGCAACGAACAGGAGAAAGAACAAGGGAGCTCGGAGCGAAGGTCGGGCATTTTAGGATGGTGGGAGGATCTCTGTACCTGGCTGCCCTCCATAGGCACCTAGGTCCAAATTCAATAAAACATCCTTTGGCCCCAGTCAATTATTGTGCACTGTTTTTGTCTTTGTTATCTTATCCAACGTGCACATGCACGTTTGGGCAGAGAGGCAGAGAGATCCCAATCAGGGGGTGGAGCTGGAGAGGGAGAAGCTTACTTGCCCCTGAGCAGAGAACCTGAGAACAGAGTCAATGCCAAGGCCCTGGAATCATGAGTTGATCTGAAGGGCGCCTCTGAACTGATGGACACAACCCGGGACCCAACCATTGACCTCTGACCACCTCTGGTTCTATACAGAACCGCTGAACTGTCATTGTTCAGAAATGCGGGGGATAAGGATTTTGGCTTGGCTCCTGTTGCTTGAGCTATCTGGCCTGCTTCGAGAGCTGGTATAGCTTTTCCTCTTGAAGTCAGTGATTGGGATATGAACAAACTATTCTCCGATGCCTATTTGCCTAAAGAGAATACCTCCATGCCTAGATTTTCCAGGGGGAATGGCACTATGTCTTTAGATGCTCCGCTTCTGTGGAAGGTGTTGGGATTCCTCTGTGCCTCTGATTCTGGACCACTTTCTCTGCTCACAGATGAGGTTCCTTTTCAGCCCTGAGATCTCCAATCTAGGATCAGCCCTCTTTTCTTTCTCTCACTCGTACTTCACCTACAAGAGGCACCTCTTTCATTTCCTTAGAGATTCCATAAGCTCACTATCATGTTCCATCATTCTGCCTTCTCTCTTAGAATTTGCGTCCTTATTTCTAGGCTTGTTGCTCCCAGTTCCTAATTGGATCCTCCACTTCTACCAGGTTCCCGAAATTTGCATCCAGTCTCAGCCAATCTTCTCTTCAGGAGTTCTTTTTTTTTTTTTTTTTTTTTTAAAGATTTTATTTATTTGTCAGAGAGAGCGAGCGAGAGCGAGCACAGGCAGACAGAGTGGAAGGCAGAGTTAGACGGAGAAGCAGGCTCCCTGTGGAGCAAGGAGCCCAATATGGGACTCGATCCCAGGACGCTGGGATCATGACCTGAGCCGAAGGCAGCTGCTTAACCAACTGAGCCACCCAGGCGTCCCTCTTCAGGAGTTCTTTAGGTGCTTTTATCTTTATCAGTTTTATCTCTGTGGTTTGAGACTCTCTGATATCTCATATGTTTTCTGATGCACAGCGAGTATCCAGGCCACTGCTTTCCAACCCGCATCGGGCGTGTTCTATGTAGAGGTTTCACTCTGACTGCCTAGTCGTAATTACTGCTTCTTCCTTTACCTGGGAATCAATTGATTCTTCCATCTTTGCATTGGATCTCAGTCTCTGTCACCTCTCTGTATTCGTTAAACTCATTCTGTTTTCTAACCTGAGGGTAATTTATTTAGGGGGAAGTGATCCGTGAGTGACTGTTGTGCCTGTGAAAGGAGAAACTCCACCAACTCACCGGACGCAGGCCTGCAGAATGTGGGTTGAGAAGAGAACATGTGGTCAATGCTTTCTTCTCGTCCCCTATGGACTAAGCATCTTGGACTGAGGAAGGCAGTCCTCCAAGTGTTCCACTGTTGGGATTTCCTGTTGGCTGACTAGGCAGCCTCTGTCCTCACATACCTGTCGTGGCCAGTAGCTGTGTCTTGATGCTGCGGTTACGAGAGCCCAAAATTTATTATGTCCACATTGAGTCATCTCCACGAACACTGCCTTTCACGGAATAACTCCCACGACTCATCATCTTCCCACTGCGTCTCTGGTATTGGCTCTCTTTGATCATTGTCTCCAGGCTGTCTGCTCCTGGTCGCTTGTTGGTGTCATATGCAGGAAAAAGATGGTGTTCTTTCAAATCGATGTCTTCCAAGCCTGCTGATAGGAAAACTACAGCCCTCGACCCTTGTGTTGTCAAGTACTCAAGCCCTTCAGACCCTTGCGTGTCATAGAGAACAGCACTGGGAAACAGATTCCTTGTGCGTTCCCAGAGTGCCCTGCTCTCCTGTGCTTTGGTCCTCTGCATGGACTACAGCCCTCTGATCCACGAACCAACCAAATCTCCCCTGAGCCATGTCTCCAACCTTCTCCCATCATCTCTTCAACTTCCATGCTCTTTCGCTGTGGAGTTTACCTTGTAGGCTTCAGGTCAATTTCCACCCCACTGCAGTTGTTGTGGTCATCTTCCTGTTGCCTTCATGGCTGAAGAAACATGAGGTTATTAGACACTACTACCATCTCACTGTCTTCCATGTCACCAGAAATCGTACTGAGACATAAGCGAGAAGGAATTCTTTCACTTGTCTCTTATGGCAGACTTGCGGAGAGCATTGGGCTTTGTCACATCTATCATCTCAGAAAGACAACAAGCAGACGATTTCACTAACTCATGACAGTCAAGAAACCTACAAAAAAAAAAGGGTATTGGGACAAACAGTATAACTCTAATGAGGAATTCAAATGGTGGTGTTTGTTGGAAGGCAGTTTTGTGAGAACACTGGTTACTTGAAGAGGACAAGAGATGACATTCCTTGCAGGAGATTTCCTGAAACTGATGGAATGTGAGTTTTCAAGGCATGTCAAATTGAATTGCTACCCACAAGAGACCGAATTCCATTCTCTCGTATTTTAATAATAATTTGTGATGTGAAACACACGCACACCACACCACATTAACACATCCACATGCACACACACATGAACGCACACAAAGATAAGACATGCAAAAGATGGGGAGGAGGGGAGGAATCGTACCAATGAAGCAACCCCAAGAATATACCATAGAGGTGAAAGGCAAATAGAATCCAAGTGAGAAGCCAACCAAAATGAGAAAGTGAACTATTACCTATCATTAATACATTCATTACTCAGGTCTAAAGTCTCCCGTCAATAAAAACAGTTTGTAAGAGTGGTTGAAATTCCAAATCAAAACAAAAAAAAATTAGAAAACATCCATAAGAAAACAGCAAATATTAAACAAGCTCGTCCTTCTGTTGCCCATAGGAGATTTCCTTCGACTATAAATATCCTCATAGCTTGCAAGTGAAGAAATTGGGAAGACGTAGGTTATGCTATTCCCAAGGAGCAGAGAGCCAAAGTGTTTGTGCCTAAGTCAGCGAGAGTGATTTTATGCCTTCGAGAGACAAAAGCTAAGCGGAAGGTGATTTGTCTTGATAGAGCATCAAAACAACAGAAACCTGGAAGAATTGCCAACATATACACCACGAACAAGGGTGTATCTAAACGTTGGAAGCCTATGAACACACTGGAACGGAGATGGCGACTTTTATCCAATACTGTTGCCCACTATGATATCCACGTTAAGCACAGGTCAGATCATCTGCATGGGAAGGTGCTAAGGAATAACAGACGTCCACATGGGCATTCGAGACCACCTGAACTTTGGGGATCCCTGAGTAAGATTGCGTCTCTGTGGACAATAAGATATGCTCTTCCCAGCGGCAGACCTAACTTTGTCTATCGCAGGTCATGAGCTCGAATCCAAATACAGTCGTAATTCATGGAAGAGAAGTCAAAACCTATCCTGTGCACTTATGATCACGAAGGTATGAAAACAGGAAGATATCACTTTCAAATTGGAAATACAGCCAGCCACTAAGAGTGGAAAACACAACACACTCACGAACTAGCAATGAATTCAAGAAAGAATTTCCAAAGGAAAAGCAGAAAGAGCCATGAACGAAGGAATTCTAAGAAACTTAGAGGAGGATGCCAAAACATTTTATGGGGAAACAATACAGGGTTAAATGCATGCATTTCCAAACTTTAAAAATACCGAAAAAGAAAGCCACCTAACAGGACGACTGAAGGAACAAAGGAAGAAAAACCGAACTCCAAAGTTAACAGAGAAATTCAACTCAGACATGTGATTATCAAAATGAAGGAAATACAAACAAACCAATACGAAAAAATTCAGGAGATTTCACACTTGAGTTTTAACAACACGAACAAACCGCAGAAGCCATTACTGGGATAAAACAGGGAGACAAGCACACAGCTGCAAGTATGAAACCACATGACAACTGGTAGCTAGGAAAAAAGAATAACCGAAAAGGCACATCCACACATTTATGCTAGCAAATCCAAGAACTGAGAGAAAAGGATAAATTTCAAGACACATAGAAACTTCCAAGATTAGGTCAGGAAACCTACCAAATCTCAGCTCTCGAGTAGTGACGGAAGCATTTGAAGCAGTAATCCAACCCCTGCCAACACACAGAAGGCCAGGTCAAGTCATTTTCCTGGGCCACGCTTCTAGGTATTTAGTGAAGGCATTCATGTCCTCTCATCAAATCCAGAGATGGAAGAAGCGGGTAAACTCTAATTCACAAGGATAAAGATCCAATTCAAAGAAGGACATTTTAGGCAACCCACCCATGTCATTTCAATAAGGAAAGATAATAAACAATATAATTCTTTTCTTTTCTCCCTGTGACTTCCTTTGGTTTTGAGAGGGCCACATGGTTTTCCTGTGAATTGATGTTGTTGTTGTTGCTGTTCTGTTGAGAAAGCCTGCCTATCATCCATCATTCGTTTTTGACAGAGTATTCACGGATGCTTTAGTAGCATGGACGTCCTAGTGCTCCTCCTAATATATGCCACAACTCCTGACCACCCATTAAGCAGTTCTCTTTTCGGTAACCCTCAGCTGGATTCTCAGTGTCCTGAGTCACTCCTCGTGGGTCTCCTTCTCTGACTTCTGACCCTTCATTATTCCTTCCTCTACTAGGGCCAAGGTATTCCTCCCGAGGCACATATTGTGGGAAGCCATATGATATTTCCCTTTGTCTGCTTGCCTTTTCCATTTCTCAACACAGGGCATGGGACATCCTTGTCAAGGCAAGGTCCAGGTGTTCATTCACTTCGACGGCAGCGGAATACTGGGGGTGCCGAAATGGACCCAAACTTCCTGATCCACTAGTCCCTGCAAGGGCATTGCGGCTCACTCCAACGGTCTGCTGGAATGGGCCTTGCAAGCCGCCGGTATAGGGCGTCCCTTTTTTTCTGACTAAAGAGACTTGGTCCACATGTCTATACCCGTTACCACAACAAGGACAGTTAACTACTAATGACAACGGGTTCGGTCCAGGCAACTTCATTGAGAGTTAGCTCAGATGCAGAAGGTCACTCTCCTCGAATAGTTTGCAAATGTATTTAAGGGAAAGCCAGGTAGACAGAGGCCTCATCCCTTAGCCGCATGTTTCAGAACACGAGGAGACGAGGCCACAGACGGCACCATATATCGATGCCCTCACCTTTTACCTCGGAAAGCGACTTTCCGTACCTTAGTCATCATTGACCCATAGGAAAAGACGCTGACAAAGTACGCTCTCACCCACAGGAACCACAAACCCCATGGAGAGCTGCTCATAGCCGCGAGGCCTCACCTTTTCTTGAGATATCTAGAAATTGTAGTGGAAAAGGATACCTGCCGTCTCCGGGGATATGTTGGCTTAAAGGAAGGTATACTGAATGTCATTTTTTCCTCTATGTCTCCAGAAAGGGGAAGTTGTACATTAACCCACAAGACTTCCTGAGTTCTTGATCAGGTTCAGAGGGCTCTTGTTCTGTCCTCCCGGGGCTTCCTACTTAAAGCCATAGGACACCAAGGTCATGGGAGGGGGACAGCAGCTTCAGTGAAGCCAGCATCTGGGATGTCACAAAGCTTTGAGGTCATAGCAATCACTCCTCATCAACCCAGGCCTGATCACTACACTTGACTGGAATAGTCATGAGTGGGCCAAGGGGACCCCAAGCCGTCCCAAACCGCTGGAGCCGCCTGGGTCTCCCACCAAGGCAGTTTGCAAAGCGAGTCGGTGTCACCTCCTCCATGGCCCAATTCGTAGTGTTTGGTCGTGAGTGTCAGCACCAGCCTTCTGGGGTCGGAGAAAGGCAAGGATCCCGCATTCCATCTTATCCACGACAGGCCAAGATACTAAAAGACCGCAAGCAAAGCCTCAGGGGAGGAAAACCGAGCCCTGCGAAAGGGTGAGACCCTCCCACCAAATCACGGAGCATCTCAACAGGAAAAGGGCCACCCAAGGGAAGCTCCAAGTGAACCCCCGCAACCGTGCCAAAGACATGTCTGGAGTCTTCCACAGCAAGCACACGAGTTCCTCGAGCATCTCCAGAAACGGTGCCAACAAGGCCTCCCAATCTTCCAAAAAGACCATGCATCCAAGGCACACTCTACACCCTAGAACCTTAGGTCCAGGACGGACTCATGTTCGTGGGGTCCACAGTAGCCAATGGAGAGCATGTTGGAAGAGACCCATAGCCCAAGTGAAGCCATCTGAAAGACTTCCGTGCCCGTTTCAGGAAGACAACTTGTATGTGCAAAAGGACGCATTGAAGAGGATTCCAATGTGGAAGAACCTTCAGCACTCCCTCAGGGTGGATCAGCTACCCTCTGTGGAACTGCATGGAGATGTGGCACCACAAGCCTGCCTTCACCCTCTCATGACCATCCCCCAAATGGTTACATGCGATAAGCAAACAGTGCCTCTTGAGGAAGATGGGCATGGTCCAATGGAGCCCCGAGAGGATGCACAATGTGTTAACAAGGGGTCAGTACAGCACGACAGACAGCGGATGCTGTAGGTTGGTGAGGAGAACCAGGAAGGCAACGAACAGGAGAAAGAACAAGGGAGCTCGGAGCGAAGGTCGGGCATTTTAGGATGGTGGGAGGATCTCTGTACCTGGCTGCCCTCCATAGGCACCTAGGTCCAAATTCAGAAAAACATCCTTTGGCCCCAGTCAATTATTGTGCACTGTTTTTGTCTTTGTTATCTTATCCAACGTGCACATGCACGTTTGGGCAGACAGGCAGAGAGATCCCAATCAGGGGGTAGAGCTGGAGAGGGAGAAGCTTACTTGCCCCTGAGCAGAGAACCTGAGAACAGAGTCAATGCCAAGGCCCTGGAATCATGAGTTGATCTGAAGGGCGCCTCTGAACTGATGGACACAACCCGGGACCCAACCATTGACCTCTGACCACCTCTGGTTCTATACAGAACCGCTGAACTGTCATTGTTCAGAAATGCGGGGGATAAGGATTTTGGCTTGGCTCCTGTTGCTTGAGCTATCTGGCCTGCTTCGAGAGCTGGTATAGCTTTTCCTCTTGAAGTCAGTGATTGGGATATGGACAAACTATTCTCCGATGCCTATTTGCCTAAAGAGAATACCTCCATGCCTAGATTTTCCAGGGGGAATGGCACTATGTCTTTAGATGCTCCGCTTCTGTGGAAGGTGTTGGGATTCCTCTGTGCCTCTGATTCTGGACCACTTTCTCTGCTCACAGATGAGGTTCCTTTTCAGCCCTGAGATCTCCAATCTAGGATCAGCCCTCTTTTCTTTCTCTCACTCGTACTTCACCTACAAGAGGCACCTCTTTCATTTCCTTAGAGATTCCATAAGCTCACTATCATGTTCCATCATTCTGCCTTCTCTCTTAGAATTTGCGTCCTTATTTCTAGGCTTGTTGCTCCCAGTTCCTAATTGGATCCTCCACTTCTACCAGGTTCCCGAAATTTGCATCCAGTCTCAGCCAATCTTCTCTTCAGGAGTTCTTTTTTTTTTTTTTTTTTTTTTTTTAAAGATTTTATTTATTTGTCAGAGAGAGCGAGCGAGAGCGAGCACAGGCAGACAGAGTGGAAGGCAGAGTCAGACGGAGAAGCAGGCTCCCTGTGGAGCAAGGAGCCCAATATGGGACTCGATCCCAGGACGCTGGGATCATGACCTGAGCCGAAGGCAGCTGCTTAACCAACTGAGCCACCCAGGCGTCCCTCTTCAGGAGTTCTTTAGGTGCTTTTATCTTTATCAGTTTTATCTCTGTGGTTTGAGACTCTCTGATATCTCATATGTTTTCTGATGCACAGCGAGTATCCAGGCCACTGCTTTCCAACCCGCATCGGGCGTGTTCTATGTAGAGGTTTCACTCTGACTGCCTAGTCGTAATTACTGCTTCTTCCTTTACCTGGGAATCAATTGATTCTTCCATCTTTGCATTGGATCTCAGTCTCTGTCACCTCTCTGTATTCGTTAAACTCATTCTGTTTTCTAACCTGAGGGTAATTTATTTAGGGGGAAGTGATCCGTGAGTGACTGTTGTGCCTGTGAAAGGAGAAACTCCACCAACTCACCGGACGCAGGCCTGCAGAATGTGGGTTGAGAAGAGAACATGTGGTCAATGCTTTCTTCTCGTCCCCTATGGACTAAGCATCTTGGACTGAGGAAGGCAGTCCTCCAAGTGTTCCACTGTTGGGATTTCCTGTTGGCTGACTAGGCAGCCTCTGTCCTCACATACCTGTCGTGGCCAGTAGCTGTGTCTTGATGCTGCGGTTACGAGAGCCCAAAATTTATTATGTCCACATTGAGTCATCTCCACGAACACTGCCTTTCACGGAATAACTCCCACGACTCATCATCTTCCCACTGCGTCTCTGGTATTGGCTCTCTTTGATCATTGTCTCCAGGCTGTCTGCTCCTGGTCGCTTGTTGGTGTCATATGCAGGAAAAAGATGGTGTTCTTTCAAATCGATGTCTTCCAAGCCTGCTGATAGGAAAACTACAGCCCTCGACCCTTGTGTTGTCAAGTACTCAAGCCCTTCAGACCCTTGCGTGTCATAGAGAACAGCACTGGGAAACAGATTCCTTGTGCGTTCCCAGAGTGCCCTGCTCTCCTGTGCTTTGGTCCTCTGCATGGACTACAGCCCTCTGATCCACGAACCAACCAAATCTCCCCTGAGCCATGTCTCCAACCTTCTCCCATCATCTCTTCAACTTCCATGCTCTTTCGCTGTGGAGTTTACCTTGTAGGCTTCAGGTCAATTTCCACCCCACTGCAGTTGTTGTGGTCATCTTCCTGTTGCCTTCATGGCTGAAGAAACATGAGGTTATTAGACACTACTACCATCTCACTGTCTTCCATGTCACCAGAAATCGTACTGAGACATAAGCGAGAAGGAATTCTTTCACTTGTCTCTTATGGCAGACTTAAGGAGAGCATTGGGCTTTGGCACATCTATCATCTCAGAAAGACAACAAGCAGACGATTTCACTAACTCATGACAGTCAAGAAACCTACAAAAAAAAAAGGGTATTGGGACAAACAGTATAACTCTAATGAGGAATTCAAATGGTGGTGTTTGTTGGAAGGCAGTTTTGTGAGAACACTGGTTACTTGAAGAGGACAAGAGATGACATTCCTTGCAGGAGATTTCCTGAAACTGATGGAATGTGAGTTTTCAAGGCATGTCAAATTGAATTGCTACCCACAAGAGACCGAATTCCATTCTCTCGTATTTTAATAATAATTTGTGATGTGAAACACACGCACACCACACCACATTAACACATCCACATGCACACACACATGAACGCACACAAAGATAAGACATGCAAAAGATGGGGAGGAGGGGAGGAATCGTACCAATGAAGCAACCCCAAGAATATACCATAGAGGTGAAAGGCAAATAGAATCCAAGTGAGAAGCCAACCAAAATGAGAAAGTGAACTATTACCTATCATTAATACATTCATTACTCAGGTCTAAAGTCTCCCGTCAATAAAAACAGTTTGTAAGAGTGGTTGAAATTCCAAATCAAAACAAAAAAAAATTAGAAAACATCCATAAGAAAACAGCAAATATTAAACAAGCTCGTCCTTCTGTTGCCCATAGGAGATTTCCTTCGACTATAAATATCCTCATAGCTTGCAAGTGAAGAAATTGGGAAGACGTAGGTTATGCTATTCCCAAGGAGCAGAGAGCCAAAGTGTTTGTGCCTAAGTCAGCGAGAGTGATTTTATGCCTTCGAGAGACAAAAGCTAAGCGGAAGGTGATTTGTCTTGATAGAGCATCAAAACAACAGAAACCTGGAAGAATTGCCAACATATACACCACGAACAAGGGTGTATCTAAACGTTGGAAGCCTATGAACACACTGGAACGGAGATGGCGACTTTTATCCAATACTGTTGCCCACTATGATATCCACGTTAAGCACAGGTCAGATCATCTGCATGGGAAGGTGCTAAGGAATAACAGACGTCCACATGGGCATTCGAGACCACCTGAACTTTGGGGATCCCTGAGTAAGATTGCGTCTCTGTGGACAATAAGATATGCTCTTCCCAGCGGCAGACCTAACTTTGTCTATCGCAGGTCATGAGCTTGAATCCAAATACAGTCGTAATTCATGGAAGAGAAGTCAAAACCTATCCTGTGCACTTATGATCACGAAGGTATGAAAACAGGAAGATATCACTTTCAAATTGGAAATACAGCCAGCCACTAAGAGTGGAAAACACAACACACTCACGAACTAGCAATGAATGCAAGAAAGAATTTCCAAAGGAAAAGCAGAAAGAGCCATGAACGAAGGAATTCTAAGAAACTTAGAGGTGGATGCCAAAACATTTTAATTGGAAACAATATAGGGTTAAATGCATGCATTTCCAAACTTTAAAAATACCGAAAAAGAAAGCCACCTAACAGGACGACTGAAGGAACAAAGGAAGAAAAACCGAACTCCAAAGTTAACAGAGAAATTGAAATCAGACATGTGATTATCAAAATGAAGGAAATACAAACAAACCAATACGAAAAAATTCAGGAGATTTCACACTTGAGTTTTAACAACACGAACAAACCGCAGAAGCCATTACTGGGATAAAACAGGGAGACAAGCACACAGCTGCAAGTATGAAACCACATGACAACTGGTAGCTAGGAAAAAAGAATAACCGAAAAGGCACATCCACACATTTATGCTAGCAAATCCAAGAACTGAGAGAAAAGGATAAATTTCAAGACACATAGAAACTTCCAAGATTAGGTCAGGAAACCTACCAAATCTCAGCTCTCGAGTAGTGACGGAAGCATTTGAAGCAGTAATCCAACCCCTGCCAACACACAGAAGGCCAGGTCAAGTCATTTTCCTGGGCCACGCTTCTAGGTATTTAGTGAAGGCATTCATGTCCTCTCATCAAATCCAGAGATGGAAGAAGCGGGTAAACTCTAATTCACAAGGATAAAGATCCAATTCAAAGAAGGACATTTTAGGCAACCCACCCATGTCATTTCAATAAGGAAAGATAATAAACAATATAATTCTTTTCTTTTCTCCCTGTGACTTCCTTTGGTTTTGAGAGGGCCACATGGTTTTCCTGTGAATTGATGTTGTTGTTGTTGCTGTTCTGTTGAGAAAGCCTGCCTATCATCCATCATTCGTTTTTGACAGAGTATTCACGGATGCTTTAGTAGCATGGACGTCCTAGTGCTCCTCCTAATATATGCCACAACTCCTGACCACCCATTAAGCAGTTCTCTTTTCGGTAACCCTCAGCTGGATTCTCAGTGTCCTGAGTCACTCCTCGTGGGTCTCCTTCTCTGACTTCTGACCCTTCATTATTCCTTCCTCTACTAGGGCCAAGGTATTCCTCCCGAGGCACATATTGTGGGAAGCCATATGATATTTCCCTTTGTCTGCTTGCCTTTTCCATTTCTCAACACAGGGCATGGGACATCCTTGTCAAGGCAAGGTCCAGGTGTTCATTCACTTCGACGGCAGCGGAATACTGGGGGTGCCGAAATGGACCCAAACTTCCTGATCCACTAGTCCCTGCAAGGGCATTGCGGCTCACTCCAACGGTCTGCTGGAATGGGCCTTGCAAGCCGTCGGTATACGGCGTCCCTTTTTTTCTGACTAAAGAGACTTGGTCCACATGTCTATACCCGTTACCACAACAAGGACAGTTAACTACTAATGACAACGGGTTCGGTCCAGGCAACTTCATTGAGAGTTAGCTCAGATGCAGAAGGTCACTCTCCTCGAATAGTTTGCAAATGTATTTAAGGGAAAGCCAGGTAGACAGAGGCCTCATCCCTTAGCCGCATGTTTCAGAACACGAGGAGACGAGGCCACAGACGGCACCATATATCGATGCCCTCACCTTTTACCTCGGAAAGCGACTTTCCGTACCTTAGTCATCATTGACCCATAGGAAAAGACGCTGACAAAGTACGCTCTCACCCACAGGAACCACAAACCCCATGGAGAGCTGCTCATAGCCGCGAGGCCTCACCTTTTCTTGAGATATCTAGAAATTGTAGTGGAAAAGGATACCTGCCGTCTCCGGGGATATGTTGGCTTAAAGGAAGGTATACTGAATGTCATTTTTTCCTCTATGTCTCCAGAAAGGGGAAGTTGTACATTAACCCACAAGACTTCCTGGGTTCTTGATCAGGTTCAGAGGGCTCTTGTTCTGTCCTCCCGGGGCTTCCTACTTAAAGCCATAGGACACCAAGGTCATGGGAGGGGGACAGCAGCTTCAGTGAAGCCAGCATCTGGGATGTCACAAAGCTTTGAGGTCATAGCAATCACTCCTCATCAACCCAGGCCTGATCACTACACTTGACTGGAATAGTCATGAGTGGGCCAAGGGGACCCCAAGCCGTCCCAAACCGCTGGAGCCGCCTGGGTCTCCCACCAAGGCAGTTTGCAAAGCGAGTCGGTGTCACCTCCTCCATGGCCCAATTCGTAGTGTTTGGTCGTGAGTGTCAGCACCAGCCTTCTGGGGTCGGAGAAAGGCAAGGATCCCGCATTCCATCTTATCCACGACAGGCCAAGATACTAAAAGACCGCAAGCAAAGCCTCAGGGGAGGAAAACCGAGCCCTGCGAAAGGGTGAGACCCTCCCACCAAATCACGGAGCATCTCAACAGGAAAAGGGCCACCCAAGGGAAGCTCCAAGTGAACCCCCGCAACCGTGCCAAAGACATGTCTGGAGTCTTCCACAGCAAGCACACGAGTTCCTCGAGCATCTCCAGAAACGGTGCCAACAAGGCCTCCCAATCTTCCAAAAAGACCATGCATCCAAGGCACACTCTACACCCTAGAACCTTAGGTCCAGGACGGACTCATGTTCGTGGGGTCCACAGTAGCCAATGGAGAGCATGTTGGAAGAGACCCATAGCCCAAGTGAAGCCATCTGAAAGACTTCCGTGCCCGTTTCAGGAAGACAACTTGTATGTGCAAAAGGACGCATTGAAGAGGATTCCAATGTGGAAGAACCTTCAGCACTCCCTCAGGGTGGATCAGCTACCCTCTGTGGAACTGCATGGAGATGTGGCACCACAAGCCTGCCTTCACCCTCTCATGACCATCCCCCAAATGGTTACATGCGATAAGCAAACAGTGCCTCTTGAGGAAGATGGGCATGGTCCAATGGAGCCCCGAGAGGATGCACAATGTGTTAACAAGGGGTCAGTACAGCACGACAGACAGCGGATGCTGTAGGTTGGTGAGGAGATCCAGGAAGGCAACGAACAGGAGAAAGAACAAGGGAGCTCGGAGCGAAGGTCGGGCATTTTAGGATGGTGGGAGGATCTCTGTACCTGGCTGCCCTCCATAGGCACCTAGGTCCAAATTCAATAAAACATCCTTTGGCCCCAGTCAATTATTGTGCACTGTTTTTGTCTTTGTTATCTTATCCAACGTGCACATGCACGTTTGGGCAGACAGGCAGAGAGATCCCAATCAGGGGGTAGAGCTGGAGAGGGAGAAGCTTACTTGCCCCTGAGCAGAGAACCTGAGAACAGAGTCAATGCCAAGGCCCTGGAATCATGAGTTGATCTGAAGGGCGCCTCTGAACTGATGGACACAACCCGGGACCCAACCATTGACCTCTGACCACCTCTGGTTCTATACAGAACCGCTGAACTGTCATTGTTCAGAAATGCGGGGGATAAGGATTTTGGCTTGGCTCCTGTTGCTTGAGCTATCTGGCCTGCTTCGAGAGCTGGTATAGCTTTTCCTCTTGAAGTCAGTGATTGGGATATGGACAAACTATTCTCCGATGCCTATTTGCCTAAAGAGAATACCTCCATGCCTAGATTTTCCAGGGGGAATGGCACTATGTCTTTAGATGCTCCGCTTCTGTGGAAGGTGTTGGGATTCCTCTGTGCCTCTGATTCTGGACCACTTTCTCTGCTCACAGATGAGGTTCCTTTTCAGCCCTGAGATCTCCAATCTAGGATCAGCCCTCTTTTCTTTCTCTCACTCGTACTTCACCTACAAGAGGCACCTCTTTCATTTCCTTAGAGATTCCATAAGCTCACTATCATGTTCCATCATTCTGCCTTCTCTCTTAGAATTTGCGTCCTTATTTCTAGGCTTGTTGCTCCCAGTTCCTAATTGGATCCTCCACTTCTACCAGGTTCCCGAAATTTGCATCCAGTCTCAGCCAATCTTCTCTTCAGGAGTTCTTTTTTTTTTTTTTTTTTAAAGATTTTATTTATTTGTCAGAGAGAGCGAGCGAGAGCGAGCACAGGCAGACAGAGTGGAAGGCAGAGTCAGACGGAGAAGCAGGCTCCCTGTGGAGCAAGGAGCCCAATATGGGACTCGATCCCAGGACGCTGGGATCATGACCTGAGCCGAAGGCAGCTGCTTAACCAACTGAGCCACCCAGGCGTCCCTCATCAGGAGTTCTTTAGGTGCTTTTATCTTTATCAGTTTTATCTCTGTGGTTTGAGACTCTCTGATATCTCATATGTTTTCTGATGCACAGCGAGTATCCAGGCCACTGCTTTCCAACCCGCATCGGGCGTGTTCTATGTAGAGGTTTCACTCTGACTGCCTAGTCGTAATTACTGCTTCTTCCTTTACCTGGGAATCAATTGATTCTTCCATCTTTGCATTGGATCTCAGTCTCTGTCACCTCTCTGTATTCGTTAAACTCATTCTGTTTTCTAACCTGAGGGTAATTTATTTAGGGGGAAGTGATCCGTGAGTGACTGTTGTGCCTGTGAAAGGAGAAACTCCACCAACTCACCGGACGCAGGCCTGCAGAATGTGGGTTGAGAAGAGAACATGTGGTCAATGCTTTCTTCTCGTCCCCTATGGACTAAGCATCTTGGACTGAGGAAGGCAGTCCTCCAAGTGTTCCACTGTTGGGATTTCCTGTTGGCTGACTAGGCAGCCTCTGTCCTCACATACCTGTCGTGGCCAGTAGCTGTGTCTTGATGCTGCGGTTACGAGAGCCCAAAATTTATTATGTCCACATTGAGTCATCTCCACGAACACTGCCTTTCACGGAATAACTCCCACGACTCATCATCTTCCCACTGCGTCTCTGGTATTGGCTCTCTTTGATCATTGTCTCCAGGCTGTCTGCTCCTGGTCGCTTGTTGGTGTCATATGCAGGAAAAAGATGGTGTTCTTTCAAATCGATGTCTTCCAAGCCTGCTGATAGGAAAACTACAGCCCTCGACACTTGTGTTGTCAAGTACTCAAGCCCTTCAGACCCTTGCGTGTCATAGAGAACAGCACTGGGAAACAGATTCCTTGTGCGTTCCCAGAGTGCCCTGCTCTCCTGTGCTTTGGTCCTCTGCATGGACTACAGCCCTCTGATCCACGAACCAACCAAATCTCCCCTGAGCCATGTCTCCAACCTTCTCCCATCATCTCTTCAACTTCCATGCTCTTTCGCTGTGGAGTTTACCTTGTAGGCTTCAGGTCAATTTCCACCCCACTGCAGTTGTTGTGGTCATCTTCCTGTTGCCTTCATGGCTGAAGAAACATGAGGTTATTAGACACTACTACCATCTCACTGTCTTCCATGTCACCAGAAATCGTACTGAGACATAAGCGAGAAGGAATTCTTTCACTTGTCTCTTATGGCAGACTTGCGGAGAGCATTGGGCTTTGTCACATCTATCATCTCAGAAAGACAACAAGCAGACGATTTCACTAACTCATGACAGTCAAGAAACCTACAAAAAAAAAAGGGTATTGGGACAAACAGTATAACTCTAATGAGGAATTCAAATGGTGGTGTTTGTTGGAAGGCAGTTTTGTGAGAACACTGGTTACTTGAAGAGGACAAGAGATGACATTCCTTGCAGGAGATTTCCTGAAACTGATGGAATGTGAGTTTTCAAGGCATGTCAAATTGAATTGCTACCCACAAGAGACCGAATTCCATTCTCTCGTATTTTAATAATAATTTGTGATGTGAAACACACGCACACCACACCACATTAACACATCCACATGCACACACACATGAACGCACACAAAGATAAGACATGCAAAAGATGGGGAGGAGGGGAGGAATCGTACCAATGAAGCAACCCCAAGAATATACCATAGAGGTGAAAGGCAAATAGAATCCAAGTGAGAAGCCAACCAAAATGAGAAAGTGAACTATTACCTATCATTAATACATTCATTACTCAGGTCTAAAGTCTCCCGTCAATAAAAACAGTTTGTAAGAGTGGTTGAAATTCCAAATCAAAACAAAAAAAAATTAGAAAACATCCATAAGAAAACAGCAAATATTAAACAAGCTCGTCCTTCTGTTGCCCATAGGAGATTTCCTTCGACTATAAATATCCTCATAGCTTGCAAGTGAAGAAATTGGGAAGACGTAGGTTATGCTATTCCCAAGGAGCAGAGAGCCAAAGTGTTTGTGCCTAAGTCAGCGAGAGTGATTTTATGCCTTCGAGAGACAAAAGCTAAGCGGAAGGTGATTTGTCTTGATAGAGCATCAAAACAACAGAAACCTGGAAGAATTGCCAACATATACACCACGAACAAGGGTGTATCTAAACGTTGGAAGCCTATGAACACACTGGAACGGAGATGGCAACTTTTATCCAATACTGTTGCCCACTATGATATCCACGTTAAGCACAGGTCAGATCATCTGCATGGGAAGGTGCTAAGGAATAACAGACGTCCACATGGGCATTCGAGACCACCTGAACTTTGGGGATCCCTGAGTAAGATTGCGTCTCTGTGGACAATAAGATATGCTCTTCCCAGCGGCAGACCTAACTTTGTCTATCGCAGGTCATGAGCTCGAATCCAAATACAGTCGTAATTCATGGAAGAGAAGTCAAAACCTATCCTGTGCACTTATGATCACGAAGGTATGAAAACAGGAAGATATCACTTTCAAATTGGAAATACAGCCAGCCACTAAGAGTGGAAAACACAACACACTCACGAACTAGCAATGAATGCAAGAAAGAATTTCCAAAGGAAAAGCAGAAAGAGCCATGAACGAAGGAATTCTAAGAAACTTAGAGGTGGATGCCAAAACATTTTAATGGGAAACAATATAGGGTTAAATGCATGCATTTCCAAACTTTAAAAATACTGAAAAAGAAAGCCACCTAACAGGACGACTGAAGGAACAAAGGAAGAAAAACCGAACTCCAAAGTTAACAGAGAAATTGAAATCAGACATGTGATTATCAAAATGAAGGAAATACAAACAAACCAATACGAAAAAATTCAGGAGATTTCACACTTGAGTTTTAACAACACGAACAAACCGCAGAAGCCATTACTGGGATAAAACAGGGAGACAAGCACACAGCTGCAAGTATGAAACCACATGACAACTGGTAGCTAGGAAAAAAGAATAACCGAAAAGGCACATCCACACATTTATGCTAGCAAATCCAAGAACTGAGAGAAAAGGATAAATTTCAAGACACATAGAAACTTCCAAGATTAGGTCAGGAAACCTACCAAATCTCAGCTCTCGAGTAGTGACGGAAGCATTTGAAGCAGTAATCCAACCCCTGCCAACACACAGAAGGCCAGGTCAAGTCATTTTCCTGGGCCACGCTTCTAGGTATTTAGTGAAGGCATTCATGTCCTCTCATCAAATCCAGAGATGGAAGAAGCGGGTAAACTCTAATTCACAAGGATAAAGATCCAATTCAAAGAAGGACATTTTAGGCAACCCACCCATGTCATTTCAATAAGGAAAGATAATAAACAATATAATTCTTTTCTTTTCTCCCTGTGACTTCCTTTGGTTTTGAGAGGGCCACATGGTTTTCCTGTGAATTGATGTTGTTGTTGTTGCTGTTCTGTTGAGAAAGCCTGCCTATCATCCATCATTCGTTTTTGACAGAGTATTCACGGATGCTTTAGTAGCATGGACGTCCTAGTGCTCCTCCTAATATATGCCACAACTCCTGACCACCCATTAAGCAGTTCTCTTTTCGGTAACCCTCAGCTGGATTCTCAGTGTCCTGAGTCACTCCTCGTGGGTCTCCTTCTCTGACTTCTGACCCTTCATTATTCCTTCCTCTACTAGGGCCAAGGTATTCCTCCCGAGGCACATATTGTGGGAAGCCATATGATATTTCCCTTTGTCTGCTTGCCTTTTCCATTTCTCAACACAGGGCATGGGACATCCTTGTCAAGGCAAGGTCCAGGTGTTCATTCACTTCGACGGCAGCGGAATACTGGGGGTGCCGAAATGGACCCAAACTTCCTGATCCACTAGTCCCTGCAAGGGCATTGCGGCTCACTCCAACGGTCTGCTGGAATGGGCCTTGCAAGCCGTCGGTATACGGCGTCCCTTTTTTTCTGACTAAAGAGACTTGGTCCACATGTCTATACCCGTTACCACAACAAGGACAGTTAACTACTAATGACAACGGGTTCGGTCCAGGCAACTTCATTGAGAGTTAGCTCAGATGCAGAAGGTCACTCTCCTCGAATAGTTTGCAAATGTATTTAAGGGAAAGCCAGGTAGACAGAGGCCTCATCCCTTAGCCGCATGTTTCAGAACACGAGGAGACGAGGCCACAGACGGCACCATATATCGATGCCCTCACCTTTTACCTCGGAAAGCGACTTTCCGTACCTTAGTCATCATTGACCCATAGGAAAAGACGCTGACAAAGTACGCTCTCACCCACAGGAACCACAAACCCCATGGAGAGCTGCTCATAGCCGCGAGGCCTCACCTTTTCTTGAGATATCTAGAAATTGTAGTGGAAAAGGATACCTGCCGTCTCCGGGGATATGTTGGCTTAAAGGAAGGTATACTGAATGTCATTTTTTCCTCTATGTCTCCAGAAAGGGGAAGTTGTACATTAACCCACAAGACTTCCTGAGTTCTTGATCAGGTTCAGAGGGCTCTTGTTCTGTCCTCCCGGGGCTTCCTACTTAAAGCCATAGGACACCAAGGTCATGGGAGGGGGACAGCAGCTTCAGTGAAGCCAGCATCTGGGATGTCACAAAGCTTTGAGGTCATAGCAATCACTCCTCATCAACCCAGGCCTGATCACTACACTTGACTGGAATAGTCATGAGTGGGCCAAGGGGACCCCAAGCCGTCCCAAACCGCTGGAGCCGCCTGGGTCTCCCACCAAGGCAGTTTGCAAAGCGAGTCGGTGTCACCTCCTCCATGGCCCAATTCGTAGTGTTTGGTCGTGAGTGTCAGCACCAGCCTTCTGGGGTCGGAGAAAGGCAAGGATCCCGCATTCCATCTTATCCACGACAGGCCAAGATACTAAAAGACCGCAAGCAAAGCCTCAGGGGAGGAAAACCGAGCCCTGCGAAAGGGTGAGACCCTCCCACCAAATCACGGAGCATCTCAACAGGAAAAGGGCCACCCAAGGGAAGCTCCAAGTGAACCCCCGCAACCGTGCCAAAGACATGTCTGGAGTCTTCCACAGCAAGCACACGAGTTCCTCGAGCATCTCCAGAAACGGTGCCAACAAGGCCTCCCAATCTTCCAAAAAGACCATGCATCCAAGGCACACTCTACACCCTAGAACCTTAGGTCCAGGACGGACTCATGTTCGTGGGGTCCACAGTAGCCAATGGAGAGCATGTTGGAAGAGACCCATAGCCCAAGTGAAGCCATCTGAAAGACTTCCGTGCCCGTTTCAGGAAGACAACTTGTATGTGCAAAAGGACGCATTGAAGAGGATTCCAATGTGGAAGAACCTTCAGCACTCCCTCAGGGTGGATCAGCTACCCTCTGTGGAACTGCATGGAGATGTGGCACCACAAGCCTGCCTTCACCCTCTCATGACCATCCCCCAAATGGTTACATGCGATAAGCAAACAGTGCCTCTTGAGGAAGATGGGCATGGTCCAATGGAGCCCCGAGAGGATGCACAATGTGTTAACAAGGGGTCAGTACAGCACGACAGACAGCGGATGCTGTAGGTTGGTGAGGAGATCCAGGAAGGCAACGAACAGGAGAAAGAACAAGGGAGCTCGGAGCGAAGGTCGGGCATTTTAGGATGGTGGGAGGATCTCTGTACCTGGCTGCCCTCCATAGGCACCTAGGTCCAAATTCAATAAAACATCCTTTGGCCCCAGTCAATTATTGTGCACTGTTTTTGTCTTTGTTATCTTATCCAACGTGCACATGCACGTTTGGGCAGACAGGCAGAGAGATCCCAATCAGGGGGTAGAGCTGGAGAGGGAGAAGCTTACTTGCCCCTGAGCAGAGAACCTGAGAACAGAGTCAATGCCAAGGCCCTGGAATCATGAGTTGATCTGAAGGGCGCCTCTGAACTGATGGACACAACCCGGGACCCAACCATTGACCTCTGACCACCTCTGGTTCTATACAGAACCGCTGAACTGTCATTGTTCAGAAATGCGGGGGATAAGGATTTTGGATTGGCTCCTGTTGCTTGAGCTATCTGGCCTGCTTCGAGAGCTGGTATAGCTTTTCCTCTTGAAGTCAGTGATTGGGATATGGACAAACTATTCTCCGATGCCTATTTGCCTAAAGAGAATACCTCCATGCCTAGATTTTCCAGGGGGAATGGCACTATGTCTTTAGATGCTCCGCTTCTGTGGAAGGTGTTGGGATTCCTCTGTGCCTCTGATTCTGGACCACTTTCTCTGCTCACAGATGAGGTTCCTTTTCAGCCCTGAGATCTCCAATCTAGGATCAGCCCTCTTTTCTTTCTCTCACTCGTACTTCACCTACAAGAGGCACCTCTTTCATTTCCTTAGAGATTCCATAAGCTCACTATCATGTTCCATCATTCTGCCTTCTCTCTTAGAATTTGCGTCCTTATTTCTAGGCTTGTTGCTCCCAGTTCCTAATTGGATCCTCCACTTCTACCAGGTTCCCGAAATTTGCATCCAGTCTCAGCCAATCTTCTCTTCAGGAGTTCTTTTTTTTTTTTTTTTTTAAAGATTTTATTTATTTGTCAGAGAGAGCGAGCGAGAGCGAGCACAGGCAGACAGAGTGGAAGGCAGAGTCAGACGGAGAAGCAGGCTCCCTGTGGAGCAAGGAGCCCAATATGGGACTCGATCCCAGGACGCTGGGATCATGACCTGAGCCGAAGGCAGCTGCTTAACCAACTGAGCCACCCAGGCGTCCCTCATCAGGAGTTCTTTAGGTGCTTTTATCTTTATCAGTTTTATCTCTGTGGTTTGAGACTCTCTGATATCTCATATGTTTTCTGATGCACAGCGAGTATCCAGGCCACTGCTTTCCAACCCGCATCGGGCGTGTTCTATGTAGAGGTTTCACTCTGACTGCCTAGTCGTAATTACTGCTTCTTCCTTTACCTGGGAATCAATTGATTCTTCCATCTTTGCATTGGATCTCAGTCTCTGTCACCTCTCTGTATTCGTTAAACTCATTCTGTTTTCTAACCTGAGGGTAATTTATTTAGGGGGAAGTGATCCGTGAGTGACTGTTGTGCCTGTGAAAGGAGAAACTCCACCAACTCACCGGACGCAGGCCTGCAGAATGTGGGTTGAGAAGAGAACATGTGGTCAATGCTTTCTTCTCGTCCCCTATGGACTAAGCATCTTGGACTGAGGAAGGCAGTCCTCCAAGTGTTCCACTGTTGGGATTTCCTGTTGGCTGACTAGGCAGCCTCTGTCCTCACATACCTGTCGTGGCCAGTAGCTGTGTCTTGATGCTGCGGTTACGAGAGCCCAAAATTTATTATGTCCACATTGAGTCATCTCCACGAACACTGCCTTTCACGGAATAACTCCCACGACTCATCATCTTCCCACTGCGTCTCTGGTATTGGCTCTCTTTGATCATTGTCTCCAGGCTGTCTGCTCCTGGTCGCTTGTTGGTGTCATATGCAGGAAAAAGATGGTGTTCTTTCAAATCGATGTCTGCCAAGCCTGCTGATAGGAAAACTACAGCCCTCGACACTTGTGTTGTCAAGTACTCAAGCCCTTCAGACCCTTGCGTGTCATAGAGAACAGCACTGGGAAACAGATTCCTTGTGCGTTCCCAGAGTGCCCTGCTCTCCTGTGCTTTGGTCCTCTGCATGGACTACAGCCCTCTGATCCACGAACCAACCAAATCTCCCCTGAGCCATGTCTCCAACCTTCTCCCATCATCTCTTCAACTTCCATGCTCTTTCGCTGTGGAGTTTACCTTGTAGGCTTCAGGTCAATTTCCACCCCACTGCAGTTGTTGTGGTCATCTTCCTGTTGCCTTCATGGCTGAAGAAACATGAGGTTATTAGACACTACTACCATCTCACTGTCTTCCATGTCACCAGAAATCGTACTGAGACATAAGCGAGAAGGAATTCTTTCACTTGTCTCTTATGGCAGACTTGCGGAGAGCATTGGGCTTTGTCACATCTATCATCTCAGAAAGACAACAAGCAGACGATTTCACTAACTCATGACAGTCAAGAAACCTACAAAAAAAAAAGGGTATTGGGACAAACAGTATAACTCTAATGAGGAATTCAAATGGTGGTGTTTGTTGGAAGGCAGTTTTGTGAGAACACTGGTTACTTGAAGAGGACAAGAGATGACATTCCTTGCAGGAGATTTCCTGAAACTGATGGAATGTGAGTTTTCAAGGCATGTCAAATTGAATTGCTACCCACAAGAGACCGAATTCCATTCTCTCGTATTTTAATAATAATTTGTGATGTGAAACACACGCACACCACACCACATTAACACATCCACATGCACACACACATGAACGCACACAAAGATAAGACATGCAAAAGATGGGGAGGAGGGGAGGAATCGTACCAATGAAGCAACCCCAAGAATATACCATAGAGGTGAAAGGCAAATAGAATCCAAGTGAGAAGCCAACCAAAATGAGAAAGTGAACTATTACCTATCATTAATACATTCATTACTCAGGTCTAAAGTCTCCCGTCAATAAAAACAGTTTGTAAGAGTGGTTGAAATTCCAAATCAAAACAAAAAAAAATTAGAAAACATCCATAAGAAAACAGCAAATATTAAACAAGCTCGTCCTTCTGTTGCCCATAGGAGATTTCCTTCGACTATAAATATCCTCATAGCTTGCAAGTGAAGAAATTGGGAAGACGTAGGTTATGCTATTCCCAAGGAGCAGAGAGCCAAAGTGTTTGTGCCTAAGTCAGCGAGAGTGATTTTATGCCTTCGAGAGACAAAAGCTAAGCGGAAGGTGATTTGTCTTGATAGAGCATCAAAAAACAGAAACCTGGAAGAATTGCCAACATATACACCACGAACAAGGGTGTATCTAAACGTTGGAAGCCTATGAACACACTGGAACGGAGATGGCAACTTTTATCCAATACTGTTGCCCACTATGATATCCACGTTAAGCACAGGTCAGATCATCTGCATGGGAAGGTGCTAAGGAATAACAGACGTCCACATGGGCATTCGAGACCACCTGAACTTTGGGGATCCCTGAGTAAGATTGCGTCTCTGTGGACAATAAGATATGCTCTTCCCAGCGGCAGACCTAACTTTGTCTATCGCAGGTCATGAGCTCGAATCCAAATACAGTCGTAATTCATGGAAGAGAAGTCAAAACCTATCCTGTGCACTTATGATCACGAAGGTATGAAAACAGGAAGATATCACTTTCAAATTGGAAATACAGCCAGCCACTAAGAGTGGAAAACACAACACACTCACGAACTAGCAATGAATGCAAGAAAGAATTTCCAAAGGAAAAGCAGAAAGAGCCATGAACGAAGGAATTCTAAGAAACTTAGAGGTGGATGCCAAAACATTTTAATGGGAAACAATATAGGGTTAAATGCATGCATTTCCAAACTTTAAAAATACTGAAAAAGAAAGCCACCTAACAGGACGACTGAAGGAACAAAGGAAGAAAAACCGAACTCCAAAGTTAACAGAGAAATTGAAATCAGACATGTGATTATCAAAATGAAGGAAATACAAACAAACCAATACGAAAAAATTCAGGAGATTTCACACTTGAGTTTTAACAACACGAACAAACCGCAGAAGCCATTACTGGGATAAAACAGGGAGACAAGCACACAGCTGCAAGTATGAAACCACATGACAACTGGTAGCTAGGAAAAAAGAATAACCGAAAAGGCACATCCACACATTTATGCTAGCAAATCCAAGAACTGAGAGAAAAGGATAAATTTCAAGACACATAGAAACTTCCAAGATTAGGTCAGGAAACCTACCAAATCTCAGCTCTCGAGTAGTGACGGAAGCATTTGAAGCAGTAATCCAACCCCTGCCAACACACAGAAGGCCAGGTCAAGTCATTTTCCTGGGCCACGCTTCTAGGTATTTAGTGAAGGCATTCATGTCCTCTCATCAAATCCAGAGATGGAAGAAGCGGGTAAACTCTAATTCACAAGGATAAAGATCCAATTCAAAGAAGGACATTTTAGGCAACCCACCCATGTCATTTCAATAAGGAAAGATAATAAACAATATAATTCTTTTCTTTTCTCCCTGTGACTTCCTTTGGTTTTGAGAGGGCCACATGGTTTTCCTGTGAATTGATGTTGTTGTTGTTGCTGTTCTGTTGAGAAAGCCTGCCTATCATCCATCATTCGTTTTTGACAGAGTATTCACGGATGCTTTAGTAGCATGGACGTCCTAGTGCTCCTCCTAATATATGCCACAACTCCTGACCACCCATTAAGCAGTTCTCTTTTCGGTAACCCTCAGCTGGATTCTCAGTGTCCTGAGTCACTCCTCGTGGGTCTCCTTCTCTGACTTCTGACCCTTCATTATTCCTTCCTCTACTAGGGCCAAGGTATTCCTCCCGAGGCACATATTGTGGGAAGCCATATGATATTTCCCTTTGTCTGCTTGCCTTTTCCATTTCTCAACACAGGGCATGGGACATCCTTGTCAAGGCAAGGTCCAGGTGTTCATTCACTTCGACGGCAGCGGAATACTGGGGGTGCCGAAATGGACCCAAACTTCCTGATCCACTAGTCCCTGCAAGGGCATTGCGGCTCACTCCAACGGTCTGCTGGAATGGGCCTTGCAAGCCGTCGGTATACGGCGTCCCTTTTTTTCTGACTAAAGAGACTTGGTCCACATGTCTATACCCGTTACCACAACAAGGACAGTTAACTACTAATGACAACGGGTTCGGTCCAGGCAACTTCATTGAGAGTTAGCTCAGATGCAGAAGGTCACTCTCCTCGAATAGTTTGCAAATGTATTTAAGGGAAAGCCAGGTAGACAGAGGCCTCATCCCTTAGCCGCATGTTTCAGAACACGAGGAGACGAGGCCACAGACGGCACCATATATCGATGCCCTCACCTTTTACCTCGGAAAGCGACTTTCCGTACCTTAGTCATCATTGACCCATAGGAAAAGACGCTGACAAAGTACGCTCTCACCCACAGGAACCACAAACCCCATGGAGAGCTGCTCATAGCCGCGAGGCCTCACCTTTTCTTGAGATATCTAGAAATTGTAGTGGAAAAGGATACCTGCCGTCTCCGGGGATATGTTGGCTTAAAGGAAGGTATACTGAATGTCATTTTTTCCTCTATGTCTCCAGAAAGGGGAAGTTGTACATTAACCCACAAGACTTCCTGAGTTCTTGATCAGGTTCAGAGGGCTCTTGTTCTGTCCTCCCGGGGCTTCCTACTTAAAGCCATAGGACACCAAGGTCATGGGAGGGGGACAGCAGCTTCAGTGAAGCCAGCATCTGGGATGTCACAAAGCTTTGAGGTCATAGCAATCACTCCTCATCAACCCAGGCCTGATCACTACACTTGACTGGAATAGTCATGAGTGGGCCAAGGGGACCCCAAGCCGTCCCAAACCGCTGGAGCCGCCTGGGTCTCCCACCAAGGCAGTTTGCAAAGCGAGTCGGTGTCACCTCCTCCATGGCCCAATTCGTAGTGTTTGGTCGTGAGTGTCAGCACCAGCCTTCTGGGGTCGGAGAAAGGCAAGGATCCCGCATTCCATCTTATCCACGACAGGCCAAGATACTAAAAGACCGCAAGCAAAGCCTCAGGGGAGGAAAACCGAGCCCTGCGAAAGGGTGAGACCCTCCCACCAAATCACGGAGCATCTCAACAGGAAAAGGGCCACCCAAGGGAAGCTCCAAGTGAACCCCCGCAACCGTGCCAAAGACATGTCTGGAGTCTTCCACAGCAAGCACACGAGTTCCTCGAGCATCTCCAGAAACGGTGCCAACAAGGCCTCCCAATCTTCCAAAAAGACCATGCATCCAAGGCACACTCTACACCCTAGAACCTTAGGTCCAGGACGGACTCATGTTCGTGGGGTCCACAGTAGCCAATGGAGAGCATGTTGGAAGAGACCCATAGCCCAAGTGAAGCCATCTGAAAGACTTCCGTGCCCGTTTCAGGAAGACAACTTGTATGTGCAAAAGGACGCATTGAAGAGGATTCCAATGTGGAAGAACCTTCAGCACTCCCTCAGGGTGGATCAGCTACCCTCTGTGGAACTGCATGGAGATGTGGCACCACAAGCCTGCCTTCACCCTCTCATGACCATCCCCCAAATGGTTACATGCGATAAGCAAACAGTGCCTCTTGAGGAAGATGGGCATGGTCCAATGGAGCCCCGAGAGGATGCACAATGTGTTAACAAGGGGTCAGTACAGCACGACAGACAGCGGATGCTGTAGGTTGGTGAGGAGATCCAGGAAGGCAACGAACAGGAGAAAGAACAAGGGAGCTCGGAGCGAAGGTCGGGCATTTTAGGATGGTGGGAGGATCTCTGTACCTGGCTGCCCTCCATAGGCACCTAGGTCCAAATTCAATAAAACATCCTTTGGCCCCAGTCAATTATTGTGCACTGTTTTTGTCTTTGTTATCTTATCCAACGTGCACATGCACGTTTGGGCAGAGAGGCAGAGAGATCCCAATCAGGGGGTAGAGCTGGAGAGGGAGAAGCTTACTTGCCCCTGAGCAGAGAACCTGAGAACAGAGTCAATGCCAAGGCCCTGGAATCATGAGTTGATCTGAAGGGCGCCTCTGAACTGATGGACACAACCCGGGACCCAACCATTGACCTCTGACCACCTCTGGTTCTATACAGAACCGCTGAACTGTCATTGTTCAGAAATGCGGGGGATAAGGATTTTGGCTTGGCTCCTGTTGCTTGAGCTATCTGGCCTGCTTCGAGAGCTGGTATAGCTTTTCCTCTTGAAGTCAGTGATTGGGATATGGACAAACTATTCTCCGATGCCTATTTGCCTAAAGAGAATACCTCCATGCCTAGATTTTCCAGGGGGAATGGCACTATGTCTTTAGATGCTCCGCTTCTGTGGAAGGTGTTGGGATTCCTCTGTGCCTCTGATTCTGGACCACTTTCTCTGCTCACAGATGAGGTTCCTTTTCAGCCTTGAGATCTCCAATCTAGGATCAGCCCTCTTTTCTTTCTCTCACTCGTACTTCACCTACAAGAGGCACCTCTTTCATTTCCTTAGAGATTCCATTAGCTCACTATCATGTTCCATCATTCTGCCTTCTCTCTTAGAATTTGCGTCCTTATTTCTAGGCTTGTTGCTCCCAGGTCCTAATTGGATCCTCCACTTCTACCAGGTTCCCGAAATTTGCATCCAGTCTCCAGCCAATCTTCTCTTCAGGAGTTCTTTAGGTGCTTTTATCTTTATCAGTTTTATCTCTGTGGTTTGAGACTCTCTGATATTTCATATGTTTTCTGATGCACAGCGAGTATCCAGGCCACTGCTTTCCAACCCGCATCGGGCGTGTTCTATGTAGAGGTTTCACTCTGACTGCCTAGTCGTAATTACTGCTTCTTCCTTTACCTGAGAATCAATTGATTCTTCCATCTTTGCATTGGATCTCAGTCTCTGTCACCTCTCTGTATTCGTTAAACTCATTCTGTTTTCTAACCTGAGGGTAATTTATTTAGGGGGAAGTGATCCGTGAGTGACTGTTGTGCCTGTGAAAGGAGAAACTCCACCAACTCACCGGACGCAGGCCTGCAGAATGTGGGTTGAGAAGAGAACATGTGGTCAATGCTTTCTTCTCGTCCCCTATGGACTAAGCATCTTGGACTGAGGAAGGCAGTCCTCCAAGTGTTCCACTGTTGGGATTTCCCGTTGGCTGACTAGGCAGCCTCTGTCCTCACATACCTGTCGTGGCCATAGCTGTGTCTTGATGCTGCGGTTGCGAGAGCCCAAAATTTATTATGTCCACATTGAGTCATCTCCACGAACACTGCCTTTCACGGAATAACTCCCACGACTCATCATCTTCCCACTGCGTCTCTGGTATTGGCTCTCTTTGATCATTGTCTCCAGGCTGTCTGCTCCTGGTCGCTTGTTGGTGTCATATGCAGGAAAAAGATGGTGTTCTTTCAAATCGATGTCTTCCAAGCCTGCTGATAGGAAAACTACAGCCCTCGACACTTGTGTTGTCAAGTACTCAAGCCCTTCAGACCCTTGCGTGTCATAGAGAACAGCATTGGGAAACAGATTCCTTGTGCGTTCCCAGAGTGCCCTGCTCTCCTGTGCTTTGGTCCTCTGCATGGACTACAGCCCTCTGATCCAGAACCAACCAAATCTCCCCTGAGCCATGTCTCCAACCTTCTCCCATCATCTCTTCAACTTCCATGCTCTTTCGCTGTGGAGTTTACCTTGTAGGCTTCAGGTCAATTTCCACCCCACTGCAGTTGTTGTGGTCATCTTCCTGTTGCCTTCATGGCTGAAGAAACATGAGGTTATTAGACACTACTACCATCTCACTGTCTTCCATGTCACCAGAAATCGTACTGAGACATAAGCGAGAAGGAATTCTTTCACTTGTCTCTCATGGCAGACTTGCGGAGAGCATTGGGCTTTGTCACATTTATCATCTCAGAAAGACAACAAGCAGACGATTTCACTAACTCATGACAGTCAAGAAACCTACAAAAAAAAAGGGTATTGGGACAAACAGTATAACTCTAATGAGGAATTCAAATGGTGGTGTTTGTTGGAAGGCATTTTTGTGAGAACACTGGTTACTTGAAGAGGACAAGAGATGACATTCCTTGCAGGAGATTTCCTGAAACTGATGGAATGTGAGTTTTCAAGGCATGTCAAATTGAATTGCTACCCACAAGAGACCGAATTCCATTCTCTCGTATTTTAATAATAATTTGTGATGTGAAACACACGCACACCACACCACATTAACACATCCACATGCACACACACATGAACGCACACAAAGATAAGACATGCAAAAGATGGGGAGGAGGGGAGGAATCGTACCAATGAAGCAACCCCAAGAATATACCATAGAGGTGAAAGGCAAATAGAATCCAAGTGAGAAGCCAACCGAAATGAGAAAGTGAATTATTACCTATCATTAATACATTCATTACTCAGGTCTAAAGTCTCCCGTCAATAAAAACAGTTTGTAAGAGTGGTTGAAATTCCAAATCAAAACAAAAAAAAAAATTAGAAAACATCCATAAGAAAACAGCAAATATTAAACAAGCTCGTCCTTCTGTTGCCCATAGGAGATTTCCTTCGACTATAAATATCCTCATAGCTTGCAAGTGAAGAAATTGGGAAGACGTAGGTTATGCTATTCCCAAGGAGCAGAGAGCCAAAGTGTTTGTGCCTAAGTCAGCGAGAGTGATTTTATGCCTTCGAGAGACAAAAGCTAAGCGGAAGGTGATTTGTCTTGATAGAGCATCAAAACAACAGAAACCTGGAAGAATTGCCAACATATACACCACGAACAAGGGTGTATCTAAACGTTGGAAGCCTATGAACACACTGGAACGGAGATGGCAACTTTTATCCAATACTGTTGCCCACTATGATATCCACGTTAAGCACAGGTCAGATCATCTGCATGGGAAGGTGCTAAGGAATAACAGACGTCCACATGGGCATTCGAGACCACCTGAACTTTGGGGATCCCTGAGTAAGATTGCGTCTCTGTGGACAATAAGATATGCTCTTCCCAGCGGCAGACCTAACTTTGTCTATCGCAGGTCATGAGCTCGAATCCAAATACAGTCGTAATTCATGGAAGAGAAGTCAAAACCTATCCTGTGCACTTATGATCACGAAGGTATGAAAACAGGAAGATATCACTTTCAAATTGGAAATACAGCCAGCCACTAAGAGTGGAAAACACAACAAACTCACGAACTAGCAATGAATGCAAGAAAGAATTTCCAAAGGAAAAGCAGAAAGAGCCATGAACGAAGGAATTCTAAGAAACTTAGAGGTGGATGCCAAAACATTTTAATGGGAAACAATATAGGGTTAAATGCATGCATTTCCAAACTTTAAAAATACTGAAAAAGAAAGCCACCTAACAGGACGACTGAAGGAACAAAGGAAGAAAAACCGAACTCCAAAGTTAACAGAGAAATTGAAATCAGACATGTGATTATCAAAATGAAGGAAATACAAACAAACCAATACGAAAAAATTCAGGAGATTTCACACTTGAGTTTTAACAACACGAACAAACCGCAGAAGCCATTACTGGGATAAAACAGGGAGACAAGCACACAGCTGCAAGTATGAAACCACATGACAACTGGTAGCTAGGAAAAAAGAATAACCGAAAAGGCACATCCACACATTTATGCTAGCAAATCCAAGAACTGAGAGAAAAGGATAAATTTCAAGACACATAGAAACTTCCAAGATTAGGTCAGGAAACCTACCAAATCTCAGCTCTCGAGTAGTGACGGAAGCATTTGAAGCAGTAATCCAACCCCTGCCAACACACAGAAGGCCAGGTCAAGTCATTTTCCTGGGCCACGCTTCTAGGTATTTAGTGAAGGCATTCATGTCCTCTCATCAAATCCAGAGATGGAAGAAGCGGGTAAACTCTAATTCACAAGGATAAAGATCCAATTCAAAGAAGGACATTTTAGGCAACCCACCCATGTCATTTCAATAAGGAAAGATAATAAACAATATAATTCTTTTCTTTTCTCCCTGTGACTTCCTTTGGTTTTGAGAGGGCCACATGGTTTTCCTGTGAATTGATGTTGTTGTTGTTGCTGTTCTGTTGAGAAAGCCTGCCTATCATCCATCATTCGTTTTTGACAGAGTATTCACGGATGCTTTAGTAGCATGGACGTCCTAGTGCTCCTCCTAATATATGCCACAACTCCTGACCACCCATTAAGCAGTTCTCTTTTCGGTAACCCTCAGCTGGATTCTCAGTGTCCTGAGTCACTCCTCGTGGGTCTCCTTCTCTGACTTCTGACCCTTCATTATTCCTTCCTCTACTAGGGCCAAGGTATTCCTCCCAAGGCACATATTGTGGGAAGCCATATGATATTTCCCTTTGTCTGCTTGCCTTTTCCATTTCTCAACACAGGGCATGGGACATCCTTGTCAAGGCAAGGTCCAGGTGTTCATTCACTTCGACGGCAGCGGAATACTGGGGGTGCCGAAATGGACCCAAACTTCCTGATCCACTAGTCCCTGCAAGGGCATTGCGGCTCACTCCAACGGTCTGCTGGAATGGGCCTTGCAAGCCGTCGGTATACGGCGTCCCTTTTTTTCTGACTAAAGAGACTTGGTCCACATGTCTATACCCGTTACCACAACAAGGACAGTTAACTACTAATGACAACGGGTTCGGTCCAGGCAACTTCATTGAGAGTTAGCTCAGATGCAGAAGGTCACTCTCCTCGAATAGTTTGCAAATGTATTTAAGGGAAAGCCAGGTAGACAGAGGCCTCATCCCTTAGCCGCATGTTTCAGAACACGAGGAGACGAGGCCACAGACGGCACCATATATCGATGCCCTCACCTTTTACCTCGGAAAGCGACTTTCCGTACCTTAGTCATCATTGACCTATAGGAAAAGACGCTGAAAAAGTACGCTCTCACCCACAGGAACCACAAACCCCATGGAGAGCTGCTCATAGCCACGAGGCCTCACCTTTTCTTGAGATATCTAGAAATTGTAGTGGAAAAGGATACCTGCCGTCTCCGGGGATATGTTGGCTTAAAGGAAGGTATACTGAATGTCATTTTTTCCTCTATGTCTCCAGAAAGGGGAAGTTGTACATTAACCCACAAGACTTCCTGAGTTCTTGATCAGGTTCAGAGGGCTCTTGTTCTGTCCTCCCGGGGCTTCCTACTTAAAGCCATAGGACACCAAGGTCATGGGAGGGGGACAGCAGCTTCAGTGAAGCCAGCATCTGGGATGTCACAAAGCTTTGAGGTCATAGCAATCACTCCTCATCAACCCAGGCCTGATCACTACACTTGACTGGAATAGTCATGAGTGGGCCAAGGGGACCCCAAGCCGTCCCAAACCGCTGGAGCCGCCTGGGTCTCCCACCAAGGCAGTTTGCAAAGCGAGTCGGTGTCACCTCCTCCATGGCCCAATTCGTAGTGTTTGGTCATGAGTGTCAGCACCAGCCTTCTGGGGTCGGAGAAAGGCAAGGATCCCGCATTCCATCTTATCCACGACAGGCCAAGATACTAAAAGACCGCAAGCAAAGCCTCAGGGGAGGAAAACCGAGCCCTGCGAAAGGGTGAGACCCTCCCACCAAATCACGGAGCATCTCAACAGGAAAAGGGCCACCCAAGGGAAGCTCCAAGTGAACCCCCGCAACCGTGCCAAAGACATGTCTGGAGTCTTCCACAGCAAGCACACGAGTTCCTCGAGCATCTCCAGAAACGGTGCCAACAAGGCCTCCCAATCTTCCAAAAAGACCATGCATCCAAGGCACACTCTACACCCTAGAACCTTAGGTCCAGGACGGACTCATGTTCGTGGGGTCCACAGTAGCCAATGGAGAGCATGTTGGAAGAGACCCATAGCCCAAGTGAAGCCATCTGAAAGACTTCCGTGCCCGTTTCAGGAAGACAACTTGTATGTGCAAAAGGACGCATTGAAGAGGATTCCAATGTGGAAGAACCTTCAGCACTCCCTCAGGGTGGATCAGCTACCCTCTGTGGAACTGCATGGAGATGTGGCACCACAAGCCTGCCTTCACCCTCTCATGACCATCCCCCAAATGGTTACATGCGATAAGCAAACAGTGCCTCTTGAGGAAGATGGGCATGGTCCAATGGAGCCCCGAGAGGATGCACAATGTGTTAACAAGGGGTCAGTACAGCACGACAGACAGCGGATGCTGTAGGTTGGTGAGGAGATCCAGGAAGGCAACGAACAGGAGAAAGAACAAGGGAGCTCGGAGCGAAGGTCGGGCATTTTAGGATGGTGGGAGGATCTCTGTACCTGGCTGCCCTCCATAGGCACCTAGGTCCAAATTCAATAAAACATCCTTTGGCCCCAGTCAATTATTGTGCACTGTTTTTGTCTTTGTTATCTTATCCAACGTGCACATGCACGTTTGGGCAGACAGGCAGAGAGATCCCAATCAGGGGGTAGAGCTGGAGAGGGAGAAGCTTACTTGCCCCTGAGCAGAGAACCTGAGAACAGAGTCAATGCCAAGGCCCTGGAATCATGAGTTGATCTGAAGGGCGCCTCTGAACTGATGGACACAACCCGGGACCCAACCATTGACCTCTGACCACCTCTGGTTCTATACAGAACCGCTGAACTGTCATTGTTCAGAAATGCGGGGGATAAGGATTTTGGCTTGGCTCCTGTTGCTTGAGCTATCTGGCCTGCTTCGAGAGCTGGTATAGCTTTTCCTCTTGAAGTCAGTGATTGGGATATGGACAAACTATTCTCCGATGCCTATTTGCCTAAAGAGAATACCTCCATGCCTAGATTTTCCAGGGGGAATGGCACTATGTCTTTAGATGCTCCGCTTCTGTGGAAGGTGTTGGGATTCCTCTGTGCCTCTGATTCTGGACCACTTTCTCTGCTCACAGATGAGGTTCCTTTTCAGCCCTGAGATCTCCAATCTAGGATCAGCCCTCTTTTCTTTCTCTCACTCGTACTTCACCTACAAGAGGCACCTCTTTCATTTCCTTAGAGATTCCATTAGCTCACTATCATGTTCCATCATTCTGCCTTCTCTCTTAGAATTTGCGTCCTTATTTCTAGGCTTGTTGCTCCCAGGTCCTAATTGGATCCTCCACTTCTACCAGGTTCCCGAAATTTGCATCCAGTCTCCAGCCAATCTTCTCTTCAGGAGTTCTTTAGGTGCTTTTATCTTTATCAGTTTTATCTCTGTGGTTTGAGACTCTCTGATATTTCATATGTTTTCTGATGCACAGCGAGTATCCAGGCCACTGCTTTCCAACCCGCATCGGGCGTGTTCTATGTAGAGGTTTCACTCTGACTGCCTAGTCGTAATTACTGCTTCTTCCTTTACCTGAGAATCAATTGATTCTTCCATCTTTGCATTGGATCTCAGTCTCTGTCACCTCTCTGTATTCGTTAAACTCATTCTGTTTTCTAACCTGAGGGTAATTTATTTAGGGGGAAGTGATCCGTGAGTGACTGTTGTGCCTGTGAAAGGAGAAACTCCACCAACTCACTGGACGCAGGCCTGCAGAATGTGGGTTGAGAAGAGAACATGTGGTCAATGCTTTCTTCTCGTCCCCTATGGACTAAGCATCTTGGACTGAGGAAGGCAGTCCTCCAAGTGTTCCACTGTTGGGATTTCCCGTTGGCTGACTAGGCAGCCTCTGTCCTCACATACCTGTCGTGGCCATAGCTGTGTCTTGATGCTGCGGTTGCGAGAGCCCAAAATTTATTATGTCCACATTGAGTCATCTCCACGAACACTGCCTTTCACGGAATAACTCCCACGACTCATCATCTTCCCACTGCGTCTCTGGTATTGGCTCTCTTTGATCATTGTCTCCAGGCTGTCTGCTCCTGGTCGCTTGTTGGTGTCATATGCAGGAAAAAGATGGTGTTCTTTCAAATCGATGTCTGCCAAGCCTGCTGATAGGAAAACTACAGCCCTCGACACTTGTGTTGTCAAGTACTCAAGCCCTTCAGACCCTTGCGTGTCATAGAGAACAGCACTGGGAAACAGATTCCTTGTGCGTTCCCAGAGTGCCCTGCTCTCCTGTGCTTTGGTCCTCTGCATGGACTACAGCCCTCTGATCCAGAACCAACCAAATCTCCCCTGAGCCATGTCTCCAACCTTCTCCCATCATCTCTTCAACTTCCATGCTCTTTCGCTGTGGAGTTTACCTTGTAGGCTTCAGGTCAATTTCCACCCCACTGCAGTTGTTGTGGTCATCTTCCTGTTGCCTTCATGGCTGAAGAAACATGAGGTTATTAGACACTACTACCATCTCACTGTCTTCCATGTCACCAGAAATCGTACTGAGACATAAGCGAGAAGGAATTCTTTCACTTTTCTCTCATGGCAGACTTGCGGAGAGCATTGGGCTTTGTCACATTTATCATCTCAGAAAGACAACAAGCAGACGATTTCACTAACTCATGACAGTCAAGAAACCTACAAAAAAAAAAGGGTATTGGGACAAACAGTATAACTCTAATGAGGAATTCAAATGGTGGTGTTTGTTGGAAGGCATTTTTGTGAGAACACTGGTTACTTGAAGAGGACAAGAGATGACATTCCTTGCAGGAGATTTCCTGAAACTGATGGAATGTGAGTTTTCAAGGCATGTCAAATTGAATTGCTACCCACAAGAGACCGAATTCCATTCTCTCGTATTTTAATAATAATTTGTGATGTGAAACACACGCACACCACACCACATTAACACATCCACATGCACACACACATGAACGCACACAAAGATAAGACATGCAAAAGATGGGGAGGAGGGGAGGAATCGTACCAATGAAGCAACCCCAAGAATATACCATAGAGGTGAAAGGCAAATAGAATCCAAGTGAGAAGCCAACCGAAATGAGAAAGTGAATTATTACCTATCATTAATACATTCATTACTCAGGTCTAAAGTCTCCCGTCAATAAAAACAGTTTGTAAGAGTGGTTGAAATTCCAAATCAAAACAAAAAAAAAAATTAGAAAACATCCATAAGAAAACAGCAAATATTAAACAAGCTCGTCCTTCTGTTGCCCATAGGAGATTTCCTTCGACTATAAATATCCTCATAGCTTGCAAGTGAAGAAATTGGGAAGACGTAGGTTATGCTATTCCCAAGGAGCAGAGAGCCAAAGTGTTTGTGCCTAAGTCAGCGAGAGTGATTTTATGCCTTCGAGAGACAAAAGCTAAGCGGAAGGTGATTTGTCTTGATAGAGCATCAAAACAACAGAAACCTGGAAGAATTGCCAACATATACACCACGAACAAGGGTGTATCTAAACGTTGGAAGCCTATGAACACACTGGAACGGAGATGGCGACTTTTATCCAATACTGTTGCCCACTATGATATCCACGTTAAGCAAAGGTCAGATCATCTGCATGGGAAGGTGCTAAGGAATAACAGACGTCCACATGGGCATTCGAGACCACCTGAACTTTGGGGATCCCTGAGTAAGATTGTGTCTCTGTGGACAATAAGATATGCTCTTCCCAGCGGCAGACCTAACTTTGTCTATCGCAGGTCATGAGCTCGAATCCAAATACAGTCGTAATTCATGGAAGAGAAGTCAAAACCTATCCTGTGCACTTATGATCACGAAGGTATGAAAACAGGAAGATATCACTTTCAAATTGGAAATACAGCCAGCCACTAAGAGTGGAAAACACAACACACTCACGAACTAGCAATGAATGCAAGAAAGAATTTCCAAAGGAAAAGCAGAAAGAGCCATGAACGAAGGAATTCTAAGAAACTTAGAGGAGGATGCCAAAACATTTTAATGGGAAACAATATAGGGTTAAATGCATGCATTTCGAAACTTTAAAAATACCGAAAAAGAAAGCCACCTAACAGGACGACTGAAGGAACAAAGGAAGAAAAACCGAACTCCAAAGTTAACAGAGAAATTGAAATCAGACATGTGATTATCAAAATGAAGGAAATACAAACAAACCAATACGAAAAAATTCAGGAGATTTCACACTTGAGTTTTAACAACACGAACAAACCGCAGAAGCCATTACTGGGATAAAACAGGGAGACAAGCACACAGCTGCAAGTGTGAAACCACATGACAACTGGTAGCTAGGAAAAAAGAATAACCGAAAAGGCACATCCACACATTTATGCTAGCAAATCCAAGAACTGAGAGAAAAGGATAAATTTCAAGACACATAGAAACTTCCAAGATTAGGTCAGGAAACCTACCAAATCTCAGCTCTCTAGTAGTGACGGAAGCATTTGAAGCAGTAATCCAACCCCTGCCAACACACAGAAGGCCAGGTCAAGTCATTTTCCTGGGCCACGCTTCTAGGTATTTAGTGAAGGCATTCATGTCCTCTCATCAAATCCAGAGATGGAAGAAGCGGGTAAACTCTAATTCACAAGGATAAAGATCCAATTCAAAGAAGGACATTTTAGGCAACCCACCCATGTCATTTCAATAAGGAAAGATAATAAACAATATAATTCTTTTCTTTTCTCCCTGTGACTTCCTTTGGTTTTGAGAGGGCCACATGGTTTTCCTGTGAATTGATGTTGTTGTTGTTGCTGTTCTGTTGAGAAAGCCTGCCTATCATCCATCATTCGTTTTTGACAGAGTATTCACGGATGCTTTAGTAGCATGGACGTCCTAGTGCTCCTCCTAATATATGCCACAACTCCTGACCACCCATTAAGCAGTTCTCTTTTCGGTAACCTGTCGCTCTCGGCCCGCAAGCACGACTCGGAGACTCACGTAGCGGCGAACCTTCTTCTTTAATCGCTTTTTTCTTTCTCCCTCCCCCTTTACCCTCGGCACATGTGTTTTTATACAGGCAGTGTTACCCAATAACAATGCAGTGCTCATGCACCTCCCTCGAGAGTGGACCTAAATGAACAGCCAATCATATTCAGTCCCTTACAGCTCCTATAGTAGGCCTCCTGTACCGGCTCCCGACATCTCCCCTTTTTTATTTATTTATAATGGCTGAGATCGTGCCTTTCTTAGGTTGGCAATCCTCAGCACACATGCTTACCTGTCATCGGGTACTCTCCCTGGTCGAAGAGCCCCTGTCTTAGGTTGCTATGGTGTTTGATCAGTCTTACCCGTCTTTGACTACCGATCTAGCATACTTAGCCATATCTGGGGGGAGGTACCAGCTTCAGGAGCCATCATGGCTTGAACCATGAGGTGTTATTGTGGTTGATTGCGACGGACACGGCCACACACCCAAAATAACATTAGTACGTTAGCTGTGATTAAGAGAACAGCCATGGCACCAAGTCCGGCCCACTGTTTGAGGAACGAAACAGATTGCTGTAACATTTTTTCCCACTCACTAACAGGTGCAATAGTTACTTTGGTAGAATATATGGATATAATTTGAGCTCATAATTGCCTAGTTAAATTTTGAAATTGATGGGTCCAGGTACCATTAAGCATATTTCCTAACTGTCTAGAGAGGTTAGCTGCTAAGGATAAGTTGTTATGACTATAGGGGTGATACAAAGTCCGGCCATATTATGTATGCATCCTATTGACACAATTGACTCTAGGCTATCAAGTTGTTCCTGTACAAAATCAACCCTTTGATTTACAATAAGGATCCCAGCATGCAAATGTCCGTTAATTTGTTCTTGCGTAGCCAATGCTTCAGCGACCATTCCTGTGACGTTGTTGAGCATGGCGGCTGTTGTCTGTACCGAGGTTGTCAACGCTACCACGGCAGCAGTAGCAGTGGCAGCGGATGCTGCGATAGCTGCAATAATGGCTGCTGTTATTGCAAAGTCTCATTTATGTCGAAGCAGCACCGGCAGGTTGTCGGGGTTCACCTGTACTGGCATCGGGATATACGTCGGAATCTTGGCTATTACTGCCAAGTCTCCCACCGTGGCGTTCCAACATTCTGATAGCAGACAATTCTGGGACTCACAAGAGAGACTAGATGACTTGTTAATAGTAGAAGCATTAAAAACTATGAAGAGAAAGGGAGCTCTAACACAGACGGGCATTGGTGAGTAACTTATGTGCTTAGCTGAGGTGCAATTGCAAGTAACATTTGTTTCAAATCGAGAGCCTATGTGATAGTTGTACGTACAGTTATGCCATGTAGACCCATTAATAAAGTGAAGGCTTTCCAAGCCTGTACATGCCTGTGCAGCGTTGCAGAGCAGCCACCTATCTAGAAGGTGAGCTGACGCGCCTTGCCCCGGGTCTTGGTAGGTATAATTATAGCCAAAAAAAGGTGGAGTTAGAGTAAGTGGGGATTTTAGGACTGAATGAGAATCCTGTTCCCACCCAAACTCCTGAGAGGCTACTATGGCAGCCACTCATGCGGTGCAGCTCGCACAATAGCAGGCCTTGGTGCAGCAAGGTTTATACGGAGGAGGCCCCTCGTAAGGTGGCGCTGTTGGGGCTGGGCGCGTGGGCACAGGATCTAAGTTATCTACCACTTCCGTCTCTGTTTGTAACTGCGCCATAGCTCCTTCTTTCGCTTTTAATTTCAGCTGCGCCATAACTTCCCCCTGCATTTTGAGCTGCGCCATAGCCTTTTTTAGTTCCTCCTCCTTTTTTGCAAGCTCCTTTTGCATCTTGCTCACCTTTTGGCTTTTGGGAGATTTCCCTCCTCTGCTCCTTTCCAAAAACCAGGGAGCCGTTTGTCCCACTTCTCTCAAAAACAAACGAGCTGTTTTATTTTTTAAAGGAGTACCAATTGCTTTAAGGATATCAGAATGCGGCCCGAGCATTTTATATGTGGCCATATCGTTTCCCATCCCGGAAAGCTTTACTCTCGTCCTTATCCTAGGAACTTTGCAGCCATCTCGTTTCCCATCCGGGAAAGCTTTACTCTCGTCCTCAACTTGAGGAACTTTCCCTGTCACGGCCATCTCGTTTCCCATACCAGAAAGCTTTACTCTCGTCCTTATCCTAGGAACTTTGCAGCCATCTTGTTTCCCATCCGGGAAAGCTTTCTACACTCGTCCTCGACTTGAGGAACTTTCCCTGTCACTAGACAGAAATAGGTGCACTCTTTACCTGATCGTCACCGACTCCGTGCGTCTCTCACGATGAGATTCCCGGGTCTCAGCACCACTTGTCGCTCTCGGCCCGCAAGAACGACTCGGAGACTCACGTAGCGACGAACCTTCTTCTTTAATCGCTTTTTTCTTTCTCCCTCCCCCTTTACCCTCGGCACATGTGTTTTTATACAGGCAGTGTTACCCAATCACAATGCAGTGCTCATGCACCTCCCGCGAGAGTGGACCTAAATGAACAGCCAATCATATTCAGTCCCTTACAGCTCTTGTAGTAGGCCTCCTGTACCGGCTCCCGACAGTAACCCTCAGCTGGATTCTCAGTGTCCTGAGTCACTCCTCGTGGGTCTCCTTCTCTGACTTCTGACCCTTCATTATTCCTTCCTCTACTAGGGCCAAGGTATTCCTCCCGAGGCACATATTGTGGGAAGCCATATGATATTTCCCTTTGTCTGCTTGCCTTTTCCATTTCTCAACACAGGGCATGGGACATCCTTGTCAAGGCAAGGTCCAGGTGTTCATTCACTTCGACGGCAGCGGAATACTGTCGGTGCCGAAATAGACCCAAACTTCCTGATCCACTAGTCCCCGGAAGGGCATTGCGGCTCACTCCAACGGTCTGCTGGAATGGGCCTTGCAAGCCGTCAGTATACAGCGTCCCTTTTTTTCTGACTAAAGAGACTTGGTCCACATGTCTATACCCGTTACCACAACAAGGACAGTTAACTACTAATGACAACTGGTTCGGTCCAGGCAACTTCATTGAGAGTTAGCTCAGATGCAGAAGGTCACTCTCCTCGAATAGTTTGCAAATGTATTTAAGGGAAAGCCAGGTAGACAGAGCCCTCATCCCTTAGCCGCATGTTTCAGAACACGAGGAGACGAGGCCACAGACGGCACCATATATCGATGCCCTCACCTTTTACCTCGGAAAGCGACTTTCCGTACCTTAGTCATCATTGACCCATAGGAAAAGACGCTGACAAAGTACGCTCTCACCCACAGGAACCACAAACCCCATGGAGAGCTGCTCATAGCCGCGAGGCCTCACCTTTTCTTGAGATATCTAGAAATTGTAGTGGAAAAGGATACCTGCCGTCTCCGGGGATATGTTGGCTTAAAGGAAGGTATACTGAATGTCATTTTTTCCTCTATGTCTCCAGAAAGGGGAAGTTGTACATTAACCCACAAGACTTCCTGAGTTCTTGATCAGGTTCAGAGGGCTCTTGTTCTGTCCTCCCGGGGCTTCCTACTTAAAGCCATAGGACACCAAGGTCATGGGAGGGGGACAGCAGCTTCAGTGAAGCCAGCATCTGGGATGTCACAAAGCTTTGAGGTCATAGCAATCACTCCTCATCAACCCAGGCCTGATCACTACACTTGACTGGAATAGTCATGAGTGGGCCAAGGGGACCCCAAGCCGTCCCAAACCGCTGGAGCCGCCTGGGTCTCCCACCAAGGCAGTTTGCAAAGCGAGTCGGTGTCACCTCCTCCATGGCCCAATTCGTAGTGTTTGGTCGTGAGTGTCAGCACCAGCCTTCTGGGGTCGGAGAAAGGCAAGGATCCCGCATTCCATCTTATCCACGACAGGCCAAGATACTAAAAGACCGCAAGCAAAGCCTCAGGGGAGGAAAACCGAGCCCTGCGAAAGGGTGAGACCCTCCCACCAAATCACGGAGCATCTCAACAGGAAAAGGGCCACCCAAGGGAAGCTCCAAGTGAACCCCCGCAACCGTGGCAAAGACATGTCTGGAGTCTTCCACAGCAAGCACACGAGTTCCTCGAGCATCTCCAGAAACGGTGCCAACAAGGCCTCCCAATCTTCCAAAAAGACCATGCATCCAAGGCACACTCTACACCCTAGAACCTTAGGTCCAGGACGGACTCATGTTCGTGGGGTCCACAGTAGCCAATGGAGAGCATGTTGGAAGAGACCCATAGCCCAAGTGAAGCCATCTGAAAGACTTCCGTGCCCGTTTCAGGAAGACAACTTGTATGTGCAAAAGGACGCATTGAAGAGGATTCCAATGTGGAAGAACCTTCAGCACTCCCTCAGGGTGGATCAGCTACCCTCTGTGGAACTGCATGGAGATGTGGCACCACAAGCCTGCCTTCACCCTCTCATGACCATCCCCCAAATGGTTACATGCGATAAGCAAACAGTGCCTCTTGAGGAAGATGGGCATGGTCCAATGGAGCCCCGAGAGGATGCACAATGTGTTAACAAGGGGTCAGTACAGCACGACAGACAGCGGATGCTGTAGGTTGGTGAGGAGATCCAGGAAGGCAACGAACAGGAGAAAGAACAAGGGAGCTCGGAGCGAAGGTCGGGCATTTTAGGATGGTGGGAGGATCTCTGTACCTGGCTGCCCTCCATAGGCACCTAGGTCCAAATTCAGAAAAACATCCTTTGGCCCCAGTCAATTATTGTGCACTGTTTTTGTCTTTGTTATCTTATCCAACGTGCACATGCACGTTTGGGCAGACAGGCAGAGAGATCCCAATCAGGGGGTAGAGCTGGAGAGGGAGAAGCTTACTTGCCCCTGAGCAGAGAACCTGAGAACAGAGTCAATGCCAAGGCCCTGGAATCATGAGTTGATCTGAAGGGCGCCTCTGAACTGATGGACACAACCCGGGACCCAACCATTGACCTCTGACCACCTCTGGTTCTATACAGAACCGCTGAACTGTCATTGTTCAGAAATGCGGGGGATAAGGATTTTGGCTTGGCTCCTGTTGCTTGAGCTATCTGGCCTGCTTGGAGAGCTGGTATAGCTTTTCCTCTTGAAGTCAGTGATTGGGATATGGACAAACTATTCTCCGATGCCTATTTGCCTAAAGAGAATACCTCCATGCCTAGATTTTCCAGGGGGAATGGCACTATGTCTTTAGATGCTCCGCTTCTGTGGAAGGTGTTGGGATTCCTCTGTGCCTCTGATTCTGGACCACTTTCTCTGCTCACAGATGAGGTTCCTTTTCAGCCCTGAGATCTCCAATCTAGGATCAGCCCTCTTTTCTTTCTCTCACTCGTACTTCACCTACAAGAGGCACCTCTTTCATTTCCTTAGAGATTCCATAAGCTCACTATCATGTTCCATCATTCTGCCTTCTCTCTTAGAATTTGCGTCCTTATTTCTAGGCTTGTTGCTCCCAGTTCCTAATTGGATCCTCCACTTCTACCAGGTTCCCGAAATTTGCATCCAGTCTCAGCCAATCTTCTCTTCAGGAGTTCTTTTTTTTTTTTTTTTTTTTTTTTTTTTAAAGATTTTATTTATTTGTCAGAGAGAGCGAGCGAGAGCGAGCACAGGCAGACAGAGTGGAAGGCAGAGTCAGACGGAGAAGCAGGCTCCCTGTGGAGCAAGGAGCCCAATATGGGACTCGATCCCAGGACGCTGGGATCATGACCTGAGCCGAAGGCAGCTGCTTAACCAACTGAGCCACCCAGGCGTCCCTCTTCAGGAGTTCTTTAGGTGCTTTTATCTTTATCAGTTTTATCTCTGTGGTTTGAGACTCTCTGATATCTCATATGTTTTCTGATGCACAGCGAGTATCCAGGCCACTGCTTTCCAACCCGCATCGGGCGTGTTCTATGTAGAGGTTTCACTCTGACTGCCTAGTCGTAATTACTGCTTCTTCCTTTACCTGGGAATCAATTGATTCTTCCATCTTTGCATTGGATCTCAGTCTCTGTCACCTCTCTGTATTCGTTAAACTCATTCTGTTTTCTAACCTGTGGGTAATTTATTTAGGGGGAAGTGATCCGTGAGTGACTGTTGTGCCTGTGAAAGGAGAAACTCCACCAACTCACCGGACGCAGGCCTGCAGAATGTGGGTTGAGAAGAGAACATGTGGTCAATGCTTTCTTCTCGTCCCCTATGGACTAAGCATCTTGGACTGAGGAAGGCAGTCCTCCAAGTGTTCCACTGTTGGGATTTCCTGTTGGCTGACTAGGCAGCCTCTGTCCTCACATACCTGTCGTGGCCAGTAGCTGTGTCTTGATGCTGCGGTTACGAGAGCCCAAAATTTATTATGTCCACATTGAGTCATCTCCACGAACACTGCCTTTCACGGAATAACTCCCACGACTCATCATCTTCCCACTGCGTCTCTGGTATTGGCTCTCTTTGATCATTGTCTCCAGGCTGTCTGCTCCTGGTCGCTTGTTGGTGTCATATGCAGGAAAAAGATGGTGTTCTTTCAAATCGATGTCTTCCAAGCCTGCTGATAGGAAAACTACAGCCCTCGACCCTTGTGTTGTCAAGTACTCAAGCCCTTCAGACCCTTGCGTGTCATAGAGAACAGCACTGGGAAACAGATTCCTTGTGCGTTCCCAGAGTGCCCTGCTCTCCTGTGCTTTGGTCCTCTGCATGGACTACAGCCCTCTGATCCACGAACCAACCAAATCTCCCCTGAGCCATGTCTCCAACCTTCTCCCATCATCTCTTCAACTTCCATGCTCTTTCGCTGTGGAGTTTACCTTGTAGGCTTCAGGTCAATTTCCACCCCACTGCAGTTGTTGTGGTCATCTTCCTGTTGCCTTCATGGCTGAAGAAACATGAGGTTATTAGACACTACTACCATCTCACTGTCTTCCATGTCACCAGAAATCGTACTGAGACATAAGCGAGAAGGAATTCTTTCACTTGTCTCTTATGGCAGACTTGCGGAGAGCATTGGGCTTTGTCACATCTATCATCTCAGAAAGACAACAAGCAGACGATTTCACTAACTCATGACAGTCAAGAAACCTACAAAAAAAAAGGGTATTGGGACAAACAGTATAACTCTAATGAGGAATTCAAATGGTGGTGTTTGTTGGAAGGCAGTTTTGTGAGAACACTGGTTACTTGAAGAGGACAAGAGATGACATTCCTTGCAGGAGATTTCCTGAAACTGATGGAATGTGAGTTTTCAAGGCATGTCAAATTGAATTGCTACCCACAAGAGACCGAATTCCATTCTCTCGTATTTTAATAATAATTTGTGATGTGAAACACACGCACACCACACCACATTAACACATCCACATGCACACACACATGAACGCACACAAAGATAAGACATGCAAAAGATGGGGAGGAGGGGAGGAATCGTACCAATGAAGCAACCCCAAGAATATACCATAGAGGTGAAAGGCAAATAGAATCCAAGTGAGAAGCCAACCGAAATGAGAAAGTGAACTATTACCTATCATTAATACATTCATTACTCAGGTCTAAAGTCTCCCGTCAATAAAAACAGTTTGTAAGAGTGGTTGAAATTCCAAATCAAAACAAAAAAAATTAGAAAACATCCATAAGAAAACAGCAAATATTAAACAAGCTCGTCCTTCTGTTGCCCATAGGAGATTTCCTTCGACTATAAATATCCTCATAGCTTGCAAGTGAAGAAATTGGGAAGACGTAGGTTATGCTATTCCCAAGGAGCAGAGAGCCAAAGTGTTTGTGCCTAAGTCAGCGAGAGTGATTTTATGCCTTCGAGAGACAAAAGCTAAGCGGAAGGTGATTTGTCTTGATAGAGCATCAAAACAACAGAAACCTGGAAGAATTGCCAACATATACACCACGAACAAGGGTGTATCTAAGCGTTGGAAGCCTATGAACACACTGGAACGGAGATGGCGACTTTTATCCAATACTGTTGCCCACTATGATATCCACGTTAAGCACAGGTCAGATCATCTGCATGGGAAGGTGCTAAGGAATAACAGACGTCCTCATGGGCATTCGAGACCACCTGAACTTTGGGGATCCCTGAGTAAGATTGCGTCTCTGTGGACAATAAGATATGCTCTTCCCAGCGGCAGACCTAACTTTGTCTATTGCAGGTCATGAGCTCGAACCCAAATACAGTCGTAATTCATGGAAGAGAAGTCAAAACCTATCCTGTGCACTTATGATCACGAAGGTATGAAAACAGGAAGATATCACTTTCAAATTGGAAATACAGCCAGCCACTAAGAGTGGAAAACACAACACACTCACGAACTAGCAATGAATGCAAGAAAGAATTTCCAAAGGAAAAGCAGAAAGAGCCATGAACGAAGGAATTCTAAGAAACTTAGAGGAGGATGCCAAAACATTTTAATGGGAAACAATATAGGGTTAAATGCATGCATTTCGAAACTTTAAAAATACCGAAAAAGAAAGCCACCTAACAGGACGACTGAAGGAACAAAGGAAGAAAAACCGAACTCCAAAGTTAACAGAGAAATTGAAATCAGACATGTGATTATCAAAATGAAGGAAATACAAACAAACCAATACGAAAAAATTCAGGAGATTTCACACTTGAGTTTTAACAACACGAACAAACCGCAGAAGCCATTACTGGGATAAAACAGGGAGACAAGCACACAGCTGCAAGTATGAAACCACATGACAACTGGTAGCTAGGAAAAAAGAATAACCGAAAAGGCACATCCACACATTTATGCTAGCAAATCCAAGAACTGAGAGAAAAGGATAAATTTCAAGACACATAGAAACTTCCAAGATTAGGTCAGGAAACCTACCAAATCTCAGCTCTCTAGTAGTGACGGAAGCATTTGAAGCAGTAATCCAACCCCTGCCAACACACAGAAGGCCAGGTCAAGTCATTTTCCTGGGCCACGCTTCTAGGTATTTAGTGAAGGCATTCATGTCCTCTCATCAAATCCAGAGATGGAAGAAGCGGGTAAACTCTAATTCACAAGGATAAAGATCCAATTCAAAGAAGGACATTTTAGGCAACCCACCCATGTCATTTCAATAAGGAAAGATAATAAACAATATAATTCTTTTCTTTTCTCCCTGTGACTTCCTTTGGTTTTGAGAGGGCCACATGGTTTTCCTGTGAATTGATGTTGTTGTTGTTGCTGTTCTGTTGAGAAAGCCTGCCTATCATCCATCATTCGTTTTTGACAGAGTATTCACGGATGCTTTAGTAGCATGGACGTTCTAGTGCTCCTCCTAATATATGCCACAACTCCTGACCACCCATTAAGCAGTTCTCTTTTCGGTAACCTGTCGCTCTCGGCCCGCAAGAACGACTCGGAGACTCACGTAGCGGCGAACCTTCTTCTTTAATCGCTTTTTTCTTTCTCCCTCCCCCTTTACCCTCGGCACATGTGTTTTTATACAGGCAGTGTTACCCAATCACAATGCAGTGCTCATGCACCTCCCTCGAGAGTAGACCTAAATGAACAGCCAATCATATTCAGTCCCTTACAGCTCTTATAGTAGGCCTCCTGTACCGGCTCCCGACATCTCCCCTTTTTTATTTATTTATAATGGCTGAGATCGTGCCTTTCTTAGGTTGGCAATCCTCAGCACACATGCTTACCTGTCATCGGGTACTCTCCCTGGTCGAAGAGCCCCTGTCTTAGGTTGCTATGGTGTGGGATCAGTCTTACCCGTCTTTGACTACCGATCTAGCATACTTAGCCATATCTGGGGGGAGGTACCAGCTTCAGGAGCCATCATGGATTGAACCATGAGGTGTTATTGTCGTTGATTGCGACGGACACGGCCACACACCCAACATAACATTAGTACGTTAGCTGTGAATAAGAGAACAGCCATGGCACCAAGTCCGGCCCACTGTTTGAGGAACGAAACAGATTGCTGTAACATTTTTTTCCCACTCACTAACAGGTGCAATAGTTACTTTGGTAGAATATATGGATATAATTTGAGCTCATAATTGCCTAGTTAAATTTTGAAATTGATGGGTCCAGGTACCATTAAGCATATTTCCTAACTGTCTAGAGAGGTTAGCTGCTAAGGATAAGTTGTTATGACTATAGGGGTGATACAAAGTCCGGCCATATTATGTATGCATCCTATTGACACAATTGACTCTAGGCTATCAAGTTGTTCCTGTACAAAATCAACCCTTTGATTTACAATAAGGATCCCAGCATGCAAATGTCCGTTAATTTGTTCTTGCGTAGCCAATGCTTCAGCGACCATTCCTGTGACGTTGTTGAGCATGGCGGCTGTTGTCTGTACCGAGGTTGTCAACGCTACCACGGCAGCAGTAGCAGTGGCAGCGGATGCTGCGATAGCTGCAATAATGGCTGCTGTTATTGCAAAGTCTCATTTATGTCGAAGCAGCACCGGCAGGTTGTCGGGGTTCACCTGTACTGGCATCGGGATATACGTCGGAATCTTGGCTATTACTGCCAAGTCTCCCACCGTGGCGTTCCAACATTCTGATAGCAGACAATTCTGGGACTCACAAGAGAGACTAGATGACTTGTTAATAGTAGAAGCATTAAAAACTATGAAGAGAAAGGGAGCTCTAACACAGACGGGCATTGGTGAGTAACTTATGTGCTTAGCTGAGGTGCAATTGCAAGTAACATTTGTTTCAAATCGAGAGCCTATGTGATAGTTGTACGTACAGTTATGCCATGTAGACCCATTAATAAAGTGAAGGCTTTCCAAGCCTGTACATGCCTGTGCAGCGTTGCAGAGCAGCCACCTATCTAGAAGGTGAGCTGACGCGCCTTGCCCCGGGTCTTGGTAGGTATAATTATAGCCAAAAAAAGGTGGAGTTAGAGTAAGTGGGGATTTTAGGACTGAATGAGAATCCTGTTCCCACCCAAACTCCTGAGAGGCTACTATGGCAGCCACTCATGCGGTGCAGCTCGCACAATAGCAGGCCTTGGTGCAGCAAGGTTTATACGGAGGAGGCCCCTCGTAAGGTGGCGCTGTTGGGGCTGGGCGCGTGGGCACAGGATCTAAGTTATCTACCACTTCCGTCTCTGTTTGTAACTGCGCCATAGCTCCTTCTTTCGCTTTTAATTTCAGCTGCGCCATAACTTCCCCCTGCATTTTGAGCTGCGCCATAGCCTTTTTTAGTTCCTCCTCCTTTTTTGCAAGCTCCTTTTGCATCTTGCTCACCTTTTGGCTTTTGGGAGATTTCCCTCCTCTGCTCCTTTCCAAAAACCAGGGAGCCGTTTGTCCCACTTCTCTCAAAAACAAACGAGCTGTTTTATTTTTTAAAGGAGTACCAATTGCTTTAAGGATATCAGAATGCGGCCCGAGCATTTTATATGTGGCCATATCGTTTCCCATCCCGGAAAGCTTTACTCTCGTCCTTATCCTAGGAACTTTGCAGCCATCTCGTTTCCCATCCGGGAAAGCTTTACTCTCGTCCTCAACTTGAGGAACTTTCCCTGTCACGGCCATCTCGTTTCCCATACCAGAAAGCTTTACTCTCGTCCTTATCCTAGGAACTTTGCAGCCATCTTGTTTCCCATCCGGGAAAGCTTTCTACACTCGTCCTCGACTTGAGGAACTTTCCCTGTCACTAGACAGAAATAGGTGCACTCTTTACCTGATCGTCACCGACTCCGTGCGTCTCTCACGATGAGATTCCCGGGTCTCAGCACCACTTGTCGCTCTCGGCCCGCAAGAACGACTCGGAGACTCACGTAGCGACGAACCTTCTTCTTTAATCGCTTTTTTCTTTCTCCCTCCCCCTTTACCCTCGGCACATGTGTTTTTATACAGGCAGTGTTACCCAATCACAATGCAGTGCTCATGCACCTCCCGCGAGAGTGGACCTAAATGAACAGCCAATCATATTCAGTCCCTTACAGCTCTTGTAGTAGGCCTCCTGTACCGGCTCCCGACAGTAACCCTCAGCTGGATTCTCAGTGTCCTGAGTCACTCCTCGTGGGTCTCCTTCTCTGACTTCTGACCCTTCATTATTCCTTCCTCTACTAGGGCCAAGGTATTCCTCCCGAGGCACATATTGTGGGAAGCCATATGATATTTCCCTTTGTCTGCTTGCCTTTTCCATTTCTCAACACAGGGCATGGGACATCCTTGTCAAGGCAAGGTCCAGGTGTTCATTCACTTCGACGGCAGCGGAATACTGTGGGTGCCGAAATAGACCCAAACTTCCTGATCCACTAGTCCCCGGAAGGGCATTGCGGCTCACTCCAACGGTCTGCTGGAATGGGCCTTGCAAGCCGTCAGTATACAGCGTCCCTTTTTTTCTGACTAAAGAGACTTGGTCCACATGTCTATACCCGTTACCACAACAAGGACAGTTAACTACTAATGACAACTGGTTCGGTCCAGTCAACTTCATTGAGAGTTAGCTCAGATGCAGAAGGTCACTCTCCTCGAATAGTTTGCAAATGTATTTAAGGGAAAGCCAGGTAGACAGAGGCCTCATTTCTTAGCCGCATGTTTCAGAACACGAGGAGACGAGGCCACAGACGGCACCATATATCGATGCCCTCACCTTTTACCTCGGAAAGCGACTTTCCGTACCTTAGTCATCATTGACCCATAGGAAAAGACGCTGACAAAGTACGCTCTCACCCACAGGAACCACAAACCCCATGGAGAGCTGCTCATAGCCGCGAGGCCTCACCTTTTCTTGAGATATCTAGAAATTGTAGTGGAAAAGGATACCTGCCGTCTCCGGGGATATGTTGGCTTAAAGGAAGGTATACTGAATGTCATTTTTTCCTCTATGTCTCCAGAAAGGGGAAGTTGTACATTAACCCACAAGACTTCCTGAGTTCTTGATCAGGTTCAGAGGGCTCTTGTTCTGTCCTCCCGGGGCTTCCTACTTAAAGCCATAGGACACCAAGGTCATGGGAGGGGGACAGCAGCTTCAGTGAAGCCAGCATCTGGGATGTCACAAAGCTTTGAGGTCATAGCAATCACTCCTCATCAACCCAGGCCTGATCACTACACTTGACTGGAATAGTCATGAGTGGGCCAAGGGGACCCCAAGCCGTCCCAAACCGCTGGAGCCGCCTGGGTCTCCCACCAAGGCAGTTTGCAAAGCGAGTCGGTGTCACCTCCTCCATGGCCCAATTCGTAGTGTTTGGTCGTGAGTGTCAGCACCAGCCTTCTGGGGTCGGAGAAAGGCAAGGATCCCGCATTCCATCTTATCCACGACAGGCCAAGATACTAAAAGACCGCAAGCAAAGCCTCAGGGGAGGAAAACCGAGCCCTGCGAAAGGGTGAGACCCTCCCACCAAATCACGGAGCATCTCAACAGGAAAAGGGCCACCCAAGGGAAGCTCCAAGTGAACCCCCGCAACCGTGGCAAAGACATGTCTGGAGTCTTCCACAGCAAGCACACGAGTTCCTCGAGCATCTCCAGAAACGGTGCCAACAAGGCCTCCCAATCTTCCAAAAAGACCATGCATCCAAGGCACACTCTACACCCTAGAACCTTAGGTCCAGGACGGACTCATGTTCGTGGGGTCCACAGTAGCCAATGGAGAGCATGTTGGAAGAGACCCATAGCCCAAGTGAAGCCATCTGAAAGACTTCCGTGCCCGTTTCAGGAAGACAACTTGTATGTGCAAAAGGACGCATTGAAGAGGATTCCAATGTGGAAGAACCTTCAGCACTCCCTCAGGGTGGATCAGCTACCCTCTGTGGAACTGCATGGAGATGTGGCACCACAAGCCTGCCTTCACCCTCTCATGACCATCCCCCAAATGGTTACATGCGATAAGCAAACAGTGCCTCTTGAGGAAGATGGGCATGGTCCAATGGAGCCCCGAGAGGATGCACAATGTGTTAACAAGGGGTCAGTACAGCACGACAGACAGCGGATGCTGTAGGTTGGTGAGGAGATCCAGGAAGGCAACGAACAGGAGAAAGAACAAGGGAGCTCGGAGCGAAGGTCGGGCATTTTAGGATGGTGGGAGGATCTCTGTACCTGGCTGCCCTCCATAGGCACCTAGGTCCAAATTCAGAAAAACATCCTTTGGCCCCAGTCAATTATTGTGCACTGTTTTTGTCTTTGTTATCTTATCCAACGTGCACATGCACGTTTGGGCAGACAGGCAGAGAGATCCCAATCAGGGGGTAGAGCTGGAGAGGGAGAAGCTTACTTGCCCCTGAGCAGAGAACCTGAGAACAGAGTCAATGCCAAGGCCCTGGAATCATGAGTTGATCTCAAGGGCGCCTCTGAACTGATGGACACAACCCGGGACCCAACCATTGACCTCTGACCACCTCTGGTTCTATACAGAACCGCTGAACTGTCATTGTTCAGAAATGCGGGGGATAAGGATTTTGGCTTGGCTCCTGTTGCTTGAGCTATCTGGCCTGCTTGGAGAGCTGGTATAGCTTTTCCTCTTGAAGTCAGTGATTGGGATATGGACAAACTATTCTCCGATGCCTATTTGCCTAAAGAGAATACCTCCATGCCTAGATTTTCCAGGGGGAATGGCACTATGTCTTTAGATGCTCCGCTTCTGTGGAAGGTGTTGGGATTCCTCTGTGCCTCTGATTCTGGACCACTTTCTCTGCTCACAGATGAGGTTCCTTTTCAGCCCTGAGATCTCCAATCTAGGATCAGCCCTCTTTTCTTTCTCTCACTCGTACTTCACCTACAAGAGGCACCTCTTTCATTTCCTTAGAGATTCCATAAGCTCACTATCATGTTCCATCATTCTGCCTTCTCTCTTAGAATTTGCGTCCTTATTTCTAGGCTTGTTGCTCCCAGTTCCTAATTGGATCCTCCACTTCTACCAGGTTCCCGAAATTTGCATCCAGTCTCAGCCAATCTTCTCTTCAGGAGTTCTTTTTTTTTTTTTTTTTTTAAAGATTTTATTTATTTGTCAGAGAGAGCGAGCGAGAGCGAGCACAGGCAGACAGAGTGGAAGGCAGAGTCAGACGGAGAAGCAGGCTCCCTGTGGAGCAAGGAGCCCAATATGGGACTCGATCCCAGGACGCTGGGATCATGACCTGAGCCGAAGGCAGCTGCTTAACCAACTGAGCCACCCAGGCGTCCCTCTTCAGGAGTTCTTTAGGTGCTTTTATCTTTATCAGTTTTATCTCTGTGGTTTGAGACTCTCTGATATCTCATATGTTTTCTGATGCACAGCGAGTATCCAGGCCACTGCTTTCCAACCCGCATCGGGCGTGTTCTATGTAGAGGTTTCACTCTGACTGCCTAGTCGTAATTACTGCTTCTTCCTTTACCTGGGAATCAATTGATTCTTCCATCTTTGCATTGGATCTCAGTCTCTGTCACCTCTCTGTATTCGTTAAACTCATTCTGTTTTCTAACCTGAGGGTAATTTATTTAGGGGGAAGTGATCCGTGAGTGACTGTTGTGCCTGTGAAAGGAGAAACTCCACCAACTCACCGGACGCAGGCCTGCAGAATGTGGGTTGAGAAGAGAACATGTGGTCAATGCTTTCTTCTCGTCCCCTATGGACTAAGCATCTTGGACTGAGGAAGGCAGTCCTCCAAGTGTTCCACTGTTGGGATTTCCTGTTGGCTGACTAGGCAGCCTCTGTCCTCACATACCTGTCGTGGCCAGTAGCTGTGTCTTGATGCTGCGGTTACGAGAGCCCAAAATTTATTATGTCCACATTGAGTCATCTCCACGAACACTGCCTTTCACGGAATAACTCCCACGACTCATCATCTTCCCACTGCGTCTCTGGTATTGGCTCTCTTTGATCATTGTCTCCAGGCTGTCTGCTCCTGGTCGCTTGTTGGTGTCATATGCAGGAAAAAGATGGTGTTCTTTCAAATCGATGTCTTCCAAGCCTGCTGATAGGAAAACTACAGCCCTCGACCCTTGTGTTGTCAAGTACTCAAGCCCTTCAGACCCTTGCGTGTCATAGAGAACAGCACTGGGAAACAGATTCCTTGTGCGTTCCCAGAGTGCCCTGCTCTCCTGTGCTTTGGTCCTCTGCATGGCCTACAGCCCTCTGATCCACGAACCAACCAAATCTCCCCTGAGCCATGTCTCCAACCTTCTCCCATCATCTCTTCAACTTCCATGCTCTTTCGCTGTGGAGTTTACCTTGTAGGCTTCAGGTCAATTTCCACCCCACTGCAGTTGTTGTGGTCATCTTCCTGTTGCCTTCATGGCTGAAGAAACATGAGGTTATTAGACACTACTACCATCTCACTGTCTTCCATGTCACCAGAAATCGTACTGAGACATAAGCGAGAAGGAATTCTTTCACTTGTCTCTTATGGCAGACTTGCGGAGAGCATTGGGCTTTGTCACATCTATCATCTCAGAAAGACAACAAGCAGACGATTTCACTAACTCATGACAGTCAAGAAACCTACAAAAAAAAAAAGGGTATTGGGACAAACAGTATAACTCTAATGAGGAATTCAAATGGTGGTGTTTGTTGGAAGGCAGTTTTGTGAGAACACTGGTTACTTGAAGAGGACAAGAGATGACATTCCTTGCAGGAGATTTCCTGAAACTGATGGAATGTGAGTTTTCAAGGCATGTCAAATTGAATTGCTACCCACAAGAGACCGAATTCCATTCTCTCGTATTTTAATAATAATTTGTGATGTGAAACACACGCACACCACACCACATTAACACATCCACATGCACACACACATGAACGCACACAAAGATAAGACATGCAAAAGATGGGGAGGAGGGGAGGAATCGTACCAATGAAGCAACCCCAAGAATATACCATAGAGGTGAAAGGCAAATAGAATCCAAGTGAGAAGCCAACCGAAATGAGAAAGTGAACTATTACCTATCATTAATACATTCATTACTCAGGTCTAAAGTCTCCCGTCAATAAAAACAGTTTGTAAGAGTGGTTGAAATTCCAAATCAAAACAAAAAAAAATTAGAAAACATCCATAAGAAAACAGCAAATATTAAACAAGCTCGTCCTTCTGTTGCCCATAGGAGATTTCCTTCGACTATAAATATCCTCATAGCTTGCAAGTGAAGAAATTGGGAAGACGTAGGTTATGCTATTCCCAAGGAGCAGAGAGCCAAAGTGTTTGTGCCTAAGTCAGCGAGAGTGATTTTATGCCTTCGAGAGACAAAAGCTAAGCGGAAGGTGATTTGTCTTGATAGAGCATCAAAACAACAGAAACCTGGAAGAATTGCCAACATATACACCACGAACAAGGGTGTATCTAAACGTTGGAAGCCTATGAACACACTGGAACGGAGATGGCGACTTTTATCCAATACTGTTGCCCACTATGATATCCACGTTAAGCACAGGTCAGATCATCTGCATGGGAAGGTGCTAAGGAATAACAGACGTCCTCATGGGCATTCGAGACCACCTGAACTTTGGGGATCCCTGAGTAAGATTGCGTCTCTGTGGACAATAAGATATGCTCTTCCCAGCGGCAGACCTAACTTTGTCTATCGCAGGTCATGAGCTCGAATCCAAATACAGTCGTAATTCATGGAAGAGAAGTCAAAACCTATCCTGTGCACTTATGATCACGAAGGTATGAAAACAGGAAGATATCACTTTCAAATTGGAAATACAGCCAGCCACTAAGAGTGGAAAACACAACACACTCACGAACTAGCAATGAATGCAAGAAAGAATTTCCAAAGGAAAAGCAGAAAGAGCCATGAACGAAGGAATTCTAAGAAACTTAGAGGAGGATGCCAAAACATTTTAATGGGAAACAATATAGGGTTAAATGCATGCATTTCGAAACTTTAAAAATACCGAAAAAGAAAGCCACCTAACAGGACGACTGAAGGAACAAAGGAAGAAAAACCGAACTCCAAAGTTAACAGAGAAATTGAAATCAGACATGTGATTATCAAAATGAAGGAAATACAAACAAACCAATACGAAAAAATTCAGGAGATTTCACACTTGAGTTTTAACAACACGAACAAACCGCAGAAGCCATTACTGGGATAAAACAGGGAGACAAGCACACAGCTGCAAGTATGAAACCACATGACAACTGGTAGCTAGGAAAAAAGAATAACCGAAAAGGCACATCCACACATTTATGCTAGCAAATCCAAGAACTGAGAGAAAAGGATAAATTTCAAGACACATAGAAACTTCCAAGATTAGGTCAGGAAACCTACCAAATCTCAGCTCTCGAGTAGTGACGGAAGCATTTGAAGCAGTAATCCAACCCCTGCCAACACACAGAAGGCCAGGTCAAGTCATTTTCCTGGGCCACGCTTCTAGGTATTTAGTGAAGGCATTCATGTCCTCTCATCAAATCCAGAGATGGAAGAAGCGGGTAAACTCTAATTCACAAGGATAAAGATCCAATTCAAAGAAGGACATTTTAGGCAACCCACCCATGTCATTTCAATAAGGAAAGATAATAAACAATATAATTCTTTTCTTTTCTCCCTGTGACTTCCTTTGGTTTTGAGAGGGCCACATGGTTTTCCTGTGAATTGATGTTGTTGTTGTTGCTGTTCTGTTGAGAAAGCCTGCCTATCATCCATCATTCGTTTTTGACAGAGTATTCACGGATGCTTTAGTAGCATGGACGTTCTAGTGCTCCTCCTAATATATGCCACAACTCCTGACCACCCATTAAGCAGTTCTCTTTTCGGTAACCTGTCGCTCTCGGCCCGCAAGAACGACTCGGAGACTCACGTAGCGGCGAACCTTCTTCTTTAATCGCTTTTTTCTTTCTCCCTCCCCCTTTACCCTCGGCACATGTGTTTTTATACAGGCAGTGTTACCCAATCACAATGCAGTGCTCATGCACCTCCCTCGAGAGTAGACCTAAATGAACAGCCAATCATATTCAGTCCCTTACAGCTCTTATAGTAGGCCTCCTGTACCGGCTCCCGACATCTCCCCTTTTTTATTTATTTATAATGGCTGAGATCGTGCCTTTCTTAGGTTGGCAATCCTCAGCACACATGCTTACCTGTCATCGGGTACTCTCCCTGGTCGAAGAGCCCCTGTCTTAGGTTGCTATGGTGTGGGATCAGTCTTACCCGTCTTTGACTACCGATCTAGCATACTTAGCCATATCTGGGGGGAGGTACCAGCTTCAGGAGCCATCATGGATTGAACCATGAGGTGTTATTGTCGTTGATTGCGACGGACACGGCCACACACCCAACATAACATTAGTACGTTAGCTGTGAATAAGAGAACAGCCATGGCACCAAGTCCGGCCCACTGTTTGAGGAACGAAACAGATTGCTGTAACATTTTTTTCCCACTCACTAACAGGTGCAATAGTTACTTTGGTAGAATATATGGATATAATTTGAGCTCATAATTGCCTAGTTAAATTTTGAAATTGATGGGTCCAGGTACCATTAAGCATATTTCCTAACTGTCTAGAGAGGTTAGCTGCTAAGGATAAGTTGTTATGACTATAGGGGTGATACAAAGTCCGGCCATATTATGTATGCATCCTATTGACACAATTGACTCTAGGCTATCAAGTTGTTCCTGTACAAAATCAACCCTTTGATTTACAATAAGGATCCCAGCATGCAAATGTCCGTTAATTTGTTCTTGCGTAGCCAATGCTTCAGCGACCATTCCTGTGACGTTGTTGAGCATGGCGGCTGTTGTCTGTACCGAGGTTGTCAACGCTACCACGGCAGCAGTAGCAGTGGCAGCGGATGCTGCGATAGCTGCAATAATGGCTGCTGTTATTGCAAAGTCTCATTTATGTCGAAGCAGCACCGGCAGGTTGTCGGGGTTCACCTGTACTGGCATCGGGATATACGTCGGAATCTTGGCTATTACTGCCAAGTCTCCCACCGTGGCGTTCCAACATTCTGATAGCAGACAATTCTGGGACTCACAAGAGAGACTAGATGACTTGTTAATAGTAGAAGCATTAAAAACTATGAAGAGAAAGGGAGCTCTAACACAGACGGGCATTGGTGAGTAACTTATGTGCTTAGCTGAGGTGCAATTGCAAGTAACATTTGTTTCAAATCGAGAGCCTATGTGATAGTTGTACGTACAGTTATGCCATGTAGACCCATTAATAAAGTGAAGGCTTTCCAAGCCTGTACATGCCTGTGCAGCGTTGCAGAGCAGCCACCTATCTAGAAGGTGAGCTGACGCGCCTTGCCCCGGGTCTTGGTAGGTATAATTATAGCCAAAAAAAGGTGGAGTTAGAGTAAGTGGGGATTTTAGGACTGAATGAGAATCCTGTTCCCACCCAAACTCCTGAGAGGCTACTATGGCAGCCACTCATGCGGTGCAGCTCGCACAATAGCAGGCCTTGGTGCAGCAAGGTTTATACGGAGGAGGCCCCTCGTAAGGTGGCGCTGTTGGGGCTGGGCGCGTGGGCACAGGATCTAAGTTATCTACCACTTCCGTCTCTGTTTGTAACTGCGCCATAGCTCCTTCTTTCGCTTTTAATTTCAGCTGCGCCATAACTTCCCCCTGCATTTTGAGCTGCGCCATAGCCTTTTTTAGTTCCTCCTCCTTTTTTGCAAGCTCCTTTTGCATCTTGCTCACCTTTTGGCTTTTGGGAGATTTCCCTCCTCTGCTCCTTTCCAAAAACCAGGGAGCCGTTTGTCCCACTTCTCTCAAAAACAAACGAGCTGTTTTATTTTTTAAAGGAGTACCAATTGCTTTAAGGATATCAGAATGCGGCCCGAGCATTTTATATGTGGCCATATCGTTTCCCATCCCGGAAAGCTTTACTCTCGTCCTTATCCTAGGAACTTTGCAGCCATCTCGTTTCCCATCCGGGAAAGCTTTACTCTCGTCCTCAACTTGAGGAACTTTCCCTGTCACGGCCATCTCGTTTCCCATACCAGAAAGCTTTACTCTCGTCCTTATCCTAGGAACTTTGCAGCCATCTTGTTTCCCATCCGGGAAAGCTTTCTACGCTCGTCCTCGACTTGAGGAACTTTCCCTGTCACTAGACAGAAATAGGTGCACTCTTTACCTGATCGTCACCGACTCCGTGCGTCTCTCACGATGAGATTCCCGGGTCTCAGCACCACTTGTCGCTCTCGGCCCGCAAGAACGACTCGGAGACTCACGTAGCGACGAACCTTCTTCTTTAATCGCTTTTTTCTTTCTCCCTCCCCCTTTACCCTCGGCACATGTGTTTTTATACAGGCAGTGTTACCCAATCACAATGCAGTGCTCATGCACCTCCCGCGAGAGTGGACCTAAATGAACAGCCAATCATATTCAGTCCCTTACAGCTCTTGTAGTAGGCCTCCTGTACCGGCTCCCGACAGTAACCCTCAGCTGGATTCTCAGTGTCCTGAGTCACTCCTCGTGGGTCTCCTTCTCTGACTTCTGACCCTTCATTATTCCTTCCTCTACTAGGGCCAAGGTATTCCTCCCGAGGCACATATTGTGGGAAGCCATATGATATTTCCCTTTGTCTGCTTGCCTTTTCCATTTCTCAACACAGGGCATGGGACATCCTTGTCAAGGCAAGGTCCAGGTGTTCATTCACTTCGACGGCAGCGGAATACTGTGGGTGCCGAAATAGACCCAAACTTCCTGATCCACTAGTCCCCGGAAGGGCATTGCGGCTCACTCCAACGGTCTGCTGGAATGGGCCTTGCAAGCCGTCAGTATACAGCGTCCCTTTTTTTCTGACTAAAGAGACTTGGTCCACATGTCTATACCCGTTACCACAACAAGGACAGTTAACTACTAATGACAACTGGTTCGGTCCAGTCAACTTCATTGAGAGTTAGCTCAGATGCAGAAGGTCACTCTCCTCGAATAGTTTGCAAATGTATTTAAGGGAAAGCCAGGTAGACAGAGGCCTCATTTCTTAGCCGCATGTTTCAGAACACGAGGAGACGAGGCCACAGACGGCACCATATATCGATGCCCTCACCTTTTACCTCGGAAAGCGACTTTCCGTACCTTAGTCATCATTGACCCATAGGAAAAGACGCTGACAAAGTACGCTCTCACCCACAGGAACCACAAACCCCATGGAGAGCTGCTCATAGCCGCGAGGCCTCACCTTTTCTTGAGATATCTAGAAATTGTAGTGGAAAAGGATACCTGCCGTCTCCGGGGATATGTTGGCTTAAAGGAAGGTATACTGAATGTCATTTTTTCCTCTATGTCTCCAGAAAGGGGAAGTTGTACATTAACCCACAAGACTTCCTGAGTTCTTGATCAGGTTCAGAGGGCTCTTGTTCTGTCCTCCCGGGGCTTCCTACTTAAAGCCATAGGACACCAAGGTCATGGGAGGGGGACAGCAGCTTCAGTGAAGCCAGCATCTGGGATGTCACAAAGCTTTGAGGTCATAGCAATCACTCCTCATCAACCCAGGCCTGATCACTACACTTGACTGGAATAGTCATGAGTGGGCCAAGGGGACCCCAAGCCGTCCCAAACCGCTGGAGCCGCCTGGGTCTCCCACCAAGGCAGTTTGCAAAGCGAGTCGGTGTCACCTCCTCCATGGCCCAATTCGTAGTGTTTGGTCGTGAGTGTCAGCACCAGCCTTCTGGGGTCGGAGAAAGGCAAGGATCCCGCATTCCATCTTATCCACGACAGGCCAAGATACTAAAAGACCGCAAGCAAAGCCTCAGGGGAGGAAAACCGAGCCCTGCGAAAGGGTGAGACCCTCCCACCAAATCACGGAGCATCTCAACAGGAAAAGGGCCACCCAAGGGAAGCTCCAAGTGAACCCCCGCAACCGTGGCAAAGACATGTCTGGAGTCTTCCACAGCAAGCACACGAGTTCCTCGAGCATCTCCAGAAACGGTGCCAACAAGGCCTCCCAATCTTCCAAAAAGACCATGCATCCAAGGCACACTCTACACCCTAGAACCTTAGGTCCAGGACGGACTCATGTTCGTGGGGTCCACAGTAGCCAATGGAGAGCATGTTGGAAGAGACCCATAGCCCAAGTGAAGCCATCTGAAAGACTTCCGTGCCCGTTTCAGGAAGACAACTTGTATATGCAAAAGGACGCATTGAAGAGGATTCCAATGTGGAAGAACCTTCAGCACTCCCTCAGGGTGGATCAGCTACCCTCTGTGGAACTGCATGGAGATGTGGCACCACAAGCCTGCCTTCACCCTCTCATGACCATCCCCCAAATGGTTACATGCGATAAGCAAACAGTGCCTCTTGAGGAAGATGGGCATGGTCCAATGGAGCCCCGAGAGGATGCACAATGTGTTAACAAGGGGTCAGTACAGCACGACAGACAGCGGATGCTGTAGGTTGGTGAGGAGATCCAGGAAGGCAACGAACAGGAGAAAGAACAAGGGAGCTCGGAGCGAAGGTCGGGCATTTTAGGATGGTGGGAGGATCTCTGTACCTGGCTGCCCTCCATAGGCACCTAGGTCCAAATTCAGAAAAACATCCTTTGGCCCCAGTCAATTATTGTGCACTGTTTTTGTCTTTGTTATCTTATCCAACGTGCACATGCACGTTTGGGCAGACAGGCAGAGAGATCCCAATCAGGGGGTAGAGCTGGAGAGGGAGAAGCTTACTTGCCCCTGAGCAGAGAACCTGAGAACAGAGTCAATGCCAAGGCCCTGGAATCATGAGTTGATCTCAAGGGCGCCTCTGAACTGATGGACACAACCCGGGACCCAACCATTGACCTCTGACCACCTCTGGTTCTATACAGAACCGCTGAACTGTCATTGTTCAGAAATGCGGGGGATAAGGATTTTGGCTTGGCTCCTGTTGCTTGAGCTATCTGGCCTGCTTGGAGAGCTGGTATAGCTTTTCCTCTTGAAGTCAGTGATTGGGATATGGACAAACTATTCTCCGATGCCTATTTGCCTAAAGAGAATACCTCCATGCCTAGATTTTCCAGGGGGAATGGCACTATGTCTTTAGATGCTCCGCTTCTGTGGAAGGTGTTGGGATTCCTCTGTGCCTCTGATTCTGGACCACTTTCTCTGCTCACAGATGAGGTTCCTTTTCAGCCCTGAGATCTCCAATCTAGGATCAGCCCTCTTTTCTTTCTCTCACTCGTACTTCACCTACAAGAGGCACCTCTTTCATTTCCTTAGAGATTCCATAAGCTCACTATCATGTTCCATCATTCTGCCTTCTCTCTTAGAATTTGCGTCCTTATTTCTAGGCTTGTTGCTCCCAGTTCCTAATTGGATCCTCCACTTCTACCAGGTTCCCGAAATTTGCATCCAGTCTCAGCCAATCTTCTCTTCAGGAGTTCTTTTTTTTTTTTTTTTTTTTTTTTAAAGATTTTATTTATTTGTCAGAGAGAGCGAGCGAGAGCGAGCACAGGCAGACAGAGTGGAAGGCAGAGTCAGACGGAGAAGCAGGCTCCCTGTGGAGCAAGGAGCCCAATATGGGACTCGATCCCAGGACGCTGGGATCATGACCTGAGCCGAAGGCAGCTGCTTAACCAACTGAGCCACCCAGGCGTCCCTCTTCAGGAGTTCTTTAGGTGCTTTTATCTTTATCAGTTTTATCTCTGTGGTTTGAGACTCTCTGATATCTCATATGTTTTCTGATGCACAGCGAGTATCCAGGCCACTGCTTTCCAACCCGCATCGGGCGTGTTCTATGTAGAGGTTTCACTCTGACTGCCTAGTCGTAATTACTGCTTCTTCCTTTACCTGGGAATCAATTGATTCTTCCATCTTTGCATTGGATCTCAGTCTCTGTCACCTCTCTGTATTCGTTAAACTCATTCTGTTTTCTAACCTGAGGGTAATTTATTTAGGGGGAAGTGATCCGTGAGTGACTGTTGTGCCTGTGAAAGGAGAAACTCCACCAACTCACCGGACGCAGGCCTGCAGAATGTGGGTTGAGAAGAGAACATGTGGTCAATGCTTTCTTCTCGTCCCCTATGGACTAAGCATCTTGGACTGAGGAAGGCAGTCCTCCAAGTGTTCCACTGTTGGGATTTCCTGTTGGCTGACTAGGCAGCCTCTGTCCTCACATACCTGTCGTGGCCAGTAGCTGTGTCTTGATGCTGCGGTTACGAGAGCCCAAAATTTATTATGTCCACATTGAGTCATCTCCACGAACACTGCCTTTCACGGAATAACTCCCACGACTCATCATCTTCCCACTGCGTCTCTGGTATTGGCTCTCTTTGATCATTGTCTCCAGGCTGTCTGCTCCTGGTCGCTTGTTGGTGTCATATGCAGGAAAAAGATGGTGTTCTTTCAAATCGATGTCTTCCAAGCCTGCTGATAGGAAAACTACAGCCCTCGACCCTTGTGTTGTCAAGTACTCAAGCCCTTCAGACCCTTGCGTGTCATAGAGAACAGCACTGGGAAACAGATTCCTTGTGCGTTCCCAGAGTGCCCTGCTCTCCTGTGCTTTGGTCCTCTGCATGGCCTACAGCCCTCTGATCCACGAACCAACCAAATCTCCCCTGAGCCATGTCTCCAACCTTCTCCCATCATCTCTTCAACTTCCATGCTCTTTCGCTGTGGAGTTTACCTTGTAGGCTTCAGGTCAATTTCCACCCCACTGCAGTTGTTGTGGTCATCTTCCTGTTGCCTTCATGGCTGAAGAAACATGAGGTTATTAGACACTACTACCATCTCACTGTCTTCCATGTCACCAGAAATCGTACTGAGACATAAGCGAGAAGGAATTCTTTCACTTGTCTCTTATGGCAGACTTGCGGAGAGCATTGGGCTTTGTCACATCTATCATCTCAGAAAGACAACAAGCAGACGATTTCACTAACTCATGACAGTCAAGAAACCTACAAAAAAAAAGGGTATTGGGACAAACAGTATAACTCTAATGAGGAATTCAAATGGTGGTGTTTGTTGGAAGGCAGTTTTGTGAGAACACTGGTTACTTGAAGAGGACAAGAGATGACATTCCTTGCAGGAGATTTCCTGAAACTGATGGAATGTGAGTTTTCAAGGCATGTCAAATTGAATTGCTACCCACAAGAGACCGAATTCCATTCTCTCGTATTTTAATAATAATTTGTGATGTGAAACACACGCACACCACACCACATTAACACATCCACATGCACACACACATGAACGCACACAAAGATAAGACATGCAAAAGATGGGGAGGAGGGGAGGAATCGTACCAATGAAGCAACCCCAAGAATATACCATAGAGGTGAAAGGCAAATAGAATCCAAGTGAGAAGCCAACCGAAATGAGAAAGTGAACTATTACCTATCATTAATACATTCATTACTCAGGTCTAAAGTCTCCCGTCAATAAAAACAGTTTGTAAGAGTGGTTGAAATTCCAAATCAAAACAAAAAAAAATTAGAAAACATCCATAAGAAAACAGCAAATATTAAACAAGCTCGTCCTTCTGTTGCCCATAGGAGATTTCCTTCGACTATAAATATCCTCATAGCTTGCAAGTGAAGAAATTGGGAAGACGTAGGTTATGCTATTCCCAAGGAGCAGAGAGCCAAAGTGTTTGTGCCTAAGTCAGCGAGAGTGATTTTATGCCTTCGAGAGACAAAAGCTAAGCGGAAGGTGATTTGTCTTGATAGAGCATCAAAACAACAGAAACCTGGAAGAATTGCCAACATATACACCACGAACAAGGGTGTATCTAAACGTTGGAAGCCTATGAACACACTGGAACGGAGATGGCGACTTTTATCCAATACTGTTGCCCACTATGATATCCACGTTAAGCACAGGTCAGATCATCTGCATGGGAAGGTGCTAAGGAATAACAGACGTCCTCATGGGCATTCGAGACCACCTGAACTTTGGGGATCCCTGAGTAAGATTGCGTCTCTGTGGACAATAAGATATGCTCTTCCCAGCGGCAGACCTAACTTTGTCTATCGCAGGTCATGAGCTCGAATCCAAATACAGTCGTAATTCATGGAAGAGAAGTCAAAACCTATCCTGTGCACTTATGATCACGAAGGTATGAAAACAGGAAGATATCACTTTCAAATTGGAAATACAGCCAGCCACTAAGAGTGGAAAACACAACACACTCACGAACTAGCAATGAATGCAAGAAAGAATTTCCAAAGGAAAAGCAGAAAGAGCCATGAACGAAGGAATTCTAAGAAACTTAGAGGAGGATGCCAAAACATTTTAATGGGAAACAATATAGGGTTAAATGCATGCATTTCGAAACTTTAAAAATACCGAAAAAGAAAGCCACCTAACAGGACGACTGAAGGAACAAAGGAAGAAAAACCGAACTCCAAAGTTAACAGAGAAATTGAAATCAGACATGTGATTATCAAAATGAAGGAAATACAAACAAACCAATACGAAAAAATTCAGGAGATTTCACACTTGAGTTTTAACAACACGAACAAACCGCAGAAGCCATTACTGGGATAAAACAGGGAGACAAGCACACAGCTGCAAGTATGAAACCACATGACAACTGGTAGCTAGGAAAAAAGAATAACCGAAAAGGCACATCCACACATTTATGCTAGCAAATCCAAGAACTGAGAGAAAAGGATAAATTTCAAGACACATAGAAACTTCCAAGATTAGGTCAGGAAACCTACCAAATCTCAGCTCTCGAGTAGTGACGGAAGCATTTGAAGCAGTAATCCAACCCCTGCCAACACACAGAAGGCCAGGTCAAGTCATTTTCCTGGGCCACGCTTCTAGGTATTTAGTGAAGGCATTCATGTCCTCTCATCAAATCCAGAGATGGAAGAAGCGGGTAAACTCTAATTCACAAGGATAAAGATCCAATTCAAAGAAGGACATTTTAGGCAACCCACCCATGTCATTTCAATAAGGAAAGATAATAAACAATATAATTCTTTTCTTTTCTCCCTGTGACTTCCTTTGGTTTTGAGAGGGCCACATGGTTTTCCTGTGAATTGATGTTGTTGTTGTTGCTGTTCTGTTGAGAAAGCCTGCCTATCATCCATCATTCGTTTTTGACAGAGTATTCACGAATGCTTTAGTAGCATGGACGTCCTAGTGCTCCTCCTAATATATGCCACAACTCCTGACCACCCATTAAGCAGTTCTCTTTTCGGTAACCTGTCGCTCTCGGCCCACAAGAATGACTCGGAGACTCACGTAGCGGCGAACCTTCTTCTTTAATCGCTTTTTTCTTTCTCCCTCCCCCTTTACCCTCGGCACATGTGTTTTTATACAGGCAGTGTTACCCAATCACAATGCAGTGCTCATGCACCTCCCTCGAGATAGACCTAAATGAACAGCCAATCATATTCAGTCCCTTACAGCTCTTATAGTAGGCCTCCTGTACCGGCTCCCGACATCTCCCCTTTTTTATTTATTTATAATGGCTGAGATCGTGCCTTTCTTAGGTTGGCAATCCTCAGCACACATGCTTACCTGTCATCGGGTACTCTCCCTGGTCGAAGAGCCCCTGTCTTAGGTTGCTATGGTGTGGGATCAGTCTTACCCGTCTTTGACTACCGATCTAGCATACTTAGCCATATCTGGGGGGAGGTACCAGCTTCAGGAGCCATCATGGCTTGAACCATGAGGTGTTATTGTCGTTGATTGCGACGGACACGGCCACACACCCAACATAACATTAGTACGTTAGCTGTGAATAAGAGAACAGCCATGGCACCAAGTCCGGCCCACTGTTTGAGGAACGAAACAGATTGCTGTAACATTTTTTTCCCACTCACTAACAGGTGCAATAGTTACTTTGGTAGAATATATGGATATAATTTGAGCTCATAATTGCCTAGTTAAATTTTGAAATTGATGGGTCCAGGTACCATTAAGCATATTTCCTAACTGTCTAGAGAGGTTAGCTGCTAAGGATAAGTTGTTATGACTATAGGGGTGATACAAAGTCCGGCCATATTATGTATGCATCCTATTGACACAATTGACTCTAGGCTATCAAGTTGTTCCTGTACAAAATCAACCCTTTGATTTACAATAAGGATCCCAGCATGCAAATGTCCGTTAATTTGTTCTTGCGTAGCCAATGCTTCAGCGACCATTCCTGTGACGTTGTTGAGCATGGCGGCTGTTGTCTGTACCGAGGTTGTCAACGCTACCACGGCAGCAGTAGCAGTGGCAGCGGATGCTGCGATAGCTGCAATAATGGCTGCTGTTATTGCAAAGTCTCATTTATGTCGAAGCAGCACCGGCAGGTTGTCGGGGTTCACCTGTACTGGCATCGGGATATACGTCGGAATCTTGGCTATTACTGCCAAGTCTCCCACCGTGGCGTTCCAACATTCTGATAGCAGACAATTCTGGGACTCACAAGAGAGACTAGATGACTTGTTAATAGTAGAAGCATTAAAAACTATGAAGAGAAAGGGAGCTCTAACACAGACGGGCATTGGTGAGTAACTTATGTGCTTAGCTGAGGTGCAATTGCAAGTAACATTTGTTTCAAATCGAGAGCCTATGTGATAGTTGTACGTACAGTTATGCCATGTAGACCCATTAATAAAGTGAAGGCTTTCCAAGCCTGTACATGCCTGTGCAGCGTTGCAGAGCAGCCACCTATCTAGAAGGTGAGCTGACGCGCCTTGCCCCGGGTCTTGGTAGGTATAATTATAGCCAAAAAAAGGTGGAGTTAGAGTAAGTGGGGATTTTAGGACTGAATGAGAATCCTGTTCCCACCCAAACTCCTGAGAGGCTACTATGGCAGCCACTCATGCGGTGCAGCTCGCACAATAGCAGGCCTTGGTGCAGCAAGGTTTATACGGAGGAGGCCCCTCGTAAGGTGGCGCTGTTGGGGCTGGGCGCGTGGGCACAGGATCTAAGTTATCTACCACTTCCGTCTCTGTTTGTAACTGCGCCATAGCTCCTTCTTTCGCTTTTAATTTCAGCTGCGCCATAACTTCCCCCTGCATTTTGAGCTGCGCCATAGCCTTTTTTAGTTCCTCCTCCTTTTTTGCAAGCTCCTTTTGCATCTTGCTCACCTTTTGGCTTTTGGGAGATTTCCCTCCTCTGCTCCTTTCCAAAAACCAGGGAGCCGTTTGTCCCACTTCTCTCAAAAACAAACGAGCTGTTTTATTTTTTAAAGGAGTACCAATTGCTTTAAGGATATCAGAAAGCGGCCCGAGCATTTTATATGTGGCCATATCGTTTCCCATCCCGGAAAGCTTTACTCTCGTCCTTATCCTAGGAACTTTGCAGCCATCTCGTTTCCCATCCGGGAAAGCTTTACTCTCGTCCTCAACTTGAGGAACTTTCCCTGTCACGGCCATCTCGTTTCCCATACCAGAAAGCTTTACTCTCGTCCTTATCCTAGGAACTTTGCAGCCATCTTGTTTCCCATCCGGGAAAGCTTTCTACGCTCGTCCTCGACTTGAGGAACTTTCCCTGTCACTAGACAGAAATAGGTGCACTCTTTACCTGATCGTCACCGACTCCGTGCGTCTCTCACGATGAGATTCCCGGGTCTCAGCACCACTTGTCGCTCTCGGCCCGCAAGAACGACTCGGAGACTCACGTAGCGACGAACCTTCTTCTTTAATCGCTTTTTTCTTTCTCCCTCCCCCTTTACCCTCGGCACATGTGTTTTTATACAGGCAGTGTTACCCAATCACAATGCAGTGCTCATGCACCTCCCGCGAGAGTGGACCTAAATGAACAGCCAATCATATTCAGTCCCTTACAGCTCTTGTAGTAGGCCTCCTGTACCGGCTCCCGACAGTAACCCTCAGCTGGATTCTCAGTGTCCTGAGTCACTCCTCGTGGGTCTCCTTCTCTGACTTCTGACCCTTCATTATTCCTTCCTCTACTAGGGCCAAGGTATTCCTCCCGAGGCACATATTGTGGGAAGCCATATGATATTTCCCTTTGTCTGCTTGCCTTTTCCATTTCTCAACACAGGGCATGGGACATCCTTGTCAAGGCAAGGTCCAGGTGTTCATTCACTTCGACGGCAGCGGAATACTGTGGGTGCCGAAATAGACCCAAACTTCCTGATCCACTAGTCCCCGGAAGGGCATTGCGGCTCACTCCAACGGTCTGCTGGAATGGGCCTTGCAAGCCGTCGGTATACGGCGTCCCTTTTTTTCTGACTAAAGAGACTTGGTCCACATGTCTATACCCGTTACCACAACAAGGACAGTTAACTACTAATGACAACTGGTTCGGTCCAGGCAACTTCATTGAGAGTTAGCTCAGATGCAGAAGGTCACTCTCCTCGAATAGTTTGCAAATGTATTTAAGGGAAAGCCAGGTAGACAGAGGCCTCATCCCTTAGCCGCATGTTTCAGAACACGAGGAGACGAGGCCACAGACGGCACCATATATCGATGCCCTCACCTTTTACCTCGGAAAGCGACTTTCCGTACCTTAGTCATCATTGACCCATAGGAAAAGACGCTGACAAAGTACGCTCTCACCCACAGGAACCACAAACCCCATGGAGAGCTGCTCATAGCCGCGAGGCCTCACCTTTTCTTGAGATATCTAGAAATTGTAGTGGAAAAGGATACCTGCCGTCTCCCGGGATATGTTGGCTTAAAGGAAGGTATACTGAATGTCATTTTTTCCTCTATGTCTCCAGAAAGGGGAAGTTGTACATTAACCCACAAGACTTCCTGAGTTCTTGATCAGGTTCAGAGGGCTCTTGTTCTGTCTTCCCGGGGCTTCCTACTTAAAGCCATAGGACACCAAGGTCATGGGAGGGGGACAGCAGCTTCAGTGAAGCCAGCATCTGGGATGTCACAAAGCTTTGAGGTCATAGCAATCACTCCTCATCAACCCAGGCCTGATCACTACACTTGACTGGAATAGTCATGAGTGGGCCAAGGGGACCCCAAGTCGTTCCAAACCGCTGGAGCCGCCTGGGTCTCCCACCAAGGCAGTTTGCAAAGCGAGTCGGTGTCACCTCCTCCATGGCCCAATTCGTAGTGTTTGGTCGTGAGTGTCAGCACCAGCCTTCTGGGGTCGGAGAAAGGCAAGGATCCCGCATTCCATCTTATCCACGACAGGCCAAGATACTAAAAGACCGCAAGCAAAGCCTCAGGGGAGGAATACCGAGCCCTGCGAAAGGGTGAGACCCTCCCACCAAATCACGGAGCATCTCAACAGGAAAAGGGCCACCCAAGGGAAGCTCCAAGTGAACCCCCACAACCGTGCCAAAGACATGTCTGGAGTCTTCCACAGCAAGCACACGAGTTCCTCGAGCATCTCCAGAAACGGTGCCAACAAGGCCTCCCAATCTTCCAAAAAGACCATGCATCCAAGGCACACTCTACACCCTAGAACCTTAGGTCCAGGACGGACTCATGTTCGTGGGGTCCACAGTAGCCAATGGAGAGCATGTTGGAAGAGACCCATAGCCCAAGTGAAGCCATCTGAAAGACTTCCGTGCCCGTTTCAGGAAGACAACTTGTATGTGCAAAAGGACGCATTGAAGAGGATTCCAATGTGGAAGAACCTTCAGCACTCCCTCAGGGTGGATCAGCTACCCTCTGTGGAACTGCATGGAGATGTGGCACCACAAGCCTGCCTTCACCCTCTCATGACCATCCCCCAAATGGTTACATGCGATAAGCAAACAGTGCCTCTTGAGGAAGATGGGCATGGTCCAATGGAGCCCCGAGAGGATGCACAATGTGTTAACAAGGGGTCAGTGCAGCACGACAGACAGCGGATGCTGTAGGTTGTGAGGAGATCCAGGAAGGCAACGAACAGGAGAAAGAACAAGGGAGCTCGGAGCGAAGGTCGGGCATTTTAGGATGGTGGGAGGATCTCTGTACCTGGCTGCCCTCCATAGGCACCTAGGTCCAAATTCAATAAAACGTCCTTTGGCCCCAGTCAATTATTGTGCACTGTTTTTGTCTTTGTTATCTTATCCAACGTGCACATGCACGTTTGTGCAGACAGGCAGAGAGATCCCAATCAGGCGGTGGAGCTGGAGAGGGTGAAGCTTACTTGCCCCTGAGCAGAGAACCTGAGAACAGAGTCAATGCCAAGGCCCTGGAATCATGAGTTGATCTGATGAACGCCTCTGAACTGATGGACACAACCCGGACCCAACCATTGACCTCTGACCACCTCTGGTTCTATACAGAACCACTGATCTGTCATTGTTCAGAAATGCAGGGGATAAGGATTTTGGCTGGCTCCTGTTGCTTGAGCTATCTGGCCTGCTTCGAGAGCTGGTATAGCTTTTCCTCTTGAAGTCAGTGATTGGGATATGGACAAACTATTCTCTGATGCCTATTTGCCTAAAGAGAATACCTCCATGCCTAGATTTTCCAGGGGGAATGGCACTATGTCTTTAGATGCTCCGCTTCTGTGGAAGGTGTTGGGATTCCTCTGTGCCTCTGATTCTGGACCACTTTCTCTGCTCACAGATGAGGTTCCTTTTCAGTCCTGAGATCTCCAATCTAGGATCAGCCCTCTTTTCTTTCTCTCACTCGTACTTCACCTACAAGAGGCACCTCTTTCATTTCCTTAGAGATTCCATAAGCTCACTATCATGTTCCATCATTCTGCCTTCTCTCTTAGAATTTGCGTCCTTATTTCTAGACTTGTTGCTCCCAGTTCCTAATTGGATCCTCCACTTCTACCAGGTTCCCGAAATTTGCATCCAGTCTCTAGCCAATCTTCTCTTCAGGAGTTCTTTAGGTGCTTATATCTTTATCAGTTTTATCTCTGTGGTTTGAGACTCTCTGATATCTCATATGTTTTCTGATGCACAGCGAGTATCCAGGCCACTGCTTTCCAACCCGCATCGGGCGTGTTCTATGTAGAGGTTTCACTCTGACTGCCTAGTCGTAATTACTGCTTCTTCCTTTACCTGGGAATCAATTGATTCTTCCATCTTTGCATTGGATCTCAGTCTCTGTCACCTCTCTGTATTCGTTAAACTCATTCTGTTTTCTAACCTGAGGGTAATTTATTTAGGGGGAAGTGATCCGTGAGTGACTGTTGTGCCTGTGAAAGGAGAAACTCCACCAACTCACCGGACGCAGGCCTGCAGAATGTGGGTTGAGAAGAGAACATGTGGTCAATGCTTTCTTCTCGTCCCCTATGGACTAAGCATCTTGGACTGAGGAAGGCAGTCCTCCACGTGTTCCACTGTTGGGATTTCCTGTTGGCTGACTAGGCAGCCTCTGTCCTCACATACCTGTCGTGGCCAGTAGCTGTGTCTTGATGCTGCGGTTGCGAGAGCCCAAAATTTATTATGTCCACATTGAGTCATCTCCACGAACACTGCCTTTTACGGAATAACTCCCACGACTCATCATCTTCCCACTGCGTCTCTGGTATTGGCTCTCTTTGATCATTGTCTCCAGGCTGTCTGCTCCTGGTCGCTTGTTGATGTCATATGCAGGAAAAAGATGGTGTTCTTTCAAATCGATGTCTGCCAAGCCTGCTGATAGGAAAACTACAGCCCTCGACACTTTTGTTGTCAAGTACTCAAGCCCTTCAGATCCTTGCGTGTCATAGAGAACAGCACTGGGAAACAGATTCCTTGTGCGTTCCCAGAGTGCCCTGCTCTCCTGTGCTTTGGTCCTCTGCATGGACAAGAGGCCTCTGATCCACGAACCAACTAAATCTCCCCTAAGCCATGTCTCCAAACTTCTCCCATCATCTCTTCAACTTCCATGCTCTTTCGCTGTGGAGTTTACCTTGTAGGCTTCAGGTCAATTTCCACCCCACTGCAGTTGCTGTGGTCATCTTCCTGTTGCCTTCATGGCTGAAGAAACATGAGGTTATTAGACACTACTACCATCTCACTGTCTTCCATGTCACCAGAAATTGTACTGAGACATAAGCGAGAAGGAATTCTTTCACTTGTCTCTTATGGCAGACTTGTGGAGAGAATTGGGCTTTGTCACATCTATCATCTCAGAAAGACAACAAGCAGACGATTTCACTAACTCATGACAGTCAAGAAACCTACAAAAAGAAAGGGTATTGGGACAAACAGTATAACTCTAATGAGGAATTCAAATGGTGGTGTTTGTTGGAAGGCAGTTTTGTGAGAACACTGGTTACTTGAAGAAGACAAGAGATGACATTCCTTGCAGGAGATTTCCTGAAACTGATGGAATGTGAGTTTTCAAGGCATGTCAAATTGAATTGCTACCCACAAGAGACTGAATTCCATTCTCTCGTATTTTAATAATAATTGTGATGTGAAACACACGCACACCGCACCACATTAACACATCCACATGCACACACACATGAACGCACACAATGATAAGACATGCAAAATATGGGGAGGAGGGGAGGAATCGTACCAATGAAGCAACCCAAAGAATATACCATAGAGGTGAAAGGCAAATAGAATCCAAGTGAGAAGCCAACCGAAATGAGAAAGTGAACTATTACCTATCATTAATACATTCATTACTCAGGTCTAAAGTCTCCCGTCAATAAAAACAGTTTGTAAGAGTGGTTGAAATTCCAAATCATAACAAAAAAAAATTAGAAAATATCCATAAGAAAACAGCAAATATTAAACAAACTCGTCCTTCTTTTGCCCATAGATGATTTCCTTCGAGTATGAATATCCTCATAGCTTGCAAGTGAAGAAATTGGGAAGACGTAGGTTATGCTATTTCCAAGGAGCAGAGAGCCAAAGTGTTTGTGCCTAAGTCAGCGAGAGTGATTTTATGCCTTCGAGAGATAAAAGCTAAGCGGAAGGTGTTTTGTCTTGATAGAGTATCAAAACAACAGAAACCTGGAAGAATTGCCAACATATACACCACGAACAAGGGTGTATCTAAACGTTGAAGCCTATGAACCCACTGGAACGGAGATGGCCACTTTTATCCAATACTGATGGCAACTATGATATCCACATAAAGCACAGGACAGATCATCTGCATGGGAAGGTGCTAAGGAATAACTGACGTCCACATGGGCAATTGAGACCACTTGAACTTTGGGGATCCATAAGTAAGGTTGCGTCTCTGAGGACAATAAGATATGCTCTTCCCAGAGGCAGACCTAACTTTGTCTATCGCAGGTCATGAGCTCGAGTCCAAAAACAGTCGTAATTCATGGAAGAGAAGTCAAAACCTATCCTGTGCATTTATGATCACAAAGGTATGAAAACAGGAAGATATCACTTTCAAATTGGAAATACAGCCAGCCACAAAGAGTGGAAAACACAACAGACTCACGAACTAGCAATGAATGCAAGAAAGAATTTCCAAAGGAAAAGCAGAAAGAGCCATGAACGAAGGAATTCTAAGAAACTTAGAGGAGGATGCCAAAACATTTTATGGGGAAACAATACAGGGTTAAATGCATGCATTTCCAAACTTTAAAAATACCGAAAAAGAAAGCCACCTAACAGGACGACTGAAGGAACAAAGGAAGAAAAACCGAACTCCAAAGTTAACAGAGAAATTCAACTCAGACATGTGATTATCAAAATGAAGGAAATACAAACAAACCAATACGAAAAAATTCAGGAGATTTCACACTTGAGTTTTAACAACACGAACAAACCGCAGAAGCCATTACTGGGATAAAACAGGGAGACAAGCACACAGCTGCAAGTATGAAACCACATGACAACTGGTAGCTAGGAAAAAAGAATAACCGAAAAGGCACATCCACACATTTATGCTAGCAAATCCAAGAACTGAGAGAAAAGGATAAATTTCAAGACACATAGAAACTTCCAAGATTAGGTCAGGAAACCTACCAAATCTCAGCTCTCGAGTAGTGACGGAAGCATTTGAAGCAGTAATCCAACCCCTGCCAACACACAGAAGGCCAGGTCAAGTCATTTTCCTGGGCCACGCTTCTAGGTATTTAGTGAAGGCATTCATGTCCTCTCATCAAATCCAGAGATGGAAGAAGCGGGTAAACTCTAATTCACAAGGATAAAGATCCAATTCAAAGAAGGACATTTTAGGCAACCCACCCATGTCATTTCAATAAGGAAAGATAATAAACAATATAATTCTTTTCTTTTCTCCCTGTGACTTCCTTTGGTTTTGAGAGGGCCACATAGTTTTCCTGTGAATTGATGTTGTTGTTGTTGCTGTTCTGTTGAGAAAGCCTGCCTATCATCCATCATTCGTTTTTGACAGAGTATTCACGGATGCTTTAGTAGCATGGACGTCCTAGTGCTCCTCCTAATATATGCCACAACTCCTGACCACCCATTAAGCAGTTCTCTTTTCGGTAACCCTCAGCTGGATTCTCAGTGTCCTGAGTCACTCCTCGTGGGTCTCCTTCTCTGACTTCTGACCCTTCATTATTCCTTCCTCTACTAGGGCCAAGGTATTCCTCCCGAAGCACATATTGTGGGAAGCCATATGATATTTACCTTTGTCTGCTTGCCTTTTCCATTTCTCAACACAGGGCATGGGATATCCTTGTCAGGGCAAACTCCAGGTGTTCATTCACTTCGACAGCAGTGGAATACTGTGGTGCCGAAATGGACCCAAACTTCCTGATCCACTAGTCCCTGCAAGGGTATTGCGGCTCACTCCAACGGTCTGCTGGAATGGGCCTTGCAAGCCGTCGGTTTTACGGCGTCCCTTTTTTTCTGACTAAAGAGACTTGGTCCACATGTCTATACCCGTTACCACAACAAGTACAGTTAACTACTAATGACAATGGGTTCGGTACAGGCATCTTCATTGAGAGTTAGCTCAGATGCAGAAGGTCACTCTCCTCGAATAGTTTGCAAATGTATTTAAGGGAAAGCCTGGTAGACAGAGGCCTCATCCCTTAGCCGCGTGTTTCAGAACACGAGGAGACGAGGCCACAGACGGCACCATATATCGATGCCCTCACCTTTTACCTCGGAAAGCGACTTTCCGTACCTTAGTCATCATTGACCCATAGGAAAAGACGCTGACAAAGTACGCTCTCACCCACAGGAACCACAAACCCCATGGAGAGCTGCTCATAGCCGCGAGGCCTCACCTTTTCTTGAGATATCTAGAAATTGTAGTGGAAAAGGATACCTGCCGTCTCCGGGGATATGTTGGCTTAAAGGAAGGTATACTGAATGTCATTTTTTACTCTATGTCTCCAGAAAGGGGAAGTTGTACATTAACCCACAAGACTTCCTGAGTTCTTGATCAGGTTCAGAGGGCTCTTGTTCTGTCCTCCCGGGGCTTTCTACATAAAGCCATAGGACACCAAGCTCACGGGAGAGAGTCGGCGGCTTCAGTGAAGCCAGCATCTGGGATGTCACAAAGCTTTGAGGTCATAGCAATCACTCCTCATCAACCCAGGCCTGATCACTACACTTGACTGGAATAGTCATGAGTGGGCCAATGGGACCCCAAGCCGTCCCAAACCGCTGGAGCCGCCTGGGTCTCCCACCAAGGCAGTTTGCAAAGCGAGTCGGTGTCACCTCCTCCATGGCCCAATTCATAGTGTTTGGTCGTGAGTGTCAGCACCAGCCTTCTGGGGTCGGAGAAAGGCAAGGATCCCGCATTCCATCTTATCCACGACAGGCCAAGATACTAAAAGACCGCAAGCAAAGCCTCAGGGGAGGAAAACCGAGCCCTCGAAAGGGTGAGACCCTCCCACCAAATCACGGAGCATCTCAACAGGAAAAGGGCCACCCAAGGGAAGCTCCAAGTGAACCCCCGCAACCGTGCCAAAGACATGTCTGGAGTCTTCCACAGCAAGCACATGAGTTCCTCGAGCTTCTCCAGAAACGGTGCCAACAATGCCTCCCAATCTTCCAAAAAGACCATGCATCCAAGGCACACTCTACACCCTAGAACCTTAGGTCCAGTACGGACTCATGTTCTTGGGGTCCACAGTAGCCAATGGAGAGCATGTTGGAAGAGACCCATAGCCCAAGTGAAGCCATCTGAAAGACTTCCGTGCCCGTTTCAGGAAGACAACTTGTATGTGCAAAAGGACGCATTGAAGAGGATTCCAATGTGGAAGAACCTTCAGCACTCCCTCAGGGTGGATCAGCTACCCTCTGTGGAACTGCATGGAGATGTGGCACCACAAGCCTGCCTTCACCATCTCATGACCATCCCCCAATGGTTACATGCGATAAGCAAACAGTGCCTCTTGAGGAAGTTGGGCATGGTCCAATGGAGCCCCAAGAGGATGCACAATGTGTTAACAAGGGGTCAGTACAGCACGACAGACAGCGGATGCTGTAGGTTGGTGAGGAGATCCAGGAAGGCAACGAACAGGAGAAACAACAAGGGAGCTCGGAGCGAAGGTCGGGCATTTTAGGATGGTGGGAAGATCTCTGTACCTGGCTGCCCTCCATAGGCACCTAGGCCCAAATTCAATAAAACATCCTTTGGCCCCAGTCAATTATTGTGCACCATTTTTGTCTTTGTTATCTTATCCAACGTGCACATGCACGTTTGGGCAGAGAGGCAGAGAACCCAATCAGGTGGTGGAGCTGGAGAGGGAGAAGCTTACTTGCCCCTGAGCAGAGAACCTGAGAACAGAGTCAATGCCAAAACCCTGTAATCATGAGTTGATCTGAAGGGCGCCTCTGAACTGATGGACACAACCCGGACCCAACCATTGACTTCTGACCACCTCTAGTCCTTTACAGAACCGCTGATCTGTCATTGTTCAGAAATGCAGGGGATAAGGATTTTGGCTGGCTCCTGTTGCTTGAGCTATCTGGCCTGCTTCGAGAGCTGGTATAGCTTTTCCTCTTGAAGTCAGTGATTGGGATATGGACAAACTATTCTCCGATGCCTATTTGCCTAAAGAGAATACCTCCATGCCTAGATTTTCCAGGGGGAATGGCACTATGTCTTTAGAAGCTCCGCTTTTTTGGAAGGTGTTGGGATACCTCTGTGCCTCTGATTGTGGACCACTTTCTCTGCTCACAGATGAGGTTCCTTTTCAGCCCTGAGATCTCCAATCTAGGATCAGCTCTCTTTTCTTTCTCTCACTCATACTTCACCTACAAGAGGCACCTCTTTCATTTCCTTAGAGATTCCATTAGCTCACTATCATGTTCCATCATTCTGCCTTCTCTCTTAGAATTTGCGTCCTTATTTCTAGGCTTGTTGCTCCCAGGTCCTAATTGGATCCTCCACTTCTACCAGGTTCCCGAAATTTGCATCCAGTCTCAGCCAATCTTCTCTTCAGGAGTTCTTTAGGTGCTTTTATCTTTATCAGTTTTATCTCTGTGGTTTGAGACTCTCTGATATCTCATATGTTTTCTGATGCACAGCGAGTATCCAGGCCACTGCTTTCCAACCCGCGTCGGGCGTGTTCTATGTAGAGGTTTCACTCTGACTGCCTAGTTGTAATTACTCCTCTTCCTTTACCTGGGAATCAATTGATTCTTCCAATTTTGCATTGGATCTAAGTCTCTGTCACCTTTCTGTATTCATTAAACTCATTCTGTTTTCTAACCTGAGGGTAATTTATTTAGGGGGAAGTGATCCGTGAGTGACTGTTGTGCCTGTGAAAGGAGAAACTTCACCAACTCACCAGACGCAGGCCTGCAGAATGTGGGTTGAGAAGAGATCATGTGGTCAATGCTTTCTTCTCGTCCCCTATGGACTAAGCATCTTGGACTGAGGAAGGCAGTCCTCCAAGTGTTCCACTGTTGGGATTTCCTGTTGGCTGACTAGGCAGCCTCTGTTCTCACATACCTGTCGTGGCCAGTAGCTGTGTCTTGATGCTGCAGTTGCGAGAGCCCAAAATTTATTATGTCCACATTGAGTCATCTCCACGAACACTGCCTTTCACGGAATCACTCCCACGCCTCATCATCTTCCCACTGTGTCTCTTTGTATTGTCTCTCTCTGATCATTATCTTCGGCTTCTGCTTCTGGTCGCTTGTTGGTGTCATATGCAGGAAAAAATGGTGTTTTTTCAAGTCGATGTCTGCCAAGCCTGCTGATAGGAAAACTTCAGCCCTTGACACTTGTGTTGTCAAGTACTCGTGCCCTTCATACCCTCTGCGTGTCACAGTCAATGGCACTGGGAAACAGATTCCTTATGCGTTCCCAGTGTGCCCTGCTCTCTTGTGCTTTGGTCCTCTGCAAGGGCTCCAGCCCTCTGATCAATGAACCAACCAAATCTCCCCTGAGCCAGGTCTCCAACCTTCTTCCATCATCTCTGCAACTTCCGTTCTCTATCGGTGTGGAGTTTACGTTGTAGGCTTCAGGTCAATTTCCACCAACTGCAGTTGTTGTGTTCATCTTCCTGTTGCCTTCATGGCTGAAGAAGCATGAGGTTATTAGACACTACTGCCATCTCACTGTCTTCCATGTCACCACAATTCGTACTGAGACATAAGCAAGAAGGAATTCTTCCACTTGTCTCTTATGGCAGTCTTGCAGAGAGCATTGGGCTTTGTCACATCTATCATTCTCAGAAAGACAACAAATGATTTCACTAACTCATGACAGTCAAGAAACCTACAAAAGAAAGGGTATTGGGACAAACAGTATGACTCTAATGAGGAATTCAATTGTGGTGTTTGTTGAAAGGCCGTTGTGTGAGAACACGGGTTTCTTGAAGAGGACAAGAGATGACATACCTTGCAGAAGATTTCCTGAAACTGATGGAATGTGATTTTTCAAGGCATGTCAAATTGAATTGCTACCCACAAGAGACCGAATTCCATTCTCTCGTATTTTAATAATAATTGTGATGTGCAACACACACACACCACACAACATTAACACATGCACATGCACACACACATGAACACACAGAAAGAGAAGACATGCAAAAGATGGGGAGAAAGCGAGGAATCCTACCAATGAAGTAACCCAAGAAAATACCATATAGGTGAAAGGCAAATAGAATCCAAGTGAGAATCTATCCGAAATGAGAAAGTGAACTATTACCTCTCAATAATACATTCAGAACTCAGGTCTAAAGTCCCCCGTCAATACAAACAGTGTGTAAGAGTGTTTGAAATTACAAAACAAAACAAACAAAAATAAAGTTAGAAAACATTCATAAAAAAAACAGCAAATATTAAACAAGCTAATCCTTCTGACGCCCATAGGAGATTTCCTTCGACTATAAATATCCTCATAGCTTGCAAGTGAAGAAATGGGGAAGACGTAGGTTATGCTATTTCCAAGGAGAAGAGAGCCAAAGTGTTTGTGCCTAAGTCAGCGAGAGTGCTTTTTGCCTTCGAGAGTCAAAAGCTAAGCGGAAGGTGTTCTGTCTTGTAAACAAAACACCGAGAAATAAAGCCACCTAAAGGGATGACTGAAGGAACAAATGAAGAAAAACCAAACTCCAAAGGTAACAGAAAAATCAAAACCACAGAAACCTGGAAGTGTTGTCAAAATATACACCACGAACAACTGTGTATCTAAACGTTGGAAGCCTATGAACACACAGGAACGGAGATGGCGACTTTTATCCAATACTGTTGGCAACTATGATATCCACGTTAAGCACAGGACAGATCATCTGGATGGGAAGGTGCTAAGGAATAACAGATGTCCACATGGGCTCTCGAGACCACCTGAACTTTGGGGATCCATGAGAAAGATTGCGTCTCTGAGGACAATATGATATGTTCGTCCCAGCAGCAGACCTAACCTTTCTATCTCAGGTCATGAGCTCGAGGCCAAATGCAGTCAGAATTCATGGAAGAGAAGTCAAAACCTATACAGTGCACTTATGATTACGAAGGTATGAAACCAGGAAGATATCACTTTCAAATTGGAAATACAGCCTGACACTAAAAGTTGGAAAACACAACACACTCACGAACTAGCAACGAATGCAAGAAAGAAAATCCAAAGTAAAAGCAGAAAGAGGAATGAACGAAGGAATTCTAAGAAACTTAGAGGATGATGCCAAAACATTTTATGGGGAAACCATATAGGGATAAATGCATATATTTCCAACATTTAATAACACCGAGAAATAAAGCCACCTAAAAGGATGACTGAAGGAACAAATGAAGAAAAACCGAACTCCAAAGGTAACAGAAAAATTGAAATCATACATGTGATTATCAAAATGAAGGAAATACAAACAAACTAATAGGAAAAAAAATCAGGAGAAATGACAATTGAGTTTTGACAACACGAACAACCCACAGAAGCCATTACTGGGATAAAACAGGGAGACAAGCACACAGCTGCAATTATGAAACCACATGACAACTGGTAGCAATGAAAAAAGAATAACCGAAGAGGCACATCCACACATTTATGCTAGCAAATCCAAGAACTGAGAGATAAGGATAAATTCGCAGACACATAGAAGCTTCCAAGATTAGATCAGGAAACCTATAAAATCTCAGCTCTCTAGTAGTGACGGAAGCATTTGAAGCAGTAATTCAACCCCTGCCAACACACAGAAGGCCAGGTCAAGGCATTTGCTTGGGCCACTCTTCTACGTATTTAGTGAAGGCATTTTATGTCCTCTCATCAAATCCAGAGTTGGAAGAGGCGGGTTCTAATTTATAAGGATACTCTTATTCACAAGGATAAAGACCCAATTCAAAGAAGGACATATTAGGAAACCCTCCCATGTCATTTCAATAAGGAAAGATAATAAACAATATAATTCTTTTCTTTTCTCCCTGTAACTTCTTTTGGTTTTGAGAGGGCCACATTGTTTTCCTGTGAATTGTTGCTGTTGTTGTTGCTGTTCTGTTGAGAAAGCCTGCCTATCATCCATCATCCGTTTTTGACAGAGTATTCACGAATGCTTTAGTTGCATGGACGTTCTAGTGCTCCTCCTAATATATGCCACAACTCCTGACCACCCATTAAGCAGGTTCTACTTTCGGTAACCCTCAGCTGGATTCTCAGGGTCCTGAGTCACTCCTGGTGGGTCTCCTTCTCGGACTTCTTGCCCTTCAGTATTGCCTTTCTTTACTAAGGGTCAAGGTATTCCTTCGAGGCACATATTGTTGGAAGCCAGATGACATTTTCCTTTGTCTGCTTGCCTTTTCCATTACCCATCAGCACGTCATGGAACATTCATGTCAAGGCAAGGTCCTCGGGTTCATTCACTTCGATGGCAGAGTAATACTCTGGTCCTGAAATGGACACAAACTTCTTTGATCTCCTGGTTGATTCAAGATTTCTATTTTTTAAAAAATTTTTAAGGTAATTAATTCATTATTTTATCAATATATATCTTATTTTTATCCCCAGTGATGCAGGTGTGTGAATCGCCAAGTTTACACAATTCACAGGACTAATCATAGCATATACCCTCTCAGCAGTCCATATCCTCACCACCCTCTCCTCTCCCCCCTCACCCAGCTACCCTCAGTCTAGTTTTTGAGATTGAGTCCTTTATTTTTTTTCTCTCTACCAATCCCATGTTCTTTCATTTGTTCTTTTCGTACTCCCTAAACTCCCCCACATTGCATCTCCTCTTCCTCATATCAAAGAGATCATATGATAGTTATCTTTTTCCGATTGGCTTATTTCGTTAAGCATAATACCCTCTAGTTCCATTCACATCATTGCAAATGGCAATATTTCTTTTCTTTTGATGGTTGCAGAGTATTACATTGTTTTTTGTGTGTTGATTTTTCCAAGCTCTTTATACATATTGGATACTAGCCCTTTATTGGATATGTTATTTGCAATATCTTCTCCCAGTCTGTCAGTTGTCTTTTGGTCTTGCTCACTTTCTCCTTTTGATCTTGATAAAATCACAATAGTTCATTTGTTTCCTTGCTTCTTTTGACTTTATTGATGTTCTGAGAAAGATGTTGCTGCAGTTGAGGTCAAAGAGGATGCTGCCTCTGTTCTCCTCAAGGATTTTGATGAAATCCTTTCTCACATTGATGTCTTTCATCCATTGGGAGTTTATTTTTGTGTGTGGTGATTCAAGCATTCTTAACCAAGGAGCTTTTTAGCTTCCCAGTGTTTGAGTTCCTTAGGAACTTTTTCATGTGATTGATCTCCAGTTTCTAAGCATTGTGATTTGAGAATATGCAGGGAATATTCCCATTCTTTTGGTATAGGTTGAGTCCTGATTTGTGAGCCAGTATGTGGTCTATTCTTGTGAATGTTCTATGTGCACTTGAGAAAATGAGTATTCTGTGGTTTTAGGGTGGAATATTCTGTATATATCTATGAGGTCCATGTGATCCAATGTGTCATTTCATGCTTTCTTTATGGATTTTCTGCTTGGATGATGTTAGGTAGGTTACGATCTCCTACTATAATGTATTCATGTCAATATGACTCTTTATCTTGACTAACAGTTTCTTATGTAATTGGCTGCTCCTATATAGGGGGCATAGATATTTACAATTGTTAGATCGTCTTGGTGGATAGTGATTGAGATCCATGTGCACTTGAGAGAATGAGTGTTCTGTTGTTTTAGGGAGGAATGTTCTGTATATATTTATGAGGTCCATCTGGTCCAATGTGTCAGTAAATGCTATTGTTTCTTTATGGATTTTCTTCTTGGATGATCTGTCTATTTATAAAAGAGGTGTGTTAAGATCTCCTACTATTAATGCATTCATATTAATATGACTTTTTAACATGAATAACAGTTTTCTTATGTAATTGGCTGCACCCATATTGGGGGCAGAGCTATTTACAGTTGTTAGATCATCTTGGTTGATAGTCCCTTTAAGAATTATGTAATGTCCTTTTGTATCTCTGACTATAGTCGTTAGTTTAAAATATAATTTATCGGATATGAGAATTGCTACGCCAGCGTTCTATTGAGCACATTGACATGAAAGATGTTTCTCCGTCTTGTCACTTTCAGTCTGGGTGTATCTTTAGGTTCAAAAGCCTCTCTTAGACAATGTATGGACATATCCTATCATTTTATACAACCTGCAACACTGTGCCATTTTTGGGGGGCACATTTAGGCCTTTCACATTGAGAGTGATTATTGATAGATATGTTTTTATTGACATTGTGTGACCTTTGAGGTCTATCTTTCTGTAAATTGTCTCTATAATTCTGTTCAATGCTATTCTTAGGATTTTTTCTGCTTTTATAGAACCCCCTTTAATATTCATTCAGTGTCGGCTTGGTAGTTGTATTGTCTTTTAAGCCTTGCCAGTCTTGGAAACTCTTTATCTCTCCATCCATTTTGAATCTCAGTCTTGCTGGATAAAGTATTCCTGGCTGCATGTTCTTCTCATTTAGTGCCCTCAATATATCTTTCCAGGCCTATCTTGCTTGAGACGTCTCTGTGGAGAGGTCTGACGTGATTCTGATGGGCTTTCCTCTGTAAATATGGAACCTCTATATACTAGTGGCATTCAAAAGATTATACATTCGATAATGATTCCTCATTTTGACTATCAGTTTTCTTGATTGTTTGTTTTTGTTATCTATAATCTTGGGAGGAGACCGTTAGGCCTCTAGTATATGATTGCTGGTTCAATATGTGAGATTGGGAAATTTTTCATGAAGAACTTGTTTCACTAGATATTTGAGACTTCTTTCTTTATCCTTCCCTTCAGGGATTTCGAAATTTCTGACGTTGGAACGTTTCATGGCATCATTTATTTCCGTCATTCTTTTTCATGGTTTCTAAGCTGTTTGTTCACCATAGTATTAAAAGTCCTAGCAACAGTAGTCAGACAACAAAGAGAAATAAAAGGTATCCAAATTGGAAATGAAGAATTCAAACTCTTTCTCTTTGCAGATAACATGATTCTTTATATGGAAAACCCAAGAGAGTCCACCCCAAACGACTAGATCTCATAGAACAATTCATCAACTTGGCAGGATACAAAGTCAATGTGAAGAAATCAGTGCTTTTCTTGTACAGTAACAATGAAAATACAGAAAAATAAATTAGAGTATCAATTCAATTTAGTATCGCTCCAAGAACCATAAGGTACCTGGGAATAAACCTAACCAAAGAGGTAAAGGAATTGTACTCGAGGAACTACAGAACATTCATGAAAATAATTGAAGAAGACAAAAAAAGATGGCAGACCATTCCATGCTCTTGCATCAAAAGAATAAACAGTGTGAAATTATCTATACTGCCTAGAGCAATGTATTCTTTTAATGCCATTCCAATCAAAATTCCTCTGGTATTCTTCAAAGAGATGCAACAAATTTTGAATGGAATCAGAAGAGACCCTGAATTGCTAAGGAAATGTTGAAAAACAAAAATAAAACTGGGGGCATCACATTACTTGATTTCAAGCTTTACTACAAAGCTGTGATCACTAAGACAGAATGGTCCTGACATAAAAAATAGACACATAAACCAGTGGAATAGAATAGAAAACCCAAATATAGACCCTCAACTCTATGGGCAAATAATCTTCGACAAAACAGGAAAAAATATACAGTGGTAAAAATACAGTCTCTTCAATAAATGGTGATGGAACACTGGAAAGCTATATGTAGGAGAATGAAACTCCACCATTCTTTTACACCATACACAAAGATAAACTCAAAATGGATAAAAGTCCTCAACGTGAGACAGGAATCCATCAGCATCCTAGAGGAGAATATAGGCAGTAATCTCTCTGATATGAGCCACAGCAACTTCTTTCAAGATATACATTGAGATATCAACTTATACCAGTTATAATGGCCAAAATTAGCAAGACAGGAAACAACATGTGTTGGAGGGTATGTGGAGAAAGGGGAAACCACTTCCACTGTTGGTGGGAATGCAAGTTGGTGCAGCCTCTCTGGAGAACAGTGTGGAGTTTCCTCAAGAAATTAAAAATGGAAATTCCCTATGACTCTGCCATTGCACTCCTGAGTATTTACCCCAAAGATACAGATGTAGTGAAAAGAAGGGCCGTCTCTACCCCAATGTTTATAGCAATAATGGCGGGTCGCCAAACTGTGGAAAGAACCAAGGTGCCCTTCAACAGACAAATAGATAAGGAAGATGTGGTCCATATACACTATGGAGTATTAGGACTCCATCAGAGGGACGAATATCCAACTTTTTTATCAACATGGATTTGACTGGAAGAGATTATGCTGAGTGAAATAAGTCAAGCAGAGAGAGTCAATTATCATATGGTTTCACTTATTTGTGGAGCATAACTAAAAGCATGGAGAACATGGGTAGTTAGAGGGAAAGGGGTCAAAATCAAAAGCTTCTGCACAGACAAGAAACAAAGAGGCAACTCACGGAGTGGGAGAAGATATTTGGAATTGACAGTACAGACAAAAGTTTGATATCCACGATCTATGAAGAACTCCTCAACCTCAACTCGCACAAAACAGACAATCATATCAAAAAATGGGCAAATGATTTGAACAGACATTTCTACAATGGAGACATACAGAGAGCTGTCAGACACATGAAAAAATGTTCATCATCACCAGTCATCAGGGAGATTCAAATGAAAAGCACATTGACATATCACCTTACACCAGTTGAATGACCAAAATTAGCAATATCAGAAATGTGTGTTGGAGGGGATGTGGAGAAAGGGGAACGCTCTTACACTGTTGATGGGAATGCAAATTGGTGCAGCCTCTTTGGAGAACTGTATTGAGATTTCTCAAGAAATAAAAAATGGAGCTTCCCTGTGACTCTGCAGTGAAAAAAAGGGTCATCCGTAACCCAAAGTTTATAGCAGCAATTCCCACAGTCGCCAAACTGTGGAAAGAACCAAGATACCTTCAAGGGATGAATAGATAAGAAAGATATGGTTCATATACAGTATGGAGTATTATGCCTCCATCAGAAAGGATTAATACCCAACTTTTATAGCAACATGGACTGGACTAGAAGAGATTATTCTAGTGAAGTAACTCAAGCAGAGAGAGTCAAGTATCATATGGTTTCACTTATTTCTGGAGCACAAAACATAACATGGAGGACTTGAGGAGTTAGATTGTAGAAGGGAGTTGAGGGAAATAAGGGGAAGTGAACCATGAGAGACTATGGACTCTGAAAAACAATGTTTGGGGTTTGAAGTGGCAGGGGGTGTGAGGTTGGGGGAACCAGGTGTTTGATATTATAGAGGCCATGTATTACATGCAGCACTGGGTGTGGTGCAAAAATAATGAATACTGTTATGCTGAAAATTAAAAAAAAAATAGAAAAAAGAATGGGCTTTTTGAATACAGAGAAGAAGAGGGATATCTAGATCCAATGCAAAATGGAAGAATCAACTGATGCCGAAGGCAAAGAAAAATTATCATGACCATCGAAGTGTAACCTGTACATGTAACACGACCGCAAAAAGATGGAAAGCAGCAGCCAGGATACTCACTGTACACCAGAAAAACGCAGAAGGCATTAGGGAGTCTTCAACCACAGAGATAAAAGTGATAAAAATAAAATAATATAAATTAATAAAATAAAATAAAGAGTCTTTGATGAAAGGATTGGTAACAGACCGCAGGCAAATCTCAAGAACCTGGAAGAAGCAGAGGATCAAATTAGTGTCCTGGATGACAAACACTGGAAAATAAGGAAGCAAAGACAATGAAAAATTGAAGAATGATGGAACATGACAATGAGATTAGGGAAATCATCAGCTCCAAGGAATGGAAAAAGGTGTTTATTGTAGGAGACCTTGGAGCGAGAGAAGAAAGAGGGCCCAATAATTCTTTGAGAAATCAGAACTGAAATTCTCCCTCACCAGGGAGCAGAAACCGAGATCCATAATAAGAGTCAGAGAGGTGACCCATAAACATCAACAGAAGTAGCGCAACAGGAGACATAGTGTTATTCCCCCTGCCAAGCTAGCAATGGTGGGATACTCTTTACCCAATTATGCATGGGGAAGTAGTGTGTACATAGCCAAGTCACTGACTTCAAAACAAGTTATAGCAGGTCTAGAAGCAGGTCATATAGAGCAAGCAACACCTGACCAAGCATTTTCTGAACAATACAGAGAAGTAGTTCTTGTCTAAAACTGTGAGGTATTAAAAAGAAAAAAGTTTGGGCCACTGTGTGTCCATCAGTTCAGAGGCGGGCTTTACTCATCTCATGATCCAAGGGTCATGGCCTCGATTCTGGTCTCAGAGTATGCTAAGAGACAAGTCTGATCCCCCCTCTCCAGTGCCACTACCTGACGGTAATCTCTCTGTTTCTCTGTCAAATACGTGCGTGTGCATCATTTGATAAAAAACAAATACAAAAACAAAAACATTTTACAAGGATTGACTGAGGCCAGAGGATGGTTTATTTAATTTAGAACTAGGTCCCCATGGAATGCAGCCAGGTATTGAGTACTTCCCACCATGCTAAAATGCTAGACCTTAGGTCTGAGCTCCCTTGTTCATTCTCCTATTATTTGTCTTCCTGGATCTCCCCTCCAACCTGTAGCATACGGTGGGACTGTAGCATACAGTGGGACTGTCTGTCCCAATGTAATGGCCTTTTGTTGTCACATTGTTCATCCTCTCAGGGCTCCATGAGAACATGCCCATCTTCATTAAGAGTTACTGTTTGCTTATCATCTGAAGCCATTTGGGGATAGTAATGAGAGGTTTAATGCAGTCTTCTGCTGCCATTTCTCCATTCAGTTTCCCAGAGGTAGCTGCAAAACCTGGTGGGAATGCTCAAGATTCTTAACATTTGAATCCTCTTCAATACGTCCTTTTGGAGATACACGTTTTCATCTTGAAATGGGAATTATTGTCTTTCTGATGGCTTCACTTGTGCTATAGGTCTCTTCCAAGCTATGTGTATCTTTAGTGGAAAGAAATCTCCTATGGGCAACAGAAGGACAAGCCTGTTTAGTTTTTGCTGTTTTCTTGTGGATCTTTTTTGCCTTTTTTTTTAACTTTTAAATATTCCTCTTTCCAAAAATCTGTTTATAGGGAAATGAGAATTTAGTCCTGAATACTTTAACTAATTATTGATAGGTAAGTAGTTAATGTTCTCATTTTCGTTTTTCTCCAACTTGGATTCACTGTTCTTTTCCCCTTTATGGTATTTTTTTGGAGTTTTATTCCTTTAGAGCAATTCCTCACTTCCACCCCATATTTTGTGTGTCCTATTGGTGTGTTTTTTTTTGTGTGTGTGTGTGTGTGTATGTTGTCTGTTTGTGTTTCACATAACACTAATAACAAAATTTCAGAAGTAGGAAGTCGGTCTTTTAAGGATAGCAATTCAATTTGATATGCCTTGAAAGATCACATTCGATCACTATCAGCCACAGTTCCTGCAAAGAATTTCCCAAGTAGTCTTCTTCTATAAACACATATTCTCACTAATCTGCCTTCAAACAAACACCAAATTGTGGGTGCCTGGTTAGAGTCAATGTTTTTTGTCCCCTTTTCACTTGATTTTTACCATGTTCCTTGACTACCATTAGAGAATAAAATTGTATATTTTTTGTCTTTCTGAGACTGATAGATGTAGTCCAATACTCTCCACAACACTGCCGCATGGGCAAGTGGCAAGAATTCATTCTTGCTTATGGCTGGGTAAGAGTCTGCGGTGCTTTTGGAGGACAGTGAGATGGTAATAGTATCTGAGAACTCCAGGCTTGTCTTCATCCAGGAACACAACAGGAGTATTACAACATTAAGTGCAATATGGCAGAAATGAACCTGAAGCATACAAAGCAAACTCCACAGAAAAAGAGAAAAGAATTCAAAGAAACTTTGGCAGAAGCCTGGAAACATGGTTTTGGGAGGCATGGGGAGTGCTTCAGAGGGCAGTGAGACAATGCAAAGGGCAAAGGCACAAGAGCGAGGAATACACTGGTAACTCACATAATCATGTTTCCCAATGCCAGTGGCTGCGACCAGCAGAGGGTCTGAATGTCACGAGTTCTTGCCAACAATGTGTCTTGAGTCCAGAGTTTTCAGATCAGCACTCTTGGAAGACATCGACTTGAGAGAACACTGTGCTGCTCCTGGAGATGACACCAACAAGCAAACAGATTCAGACAGCATGGAAACCATAATCAGAGACAATCCCAGGAGACACAGTAAGAAGATGGTTGGTTCTGGCAATGCATCCGTGAGAGCCAGTGTTCATGGAGATGACTCGATGGGGACAGAAGAAATTTTGGGCTCTTGCCCCAGTAACATAAAGACTGAGCTACTGGCCAAAGACAGGTCAGTGAGGTCATTAGCTGCCTAATCTGCAAACACAAAATCCCAACCATGGAACACTTAGGGAACTCCCTTCTGAAGTTGCTTAGACCCAGGAGAACAGACTCTACTGTGGGGGACTAGAAAAAAGCGCTACCTATATGCTCTCCCCTGACCACAGCATTCAACAGGCGTTTATTCCATTGAGTTGCCTGAACATCTTTATTCACAAGCACACCAGTGCACTCCAAGCTAAGCCTCATCATATTCAGCCCAGACCCCAAACACTCCAAATGGCAGGCAAGAAGAGCCTCTGCAGATGACTGGCTCCAAGGACCAGGGACAGCCACAACACACAGCATGGGGCATGCATGCCACACATATGGGAGACTCCCTCAGGGGCATCCCCTGGTTATGCCATGATCTCATTATCCTAAAAAAATTACACCCAGGATAGAAAACAAAATAGGCTTTTCAACTAATGAAAAGAAGACAGAGACCTAGATCCAATGCAAAGATAGAAAAATCATTTGATGTCGAGGAAAAAGAACAAGAAATGATCATGTGCAGGCAATTGAAGTTAAACTTCGACATGTAACACGCCCATTGGAAGATTGAAATCAGCAGCCAGGAGACTCATTGTACATCATAAAAACACAGAAGACATCAAGGAGTCTCAAACCACAGAGCTAAAGTGATTAAAAAAATTAAAGAGTCACTGGTGAAATGATTTGTAGCAGATTGGGTTCATAGTCCAGGAAGCTGGCAGAAGCAGAACATCCAAATAGTGACCTGGAAGAAAAAAACTGGAAAATATGGAAGCAAATCTGAAGAGACAAGAAAGGATGGTGGAACATGACAATTAGCTTAAGGAGGTCATCTTACTCCAAGAAAGAGGTGCCTATTGAAGGAGAATAGAAGTGAGAGATAAAAAGAGGGCTCAACTTGTCTTTGAGAAATCTGTGCTGAAAATGCCCCTCATCTGGTAGCAGAAACAGAGATCCAAATTCAGATGTACAGAGGATTCCCATCACCATCCACAGAAGAAGAGCACCACAAGACATAATGTTATTCCCCCTGCAAAAGATAGCAATGGAGGAATACTCTTTACCCAAATATGCGTGGGAGAATAGTTTGTCCATAGCCAAGGCACTGACTTCAAGAGGACAAGCTAGATCATCTCTTGAAGCAGGTCAGATAGCTCAAGCAACACCTGGACAAGCCAAAATCTGAATCGCCTGAATTTCTGAACAATGACAAAGCAGTGGTACTTGTCTAGAACTAGGAGGTATAAAGAAGCAAAGATTGGTTGTCGGGGTGTTTCCATCAGTTCAGAGGCAGGCTTAAGCTCAAGTTATGATCAAGGGCCATGGCATCGACTCTGGTCTCAGGTTCCCATAACAGGGGCAAGTCAGCTTTCCCTCTCCAGCTCCACCCTCTCATTGTGATCTCTCTGTCTCTCTGTCAAATACGTGCATGTGCATCATTTGACAAAAAAAAAAAAAAAAAAAAAAACACGAAAACAAAAACAAAACAAAATCCAGTGTTCAAGGATTGACTTGGGCCAGAGGACATTTTATTTAATTTGGACCCATTTCCTATGGAATGCAGCCAGGTACAGAGCAACTCCTCCCATACTAAAATCCCAGACTTTTGCTCGGAGCTTCCTTGTTCATTCTCCTGCTCTTTGTCTTCCTGGATCTCCTCACCAACCTGTGGCATCCATTGTATGTCCCCGGTAGTTGCCCCTTGTTGTCACATTATTCATCTTCTCTTGGCTCCATGAGAACATGCCCATTATAGGCAAGAAGCTCTATTTGCTTATCACATGAAACCACTTGGGGGATGGTCATGAGAGATTTAGGGCAGGCTTGTGTTGCCACATCTCCATTCAGTTCCCCAGAGTGTAGCTGCACCAGCCTGTGGGAATGCTCAAGGTTCTTCAACATTCAATTCCTCTCAAATGCGGCCTTTTGGATATAAAGGTAGTCATAATGATACGGGCATGAACGTCTTTAAGATAGCTTCACTTGGGCTATGGGTCTCTCCCAATATGCCTCGTGCTTGCTCCTGTGGACATAAAGTACATGAGTCCTTCCTGGACCTAAGGGTCTAGGGTATAGAGTATGCCTTTGGTGCTTGGTCAGTTTTGAAGATTGGGAGGCTGTTTTGGCACAATTTCCATAGAAACTGTAGGTACTCATGTCCTCGCTGTTGAAGACTCCAGACATGTCTTTGGTATGGTTGTGGGTGTTCTCTTTAGGCTTTCCATGGGTGGCCCTTTTCCTGGTCAGAAGCTCCCTGATTGGGTGGGAGGACCATACCCATATACAGGGCGTGGAATTACTTCACTAAGGCTTTGTTTGAGACCTGATTGCTTCTTGACCTTTGGCGGCTAAGGTAGAATGGTGGATTCTTGTCTTTATCCGGTGTCCATAGGGCTGGTGCTGACAGTCACCCCCCAAAAACTACCTTTTCGGACATGGAGAAGGTGACACCAACTCGCTTCACAAACAGCCTTGGTGAGAGACCCAGGTGCCTTCAGCGGTTTGGGAGGCTTGGGATCCCCTTGGCCCTTCCATGACTAATCCAGCCAAGTATACTGCTCAGGCATGGATTGATAAGTGCTTGCTATGACCTTTGTGACATCACAGAAAGTGGCTTCACTGGAGCACAGTCCCTCTCTGATGACCGTTGAGTCCTATGGCTTTAGGTAGGAAGTCCTGGGAAAGATAAAGAGAGCTCTCTGAGCTTGATCAAGAACTCAGGTAGTCTTGAGTTTTAATGTCCCACTTCCCCTCTCTAGACAAAGAGAAAAGAAAATAACATTCAGTATACTATTCTTTAGGGCCAGAATTTCTCAAGAGATGGTTAGATTTAATTATTTCCACTGCAATTTCTTGAGATCTCAATAAACAGTGAGGCATTTTGTGTATCAACGCTCTCCGTGGGGTTTGTCATCCTGTGGGTGAGAGTCCTTTCACAGCATCTTTTCCCTATGGGTCCGTGATAACTAAGGGATGGAAAGTCCATTTCCAAGGAAAAGTGTTAGGGCATAGATGTATTTTGCTTTCTGTTTCCTCATCTCCTAGTGTTCTCAAACACTAGTCATAAGGGATTAGGGCTATATCTACATATCTTTACCTTAAACACATTTGCAAAGGCTTCAAGAAGAGTGATATGCTGCATCAGAGCTAACTCTTATTTTAGAGCCCTGGAGAGCACTTTTTGTCATCGTTAGTTATCTCTACTTGCTGTGGTAAAGGGAATAGCCATGTTGACAAAGTCCCTTTAATTATCGGAAAAGGAACGGCCTATATTGATGGCCTGCAATCCCCATTCCAGCAGAGCTGTGGATTTAACCACAATGTCCTTGCAAAGATTCTTGGATAAAGAAAGTGTGGTCCATATTGTCAACAGATTATTTTTCAGCCATCAGGGAGGATGAAAACCTGGTACTTGCCTTTACATGAATGACACAGAACTGGGTCATGTGAAATGAAAAAGGGAAGCAAAAAAAAAAAAAAAAAAAGGACAATATCATATCATATGGCTTCCCTCGTATGTCCCCAGGAGGAATACCATGGCCTTAGTAAAGAAAGAAAAACTGATGGGGAAGAAGTCAGAGAAGTCACCAGGGGTGACTCAGGTTCTGAGAACCAAGCTATGGGTTACAGAAAAGATAGTCATTTAGGAAATGAGAAAACTGGTTAATGGTTGTTGAGGAGTATGGCATATATTAAAAGGAGCACTAGGTCATATATGGAACTGAAACATCCGTTAATACTCAGTAAAAAACGAATGACAGTAGATAGGCTGGTTTCAACAGAACAAAAAATATTAAAAGAAAAACAATCTGGCCTTTGCAAAACTAGATGAGGAGAGACAGAGAAAAGGAAAGAATTATAATTTTATTATATTTACTTATTGAAATGGCATGTAATTTATTTCCTATAGTGTCTTTAACTGAATTGGGTCTTTATACTTGTAAACTAGAGTCCCCCTGCCTCCATTTCTGGAATCAATAGAAGAAACAACCTTCCCTTCATTAAATGTCTAGAAGAGTTGCTCAGGAAAATGATTTGGACCTGGCCTTCTGTGTGGGGCAGAGGTTTGATTACTGCTTCAAATGCTTTAGTTACTAGTAGAGAGCTCAGATTTTGTAGATTTACTGACCTAAACTTGCGAGTTGATATGTGTCATGGAATAAATTCTTTTCTCTCAGTTCCTGGATTTGCTGGCATAATTGTGTAGAGGGGTATTTCAGGTTTTTTTTTTCTTTTTCTATCAGCTGTCATGTGAATTTATACTTTCAGCTGTGTTCTTATATCCCTGTTTTATTCAGGTAATGGCTTCCCTAGTTTATTAATGTTTTCAAAAGTGATGTTTGAGTTCTTTTGATTTTTTCCTTTTGGTTTGTTTGTGTTTTCTTTATTTCTATAGTCAAATGTAGTATTTCATTTTTTCTGTTAACTTTGGAGGTTGGTTCTTCTTCTTATTATTATTCCTTATGGCATCCAGTTAGGTCGCTATTTTCCTGTGTTTTTAATTTTTGGAAATACACGCATTTAACCTATATTGTTTCCCCATAAAATGTTTTCACATCATCCCGAAAACATTTTATGGGGAAACAATATAGGTTAAGTTTCTTGGCTTTCCTTATTTCATGGCACTGTCTGATCTTCCTTTGGATGTTCTTTCTTTGATTCATTGCTAGTTTAGTAGTGTATTGTGTTTTCCACCTACTAATGTCTGGGTTTGTTTCATATTCATAAGTGATTTCTTTCCGTTTTCATACCTTCATGGTCATAAGTATACAAGATACTTGTTCTTCCATTCTTTCACTTTATATACTTCCATTAATTATGACTTTATTTGGACTCCAGCACACTATCTGTGATACACAAAGTTAGATCTGCCGTTTGGAAGAACTTCTCTTATGGTCCTCAGAGACAAAATTTTATGCATGTGGTCAGGTGGTCTAGAGACTCCATGATGATGTCTGTTACTCCTTACCACCTTTGCGTCTGGATGATCTGTACTGTATTGAAATAGGATATCGTAGTTCCCAACAATATTAGATTGAGAACCCCGTCTCCCTTCCTTTCTGTTAATATGGTTCCAACATTTAGATACATCTATGTTGGTGGTGTATATATTGGCAAGTCTCTCAAGTTTCTGATGTCTTGATGCTCCGTCAAGACAAAACACCTTCCGGTAATCTTTTGTTTCTCAATGTCATAAAATCTCTCTATCTGCCATAGGCACAATCTCTTTGGCTTCCTTCTCTTTGTCATTTGCATAACATATATCTTCCCAAATCCTTCACTTTCAAGATATGTGTATCTTCATATTCTTTGGAAATCTCCTATGGGCAACAGAAGGTCGAGCTCGTTTACTTTTTGTTGTTTTCTTGTGGACATTTTGGCCTTTTTTTTTTTTCTTTTATTTCTTCTTTCTTTCTTTTTTTTTTTTTTTTTTTAATTTTCATCCAGTTCAACAATCTGTTTGTAGTGATGGGAGAATTTCGTCCTGAATAGTTGAACTAATTATTGATAGGTAAGGAGTAAACATTCTCATTTTGGTTGATTTCTGACTTGGATTCTCTGTGCCTTTGCCCTGTATATCATTTTATTTGGTGTTTGCTTCCTTTATTGTGATTCCTCTCTTTGTCCTCATCTTTTGTGCATCTTATCTGTGTGTGAGTGTGTGTGTGTGTGTGTATTTGTCTGTGTGTGTTTCACATAACATTGCTAATTAATTTTCAAGAGGTAGTAAGTTGGTCTTCTTTGGATAACAATCCAATTTGACATGCTTTGAATATTAAGAATCCATCACTTTCAACCACATTTCCTACAAAGTATTTTTTAGGTAGTCCTCTTATATAAACACATATTCTAAGAAACCTACCTTCAAACAAACACCATATTTTGTGTGCCTGTTTAGAGTTGTCTTGTTTGTACATTTTTCCGATGCTTTTTCACATATTTCTTGACTAATATTAGAGAGTAAAATCGTATGTTATTTGTCATTCTGAGACTGGTAGGTGTGACATAGCCCAATGCTCTCCATAACACTGCCACATGGGGCAAGTGGCAAGAATTCATTCTTTCTAATTACTCAGTAAGATTCCGAGGTACCTTTGGAGGACAGTGAAATGGTAGTAGTGTCTTAGAACTCAACGCTTTCTTCAGTCATGAACACAAGTGGAGGATTACCACATCATCTACAACTTGGTGGAAACTGAATTGAAGCCTACAAACTAAACTCCATGGCAAAAGAGAAAATAAGTTGCAGAAATTATGGGAGACGATTGGAGACATGGCTTAAGAATACATGGGCAGTTGGTGCTTCAGAGGGCAGTGAGCCTATGCAAAGGACAAAGGCACAGGAGAGTGGAGCATACTGGGAACTCACAAGAAGCATATTTCCGAATGTCATTGGTTGTGACCAGCAGAGGGTCTGCATTGCATGCATCTTGCCAACAAAGGGTGTTGAATCCAAGAGATTTCATATCAGCAGGCTTGTCAGACATCGACTCAAGAGAACACTGGGTTTCTCCTGGAGAGGACACCAACAAGGAACCATAGGCAGACAGACTGGAAACCATAATCAGAGACAATACCAGGAGAAACAGTGGGAAAATGGACGATGAGGATATTAGCTGTGTAACCTATAAACACGAAATTCCAAGCACCGGACACTTTGGGATGCTTTCCTCAGTCCAAGTTGCTTAGTCCCAGGAAAGCAGACTCTCCTGTAGTGGACTGGAAGAAAGCCCTTCCTTCAACCTCTCTTATGGCTATTACACTCTGTAAGCCTTAATTCTGTTGAGTTGGTTGAATGTCTCCTTTCACGGGCACACCAGAGCCCAGCAAGCTAAACCTCAGCATATTCAGCCCAGACCCCAAACACATCAAATGGCAGGAAACTAGAGCCCCTGCAGATAACTGGCCTCTAATACAGGGGGAAAGCAACAACACAACATCAAGGGCATGCATGCCACACACACACACACATACCTTAGACTCTCTCAATGGCCAGCCCTTGGGCACTCCACCACCCCTTCTTCCTAAATAAATTACTCTCAGTCTAGAAAACAGAATTGGATTTTGAGTACAGAGAAGAAGACAGAGATTTAGATTCTATTCAAAGATGGAAGTATCAATTGATGCCAAGGAAAAGGAACAAAAAAATGATCATGGCCATGCAATACGAGTGAAACCTCTACAAGTGTCACGCCCAATGGAGGATCGAACTCTATAGCCAGGATACTCCCTGTACATAAAAAAAAAAAAAAAAAAAGACAGAAGACATCAGGACGTCTTGAACCACAGAGATAAAACTGATTAAAAAAAGATAAAATAAAGAGTTCATGATGAAAAGATGGGTAGCGGATTGGATGTAAAGTCAAAAAAGCTGACAGAATCTGAGGATAAAATTATTGACTTGAAAGAATAATACTGGAAAATAAGAAAGCAAATCCAAAGAGAGAAGGAAGAGTGATTGAACATGACAATGAGCTTAGGGAAATCATCTATTCCAAGGAATGGAAAGATGTGCCTATTTTATGAGAACTAGGAGCAAGAGAAAAGAAGACGGCTGAACATTTTTTTTTTTTTTATAAATCACTCAGAAAATGTCCCTCTTCTGGGAGCAGAAGCAGTGATCCAGATTCAGGGGCAAAGAAGACTCCCAACCACTGAAGCAGAGTAACACAAGACATAGTATCATTCTCCAAGCAAAATTTACAATGGAGGAATTTTATGTACCCAAATATGCGTGGGAGAGTAGTTTGTCCATAGTCAATCACTGACTTCAAGGGAACAAGCTACACCAGCTTCAAAACAGGTCAGAAAACTCAAGCAACACCAGCCCAAGCCAAAATCTGTATCACCTGAATTGCTGAAAAAGACAGCGCTGTGGTACTTGCCTAGAAATAGGGGGAATCAGAAGAGAAAGACTGGGTCCAGAGTGTGTCCATCAGTTCATAGATGGCCTTCTCTCATCTCATGATCCCAGGGCCATGGCATCGACTCTAGTCTCAGGTTCCCTTCTCAGGGGCAAGTCTGGTTCTCTCTCTCAAGATCCACCACCTCATTGTGATCTCTCTGTTTCTCTGTCAAATACGTGCATGTGCATCATTTGAAAAAAACAAAAACAGAACCAGGGTACAAGGATTCAATCGGGCCAGAGGAGGTTTTATTTAATTTGGACCTAGGTCCCTATGGAATGCAGCCTGGTACAGAGCACCATCCTAAAATGCCAGACCTTGGCTCTGAGCTTTTTTGTTCTTAGTGTGTGTGTGTGTGTGTGTGTGTGTGTGTGTGTGTGTGTGTGTGTTGTTTTGTTTTGTTTTGTTTTGTTTTTGTCTTCTTGTATCTTCACACAAACCTGTAGCATCATAGTCTGACCTGGTGTAATGGCCCCTTGTTTATGCCTTGTTCCTCCTCTCCTGGATACATTAGATTATCCCTATATTCTGCAAGAGGCACTGTTTGCTAATCTCTTCATACCATTTGTTGGATGGTAATTGGAGGGTTAAGGCAGGCTTGTCCTGCCACATCACCATGCAGCTCCCCAGAGTGTAACTGCACCACACTGTGGGAATTCTCAAGCTTCTTAGACATTCGACATTCGAAATCTCTTCAATGTGTCCTTTTGGAGATACAAGTTGTCATCCTGAAACAGGCATGAAAGTCTTTCAGATGGCTCTAATAGGGCTATGGCTCTCTTCCAACATCCTCCATGTTTGCTCCTGTAACACCAAGTGCATGAGTCCTTCTTGGACCTAAGGTTCGAGGGTGTAGAGTCTGTCTTTGGTGCTTGGTCAGTTTTGACTTTTGGGAGGTAGTTTTAGCATGATTTCTTGAAACGCTAGAAGTACTCAAGTCCTCACTGTTGAAGACTTCAGACCTGTCTTTGGCATGGTTGCAGGCGTTCCATTTAAACTTTCCTTGGGTGGCCCATTTCCTGCACAGAAGTGCCCTGATTGGGTGGAAGGACCAAACCCATGTGCAGGGTGCAGAGTTCTAACCCTTAGGCTTTGATTGCAGCCTGATTGTTTCTTGGTCTTTCATGGGTAAGATGGAATGCTGAATCCTTGCATTTCTTCAGAGTCCATAGGGCCGGTGCTGATAGTCATGACCAAACTACAAATTCGGCCATGGAGAAGGTGACAACAACTCGTTTTGCAAACTGCCTTGGTGAGAGATCCAGGCGGATCCAGTGGTTTAAAAGTGCTTGGGATACTTTTGGCCCACACATGACTACTCCAGGCAAGTGTAGTTATCAGGAGTGTTTTCTTTGTCTTCAAAGCTTTGTGACATCACAGAAGCTGGCTTCACTGAAGCAGCAGTCCCTGTTTCATGACCTTTGAGTCCTATGGCTTTAGGTAGGAAGCCCAGGAAGAACTAAAAAACAGTCCTCTGAGCCTAATAAAAAACTCAGGTTTTCTTTGTATTAATGTCCCACTCTTCCCTTTCTAGACAAAGAGTAAAGAGAATGACCTTCGGTATACCATCGTTAAGGCCAATATTTCTCCAGAAATGGCCAGGTGTTACAATTTCCACTTCAATTTCTAGAGATCTCAAGAAACAGTGAAGCATCTTGGCTATCAATAGCCTTCCGTGGGGTTTGTGATCCTGTGCGTGAGAGGGTCCTTTGTCAGTGTCTTTCCCCTATGAGTCAGTGAAGAGTAAGAGACGGAAAGTCTGTTTTCAAGAAAATATGTTAGGGCATGGATGTATTGTGATGCCTGTCCTAATCTCCTAGTGTTCTGAAACACTAGTCATAAGGGATTACTGTTCTGTCTACTCGGCTTTAATTTAAACACTTTTACAAAGGCTTCCAGTAGAGTGACATTCTGCATGAGAGCTAACGCTTAAGGAAGAGCCTTGGACAGCACACCTTGTCATCATTAGTTAACTCTATCTGCTGTGGCATTGGCTATACCCATGTTGACCAAATATCTTAATCTGAGAAAGTGGAATGGTCTATATCAATGGCACGCAATGCCCACTCGAGCAGAACTGTGGAATGAGCCACAATGCTCTTGCAATGACTATTGGATAAAGAAGGTGTGGGCCATGTAGACAACACAGTATTCTTTTGCCCTCAGGGACGATGAAACCCTGGTACTTGCATTGACATGAATGCCACATTACTGGGTGATGCAAAATGAAAAAAGCAAGCAGACAAATGGAAATATCATATGACTTCTCTTGGATGTGCCCTAGGAGGAATGCCATGGCCCTTAGAAAAGAAGGGAAACCAAAAGGGGAATAAGTCAGAGAAGGGGACAAACCAGCAGTGACTCAGGACTCTGAGAACCAAGCTGAGGGTTGCAGAAAAGAATGACATGCAAGGAATGAGGGCACTGGTGTTGAGGAGTTGTGGCATATATTAGCATGATCACTAGGTTGTATATGGAATGAAAGCATTCATGAATATTCTGTCAAAAATGGATGAGGGATGATAGGCTTGCTTCCTCAAATAACAAATAAATTAAAAGAAAAACAATCTGTAACTTTCAAAACCAGATGAAGACAGGCAGAGAAAAGGAAAGAAGTGTATTTTAATTATCTTTACATATCTTTACGTATTTGCATTCAATTTAATCTGCTATCAATCTTTTTATCCAGGACCCTTTTTTATTTTATTTTATTTTATTTTATTTTATTTTATTTATATTATTTTTATAACTTTATATTTGTGTTGTTCAAGACTCCCTGATGACTTCTGATTTTTCTGATGTATATTGAGTATTCTGGCTGCTGCTATCAATCCTCCATCAGGCACGTTACATGCAAAGGTTTCCCTTGACTGCCTGGACATGGTCATTTCTTGTTCTTTTACCTCGTCATCAATTTATTTTTCCATCTTTGCATTAGATACAGGTCTCTGTCTTCTTCTCAGTATTTGAAAAGTCCATTCTCTATTTTAGCCTGAGCGTAATATCTTTAAAAGAAGAGATCATGGAGTGCCCAAGGGCTGGCCCTTTTGGGAGTATCAGGTGGGTGTTTCATGCATACCCTCTGCTGTTGTGTTGTTGCTATCCCCTGTCCTTGAAGCCAGTTATACGCAGAGGCTCTCCTGCCTGATGTTCAGAGTGTTTGAAGTCTAGGCTGAATAGTGTGAGGATTAGCTTGGTGGTCTCTGGTGTGCCTGTGAAAGGAAACATTCAACCAACACAACAGAATGAAGCCTGCAGAATGTTGTGGTTATGAGAGAGCATGTGGGCAGGGCTTTCTTCTAGTCTTCTATGGGAGAGTCTGTTCCCCTTGGACTAAGCAACTTGGACTGAGGAAGCTGCCCCCCCAGTGTTCCACAGTTGGAACTTCTTGCTTGCAGGTTAGGCAGGAAATATCCTCACCATCCTCTCTTTGGCCATTAACTCAGTTTTTATGCTCCTGGTGCGAGAGCCCAAAATTTATTATGCCCCCATCGAGTCATCTCCACGAACCCTGCCTCTCATGGATGCACTGTCAGAACCCACCATTTTCCCACTATGTTTTCTGGCATTGTCTCTGATCATGGTTTCCTGGCTGTCTGCACCTGGTAGTTTGGTGGTGTCCTGTCCAATAGAAACACAATGTGCTATTGAGTCAATGTCTGCCAAGCAGGCTGATCTGAAATCTCTGGGCAATAAGATTTTTTGTTGGCAAGAACTTGTGCCATTCAGACCCTCGGCTGGTCAAAGGCAATGGCTTTGGTATATATGCATCATGTGGGTTCCCAATGTGTACTCCTCTCTCCTGTGGGTTTTCCTTTTCCATTGGCTCGCTGCACTCTGAAGTACCAACGACAACATATCCCCTAAGCATGTCTCAAATCTTCTCACATATTCTCTGGGATTACTTTTTTTCCTTTACTGTGGAGTTTGGTATGCTCCAGGGCATTTTCCAAAATATTTCATTATATGTGGTAATCTTCAGTTTGTGTTCATGGCTGAAGACAAGCCTGGAGTTCTCAGAAAATACTACCAAATCTGTCCTCCATAGGCACCACAGATTCTTACAGTTATAATCAAGAACGAATTCTTGCCACTAGCTTCATGTGGTAGAGTTTTGTTGAGCATTGGGCTACATCACATCTCTCAGTCTCAGAAATACAAATAACAATTTTACGATCTCATCGTAGTCAAGGAACATTTGAAAAATAAGGGGGGAAAAGTACAAACAATATGACTCTAACCAGGCACACAAAATTGTGTGTTTGCTTGAAGGCCGGTTAGTGAGAATATGTGTTTATAAGAAAGGCCTAAATGGGACATAACTTGTACGAAATTTGGCTGAAAGTGATGGAATGTGAGTTTTCAAGGCATATCAAATTGAATTGTTATGCATTATTGACCGAGTTATTATCTCTTGAAATTTAATTTTAAGTGATATATGAAACAAACACAGACAAAACACACACACCCCACAGATAAGACACACAAAAGATGGGGAGCAAGTGAGGAATCACAATAAAGGAAGCAAATCCCAAAGAAAATACCATAAAGGTGAAAGGCACAGAGAATACATGTCAGAAATGAACCAACATTAGAAAGTTAACTCCTTACCTATCAATAATTAGATCAAGTAAACAGGACTAAATTTTACTATCCCTATAAAAAGATTGTTGGAAGGATGAAAATTTATCAAATATGCAAAAGAAGGTCAACATGAAAACAACACAAACCAAACTTGATCTTATGTTGGCCATAGGAGATTTCCTTTGGCTATAAAGATGCAAATAGCTTGAAAGGGAAGAACTGGGGGAGACATAGAATATGCAATTCTCAAGGAGAAGAGAGCCAAAGCGAATGTGCCTATGGCAGATAGAGAGATTTTATGCCTTCCAGAGACAAAAATTATCAGAAGCTGTTTAGTCTTGACGGAGCATCCAAACATAAGACACTTGGAAGAATTTACATCATATATACCACCAACCTGGGTGTATATAGATGTTGGAGGCATATTAACAGAAAGGAAGCGAGATGAGGACCAAAATCCAATATTCTTGGGGACTACGATATCCACTTTAAGCACAGGACAGATCATAGGGACTGAAAAATGGGAAGGAATAACTGACATCATCACGGGATCTCTAGACCACCTGAGCTTTGGGGAAACATGCATAAGATGTATCTCTGAGGACCATAGGAGAAGTTGTTCCATAGGGCAGACCTAGCATTGTCTATTACATATCGTGTGCTGTATTCCAAATCCAGTTTCAATTAATAGAAGAGAATTCAAACCCTATCTTGCTCCATGCAATCCGTGCCCTCTCTAATACCCACAACCTGGATCCCTCATCCTCCCACCCCACGACCCTTTAGAACCCTCAGATTGTTTTACAAAGTCTATAGTTTCTCATTGTTCACCTCCCCTTCCAATTTCCCTCAAATCCCTTCTTTTCTCCATATCCCCTTGTCCTCCATGTTATTCGTGATGCTCCACAAATAAGTGAAACCATAGGATAATTGATTCTCTCTTCTTGACTTGTTTCATTCAGCAAAATCTCTTCCAGTCCCGTCCATGTTACTACAAACCTTGGGTATTTATCCTTTCTGAGGAAAGCATAATACTCCTTAGTGTAAATGAACCACATCTTTCTTATCCATTCTTCCATTGAAGGGCACTTTGGGTCTCTCAACACTTTGGCGACCATGGTCATTGCTGCTATAAACATTGGGGTAGAATTGGCCCTTCCTTTCACTACATCTGTATCTTTGGTAAAGACCCAGTAGTGCTTTGGCAGAGTCATAGGGAATTTCTATTTTCTACTTCTTGAGAAATCTCTACACCATTCTCCAAAGTAGCTGCAATAATGTGTATTCCCACCAACAGTGTAAGAGGGCTCCCCATTCTCCCCATCCTCTCCAACACATGATGTTCCCATCTTGTTTTTTGGCCATTCTAACTGGTGATCTCAATTGGTTTTCATTTGAATCTCCCTGATGGCTAGTGATGATGAACATTTTTTCATGTGTCTGATAGCCATTTTTATGTCTTCATTGGAAAAATGTCTGTTCATATCTTCTGCCTATTTTTTTATATGATTGTCTGTTCTTTGTGTGTTGAGTTTGAGGAGTTCATTATAGATCTTGGATATCAACCATTTTTCTGTACTGTCATTTGGAAATATTTTCTCCCATTCCACGTTTTGCCTCATTTCTTTTTGGTTGTTGTTGACTGTTTCCTTTGCTGTGTATAAGCTTTTGATCTTGATGAAGTTCCAAAAGTTCATTTTCACTTTGTTTCCTTTGCCTTTGCAGCCATATATAGAATGAAGTTGCTGTGGCTGATATCGAAGAGGTTACTGCCTATATTCTCCTCTAGGAATCTGATGGATTCCTGTCTCACATTTCAGTTTTTTATCCATTTTGAGTTACCTTTGTATAAGGTGTAAGAGAATGATTGAATTTTATTTTTCTATATATAGCTGTCCAGTTTTCCCAAGACCATTTATTGAAGAGACTGTATTTTTTCCACTATACAGTGGAAGATTATTTGCCCATAGATTTCAAGGTCCATATCTTGGTTCTCTACTCTGTCAATGGTCAATGTGTCCGTTTTTAAGCCAGTATCAATGTGTCTTAGTGATCACAGCTTTGTAGTAAAACCGGGAATCAGTTAACGTGAGGGCCCAAGGTTTCTTTTTGTTTTTCAACATTTCCTCAGCAATTTGGGGTCTCTTCTGATTCCAAACAAATTTTAGGATTATTTGCTCCAACTCTTTGAAATCTACCGGTGGAATTTTGATCGGAATGGCATTAAAAGGATAGATTGCTCTAGACACTATAGACATTTTCACTATGTTTATTCTTCCGATCCAAGAGTATGAAATGGTCTTCCTCTTTTTGTGTCTTCTTCAATTTTTTCATGAGTGTTATGCAATTCCTTGAGTACAGATCCTTTACTTTTTTGGTTAGGTAATTCCCACTTATCTTATGGTTCTTGGTGCTATAGTAAATGGAATACATTGTTTAAATTCCCTTTATGTATTTTCATTGTTAGTGTATAAGAAAGCCACTGATTTATGTACATTGACTTTGTATTCTGCCAGTTTGCTGAATTGCTGTATGAGTTCTAGTAGTTTGGCGGTGGGGTCTTTTGGGTTTTCCATATAAAGTATCATTTCATCTGAGAAGGAAAAGAGTTTAAATTCTTTATTGCCAATTTGGATACTTTTTATTTCTCTTTGTTGTTGGATTGCTGTTGCTAGAACTCTTTATACTATGTTTAACATAAGTGGTGAGAGTGGGCATCCATCTGTTCCTAAACTCAATGGGAAATCTACAAGCTTTTACCAATTGAGGATGATATTTGCTGTGGGTCTTTCATAGATAGATTTGATGAAGTTCAGGAATGTTCCCTCTATCCCTATACTTTGAAGAATTTTAATCAGGAACAGATGCTGTATTTTTTTTTTTCAAATGCTTTTTCTGCATCAATTGAGAGGACCATGGGATTCTTCTCTCTTTTCTTATTGATTTGTTCTATGACATTGATTGATTTTTGAATGCTGACCAATCCTTGTAGCCCAGAGATGAATCCCACCTGCTCAGGGTGGGTAATCTTCTTAATGTGTTGTTGAATCCTGTTTGCTAATATCTTGTTGAGAATCATAGCATCCATTTTCATCAGTGATATTGGTCAAAAATTCTCCTTTTAGTTAGGATCTTTGGCCTGGTTGGGGATCAGGGTAATGCTGGATTCATAGAAAGGGTTGGGAAGTTTTCCTTCTGCTTCAATTTTTTGAAACAGCTTCAGGAGAATAGGTGTTATTTCTTTTTCTTTTTGAAAGTTTGGTAGAATTCCCAAGGGAATCCGTCAGGTCCTAGGCTCTTGTTTTTTGGGGAGATATTTGATCACTGCTTCAATATTATTACACGATATTGGTCTATTCATGTTGTCAATTTCTTCCTGGTTCAATTTTGGGACTTTATAGTTTCCATGGAAAGCATCCTTCCATATAACTGTTCATAATATCTTCTAATGATGGTTTCTACTTCCCTGGTGTTAGTTGTGATCTCTCACTTTTCATTCATGATTTTATTAATTTGGGCTTTCTCTCTTTTCTTTTGTTTAGTGTTGCCAATGGTTTATCGATCTTATTGCTTCTTTCAAAAAAAAAAACAGCTTTTGTTTCATTGATACATTCTACTGTATCTCTGGTTTCTACCTCATTGATCTCTGCTGTAATCTTGATTATTTCTCTTCTTATGTGTGGAGATGGTTTTATTTGTTGTTGATTCTCCAGTACTTTAATGTGTAGAGACAGCTGATGAATTGTGGATTTTTCCTTTTTTTTTTTTTTTTTTTTGAGGAATCTTGGATGGCTATGTATGTCCCCCTTCAGTCCGCATTTGTTGTATCCCATAGGTTTTGGACTGAAGTCTCTATATTCTCATCGGTTTCCATGAATTGTTTCAGTTCTTCTTTGATCGCCTGGTTGATCCAAGCATTCTTTAAAAAATAATAATAAATTAATTTATTTAATAAACATATAACCTATTTTTAGCCCCAGTGTTTAAAGTCTGTGAATCACCAGGTTTATACATTTCATAGCACTCATCCTAGCATATACCCTCCCCAATATCCATTTTCCCACCACGCTCTCCAGTCCCCACACCCCAGCAATCCTCAGTCAGTTTTTTGAGATTGAGTCTTTTTTTGTTTGTCTCCCTCTCAATCCCATGTACTTTCATTTATTCTTTTCCTACCCCCCATCACCCCACATTCCATCTCCACTTCCTCATATCAATGAGATCATATGATAGTTGTCTTTCTCAGATAGTTTTTTTTTTTTTTGCTAAGCATAATACTCTCTAGATAAATTCACGTGGTCAAAAATGGCAAGATGTCATTTCTTTTGCTGGCTGCATAGTATTCTATTGTGTATATATACCACATCTTCTTTATGCATTCATCTTTTGATGGGGATCTAGTTTCTTTGCATTGGTTGGTTATTGTGGACATTGCTGCTATAAACAATCGAGTGCACTTGCCTCTTTGGAGTACCACATTTCTGTCTTTAGGATATATACCCAACAGTGCAATTGCTGTGCCATAGGTTAGCTCTATTTTCAGTTTCCTGAGGAACCTCCACACTGTTTTCCAGAGTGGCTGCACAAGCTTGAAATCCCACAAAGACTGCAGGACAAGTTCCCTTATTTATGCATCCTCACCACCCTCTGTCATTCCTTGACTTGTTAATTTTAGCCATTCTGACTGGTGTGAGGTGGTATCTCGTTGTGGTTTTGATTAGTATCAGTTGAGTCCTGATTTGTGACCTAGTATATGGTCTACTTTTGAGAAGGTTCCATGTGCACTTGAGAAGAACGAGTGTTCTGCTCTTTTAGGGAGGAGTGTTCTGTATATGTCTATGAGGTCCATCTTGTCCAATGTGTCATTCGATTTTGTTTCTTTATGAATTTTCTGCATGGATGCTCTGTCAATTTCTGAAAGAAACATGTAAAGATCTCCTACTATTAATCTATTTATATCAATATGACTCTTTATCTTGACTAACCTTTTTTCTCTTGTAATTGGTTGCTCCCATAACGGGTGCACAGATATTTACAATTGTTAGATCATCTTGGTGGATAGTCTCCTTAGGAATGATGTAGTGTCTTTCTGTATCTCTGACTACTGCCTTTTGTTTTAAATCTAAATTATCTGATATGAGAATCGCTACCCTGGCCATCTTTTGAAGCCACTGGCATGAAAGATGTTTCTCCATCCTTTCACTTTCAGTCTGGGTGTATCTATAGGTTCATAATGGGTCTCTAGTAGACACCATATGGATAGGTTTTGTCGTTTAATCCAATCTGCATCCCTGTGTCATTTTATGGGCGCATGTAGGCCCTTCACATTGAGAGTGTTTATTGATAGATATGTTTTTATTGACATCGCGTTTCTTTGAAGACTTTTATTCTTAGATTTTTTCTATATTTCTGTTCAATGCTATACTTAGGATTTTTCCACTTTTATAGAACTCCCCTTAATATTTCCTGCTGTGTAGGTTTGGTGGTTGCATAGTCCCTTAAGTCTTGCCATTATTGTAAAATATTGCTCCATCGATTTTGAATGTCAGTCTTGCTGCATAAAGTATTCTTGGTTGCATATTCTTCTCAGTTAGTACCCTGAAAATATCTTGCCTGCCCTTTCTGGCTTGCCAGGTCTCTCTGGACAGGTCTGACATGATTCTGATCGGCTTTCTTCTGTACATAAAAAACCTCTTTGTCATAGCAGCTTTAAAGCGATTGTATCTATACTTATGATTTCTCAATTTTACTATCAGTTCCCTTTCTTTTTTTTTTTTTTTTTTGGAATCTATAATTTCAGGGGGAGACTGTTCTGCCTCTAGAACATGAACACTGGTTCCATTCATGAGATTAGGAAAATTTTTATAAAGATGTTGTTCCACTATATCTTCTAGATTTCTTTCATTCTCCTCCCCTTCAGGAATTCCAATAATTCGGACATAGGTACATTTCATGGCATCATTTATTTTCCAGATTCTGTTTTTGTAGCTTCTAAATTTTTGCCAGACTTTCCTGATACTTTCTCTGTCTGTTTTTCCTACAGATCATTAATTCTATCTTATTGTGTGGTTACCCTAGCTTTTATTGAATTTAGATTAGATTGGAACTGATTGAGAGCATTGTGATCCTCAGCCCTGGTGGTTTTAGTTCTGCCCTTACATTGTGAATGTCATCCCTGGTGGCTTTCAGTTCTGCTCTAATCAATTTTGTTTCATCATTCATGACTTTCTGCAACCTAGCTATAGTGAGCCTGACTACTCTTTCCGACATACTGAATATATTGATAGCCATTAGGTCAGTTGCAGAAGGCCCATCCATTATTCTTCAGTTGTTCATTCCTCCTCCAAGTCATTTTTGTGAGAGATGACTGAACGGATGCAGGTGGATGTATCGACCATGTTGTAGTGAAAGTACACCCTGGGATGCTTTTGAGCAATAGAATTCCCGACCCAAACAAGAGAAAAAAGAAAAGAGAAAGAATAGAGAGAGATAGAAAGATAAAAGAGAAGGTTCAGCCCAAATGGGCCACAAGGAAAATTTGTGAAGTATACAAACAGAAACAGACAAACAAAAAACTGATAAAATTATAAGCAAATAAAAAAATAAACTCGGTGAAAATAACCCCAAATATAAGATTTATATATTATTAGGACAAGAAGAAAACATGAGAACTTTTGCAGAGAAACATGATGTGAGTGCGGTTATAAGTTCTCAGTGTGGGCGAGGAAGATTGTCTTGATTCTTCCTGGATGTATCTTGATATCTTTGTTAAAAAAAAAAAACTCAACTTATCTAAGATATAGTGGGATTAAAAATTGGTTTAACTATAGGGGTAGCATTGATTGGAGAAAGGGGATTGCCATGATGTTAAACTCTATATGAATATTAAAAAATAAAAATTTTAAAGAAACAAACTGGACTAAACTAACCTCAAATTAAAAAAAAAAAGAAAAAGAATAAGAAAAAATGCGAAAGAGAACACAGGTGTATATACCAAAAGTTCAGATTAGAAGGTTATTATATAATTAGATGTTCTGGACATCTCACTGTGATGATAAATATGTTAATACAGCAAAGACGATTCTAAGGTGGAAATACATAACCATCCAAGCATCCCTCAAAAAAATTGAAAAATCCAGAACACACCCACTGTCTGTACACCTTAAAGAACTGGAGAATCAATAACAAATAAAACCAACTCCACACATAAGAAGAGAAATAATCAAGATTAGAGCTGAGATCAATGAGTTACAAACCAGAGATACAGTGGAATGTTTCAATGAAACTAGAAGCTGGTTTTTTGAAAGAATCAATAAGATCGATAAATCATTGGTGACACTAATCCAAATAAAAATAGAGAAAGCTCAAAATCATAAAATTATGAATAAAAAGGGAGAGATCACAACGAAGACCAAGGAAGTAGAAACAATCTTAATAAGTCATTATCAACAGTTAAATGACAAAAAGCTAAGCGACCAAATCAAATGGATGCATTCCTGGAAAACTATAAACTCTGAAATTGCACCAGGAAGAAATTGACAACCTGTATAGACCGATATCTAGTAATGAGATTGTAGTGGTGATTAAAAACCTCCCAAAAAACAAGAGCCAAGGACTTGATGGATTCCCTGAGGAATTCTACCAAATTTTCAAAGAAGAAATAACACATATTCTCCTGAAGCTGTTAAAAAAAAAAAAAACTGAAGCAGAAGGAAAACTTCCAGACTCTTTTTGAAGCCAGCATTACCCAGATCCCCAAACCAGGCAAAGACCCTACCAAAAGAATTTCAGACCAATATCACTGATAAATATTGATGCTAAGATTCTCAACAAGGTCCTAGCAAACAGGATCCAACAGGACATTAAAAAGATTATCCACCATGACCAGGTTAGATTCATCTCTGGGCTACAAGGATAGTTTAACATTCGCTAATCAATCAATGTCATAGAATAAATTAATATGAGAAGAGACAAGAATCACATGGACCTCGCAATTGATGCAGAAAAAGCATTGAACAAAATCCAGCACTCGTTCCAAATTAAAATGCTTCAAAATATAGGATTAGAGGGAACATTCCTGATCTTCATAAAATATATCTATGAAAGACCCACAGTGAATATCATCCTCAATGGGAAAAAGCTTGCAGCCTTCCCATTCAGATAAAGAACACGACAAGGATTCCCACTCTCACCACTCTTGTTTATTATAGTATTAAAAGTCCTAGCAATATCAATCAGAAAATAAAGAAAAATAAAAGGTATCCAAATTGGTATGAAGGAGTCAAACCTTCTCTCTTTGCAAATGACATTATTCTTTATATGGAAAACCCAAAACACTCCACCTCCAAACTACTAGAACTCATACAATTCAGAAAAGTGGCAGGATTCAATGTCTCTCTACAGAATTCATGGCTGTCTTGTACACTAGTAATGAAAATAAAGAAAGGGAAATTAGAGAATCGATTCTATATACTATAGCACAAAGAACTATAAGATACCTGGGGATAAAACTAACGAAAGAGGTAAAGTATCTGTACTCGAGGAACTACAGAACACTCATGAAAGCATTGAAGAAGACGCAAAAAGATGGAAGAGCATTCCATGTTCTTGGATCAGAAGAATAAACATTGCTATAATGTCTATACTGCCTAGAGCAATTTATACTTTTAATGCTATTCTGATAAAAATTCCACCGATACTCTTCAAAGAGCTGGAGCAAATAATGCTAAAATTTTTATGGACTCAGAAAAGACCCAGAATCGCTAAGGAAATGTTGAAAAACAAAAATAAAATGGGAGGCATTACGTTACCTGATTTCAAACTTTACTACAAAGCTGTGATCACCAAGACAGCATGGTACTGGCATAAAAACAGACACATAGACAAGTGGAAGAGAGTAGAGAGCCTGGATATGGACCCTCAACTCTATGGTCAATTAATCTTTGACAACGCAGAAAAAAATATAATATAGAAAAAAGACTATCACTTCAATAAATGGTGCTGGGGCAACTGGGCAGCTATATGTAGGAGAATCAAATGGGACCATTATCTTACACCGTACACAAAGATAAACTCAAAATGCATTAAAGACCTCAATGCGAGACAGGAATCCATCAGAATATTACAGGAAAACATAAGCAGTAATCTCTTCGATATCAGCCACAGCAACTTCATTCAATATATGTCTCCAAAGGCAAAGGAAACAAAAGCAAATATGAACTTTTGCAACTTCATCAAAATCAAAAGCTTCTGCACAGCAAAAGAAACAGTCAAGTAAACAAAGAGGCAACCCACGGAATGGGAGAAGGTATTTGCAAATGACAGTACAGACAAAAGATTGATATCCAGGATCTATAATGAACTCTTAAAACTCAACAGACACAAAACAGACAATCATATAAAAAAAAAAAAAAACGGGCAGAAGATATGAACAGACACTTCTCCAATGAAGACATACAAATGGTTATAAGACACATGAAAAAATGTTCATCATCACTAGCCATCAGGGAGATCAAATAAAAACCACATTGAGATATCACCTTACACCAGCTAGAATGGCCAAAATTAGCAAGACAGGAAACAACATGTGTTGGAAAGGATTTGGAGAAATGGGAACCCTCTTCCACTGTTGGTGGGAATGCAAGTTGATGCAGCCTCTTTGGAGTACAGTATGGAGATTACTCAAGAAATTAAAAATAGAGCTTTCCTATTACCCTACAATTGCGATACTGGGTATTTACCCCAAAGATACAGATATAGTCAAAATAAGGGCCATTTCTTTGCCAATGTTTATAGCAGCATTGGCCACGGTCGCCCAACTGTGTAAATAACCAAGATACCCTTCCATGGACGAATGGATAAGGAAGATGTGGTCCATATACACTATGGACTATTATGGTCCTATCAGAAAGTACAAATACTCAACATTGTAACAATATAGACGGGACTGGAAGAGATTATGCTGAATGAATCAAGTCAAGCAGAGAGAGTCAATCATCCTATGGTTTGACTTCTTTGTGGAGCATCACATATATCATGGAGGACATGGGGAGATAGAGAGGAGAAGGGAGATGGAGGATATTGGAAGGGGAGGTGAACCATGAAAGACTATGGACTCTGAAAATCAATCTGAGGATTTTGCAGCAGCGGGGGTGTGGGAGGTCCGGCTACCAAGTTGTGGCCATTATAGAGGGATTGGATTGCATGGGGCACTGGGTGTTGTGTAAAAACAATGAATACTGTTATGCTGAAAATAAAAAAAAATTAATTTAAAAATCTATATAAAAACAGAATATTGGGAATGAATTAAAATTAAAGTTGTATCTATGAAATAGTGGTGGTTGTTCTCTTGTAGTCTTTTAATTTTTTACTTTGCAGGTTTTATTTCTGAGGGAGGGGCCTGCCACGTGTGTTTTCAGTCAATGATGTTACCTGATTTAAGTCCTCCCTCCCGCTCATGGTGGTGGGCTCTGAGGAAACCGGTTTTTTCAGGCTTCTGATTTCTGGAGGTTTTTATATTTGTTCACTTTTTCTCTCTCGCCTTGACTGCTTTTCATGGTTCTTGGAGTTTTCGAGGAAAGTAAACTGCAGCCTGACCTTCCTGACAGAGAGAAGCCTCTATCTGCTCCTCTGTAGGTTCTGCAGGGCACATATAAATTCCCTTTGGCCAATGGCAGTGCTTATATTGAGATACGGTCCCAGGGGATGCAGGATCTTTTTGCTTGTACTGAAAACCACAGCAGCAGTGTGGGAAGCTCCAGACCACCAGAGTGGTTCCAAGAAATGATTGCACACTGAGATTTTCCCACTGGCCTGGGCTTGGAGCACCTGGTCTTTCTGGGTCTAAGAGCGCTGGGCATGTGAAACCTTTCATAGAGGAGGGTGCGGGTCACAGGCGCCTCTCAGGTACTGATAGTATGTCAAGGGTTTAAGAGCACCAAGCTGGGCCTTCAGGCAGGGGAAGGCTCGGCAATTTGCTGTATGGTGTGGCTCCCACTCCTTAAAGAAACTGGACACAACTCACCTCAGGTGCACTGCTGGATCAGGAACAAAGAGCTGGTTAATCTGCCACACTCTCTTTAGCTCAGCACCAGAAATTTCTAAACTTGTTCTGGGACATAAGCCCCTGTCCTTAGCCGCCTCAATTGTCACAGTTTAACCCCGTGATCCTTTGCTGTTTTTGAGTGCTTTCAACATGAGTCCAAGTTAATGGTGGTCCCAAGACACAGGGCAATCGGTCGACTCTGGTGGCTCTTTCCCCCTTTTAATCTTACGATATCAGAAAAAGAGAAAGAAAAGGTATAAATTGGCAATGAAGAAGTCAAACTTTTTCGCTTTGCAGATGACATGATTCTTTATATGGAAAACCCCAAAGACTCTATCCCCAAATGTCTAGAACTCATACAACAATTTAGCTACATGGCAGGATACAAAGTCATGTATGGAAATAAGTGACTTTCTATACACTAACAATGAATATGCATAAAGGAAAATTAGAGAATCGATTCCATTTACTATAGCACCAAGAACTATAAGATATCTGGGAATAAACCTAACTGAAAAGGTAAAGGAGCTGTACTTGAGGAACCACAGAACACACATTAAAGAAATTGAAGAAGACACACACAAAAAAGGAAGATCATTCCATGATCTCACATTGGAAGAAAAAACATTGTCAAAATGTCTATACTGCCTAGAGTAATATATCGTTTTAATGACATTCCTATCAAAATTCCACCGGTATTTTTCAAGGAGCTGGAGCAAATAATCCTAAAATTTGTATAGAATCAGAAGAGACCCATAATTTCTAAAGAAATGTTGAAAAACAAACATAAAACTGGGGCATTGCCTACCTTATCTTAAGATTTACTACAAAGTTGTGATCACCAAAACAGCATTGTCCTGGTATAAAAACGGACACATAGACGAGTGGAATAAAGTGGATAGCCCATGTATGGACCCTCAACTCTATGGGCAAATAATCTTCATCAAAACAGGAATAAAACTACAGTGGAAAAAAGACAGTCTCTTCAATAAATAAATGGTGCTGGGAAAATTGGACATCCATTTGTAGAAGAATGAAACCATTCTCTTACACAGAAGTAAGCTCAAAATGGATAAAAGACCTCAATGTGAGACAGGAATCCATCAGATCCTAGAGGAAAACATAGGCAGTAATCTCTTCGATATCAGCCACAGCAACTTCTTTCAAGATATGTCTCCAAAGGCAAAGGAAACAAAAGTAAACATGAACTTTTGTGACCATCAAAATCAAAAGCTTCTGCACAGCAAAAGAAACAGTCAAAAAACAAAGAGGCAACCCACGGAATGGAAGAAGCTATTTGCAAATGAGAATACAGATAAAAGGTTGATATCCAGGATCTATAAAGAACTCCTCAAACTCAACATATACAAATCAGACAATCATATAAAAAATGGGCAGAATATACGAACAGACACTTCTCCAAAGAAGACCTACAAATGACTATCGAACACATGAAAAAATGTTCATCATCACTAGCCCTAAGGGGGATTCAAAGGAAAAACTCATTGAGATACCACCTTACACCAATTATAATGGCCCAAATTAGCAACACAGGATCAACATGTGTTGGAGAGAATGTGGAGAAAGGGGAACCCTCTTACACTGTTGGTGGCAATACAAGTTGGTGCAGCCAGTTTGGAAAACAGTGTGGAGATTCCTCAAGAAATTAAAAATGAGAATCCTTATTACCCTGCCATTACACTATTTGCTATTTACCCCAATGGCATAGATGTAGTGAAAAGAAGGCCCGTTTGTACCACAATGTTTATAGCAGCAATGGCCACGGTTGTCAAACTGTGGAGAGAACCAAGATGGACAAATGGATAAGGAAGATGTGGTCCATATAAACTGTGGAGTATTATGCCTCCATCAGAAATGATGAATACACAACTATTGAAATACCATGGACAGGACAGGAAGAGATTATGCTGGAGACAATCAAGCAGAGAGAGTCAATTATATATGGTTTCACTTATTTGTGGAGCATCACAAATAACATGGAGGGCAAGGGGAGATGTAGGGGAGAAGGGAATTGGGGTAAATTGGAATGGAAGGTGAACCATGAGAGACTATGTACTCTAAAAACCAATCTGAGGGTTTTGAATGGGTGTGGGATGGGTAATTGGAAATACTAGCTGGTGGGTGTTAGAGAGGGCATGGATTGCAATGAGCACTTGGTGTAGTGCAAAAACAATAAATACCGCCACTCTGAAAAGTAATTAAAAAAAAAAAAGAAAGTAAATAATAAACTGGTAACTTAAATTAAAAAAAAATTACTGAGTACAAATAATTATTGTATACCTTCCCATTTTATTTGTTTTTATTTAAATATAATTGATATACAGTGTTATATTAGTTTTGGATGTACAATAAAATAAATCAACAATTCTAAAAAACAAACAAACAAATAAACAACAACAACAACAACAAAATTGGCCCTTTCAAAAGCAGTTGAAGACCTACAGTGAAAAGGAAATAATTATATTTTATTATCTATACTTATTAAAATGACATGAAATTAGCGTCTAACTGAGTTCTCCATTTCTGGAATCAATGAGAAGACTTCCTTAAATGTCTAGAAATGTTGACCAGTAAAATGATACAGAAGAGACTTTCTGTATGGGTCAGTCTTTTCTGACCCATAAGCAAAAGACGCTGGGAAAGGACTATCACCCACATGATGACATACCTCTGAGAGCTGATAATACCCAAGATGCCTCACTGTTTCTTGAGATCTCTAGAAATTGCATTGGAAATAGCAAAACTTTGCCATCTCTGGAGAAATGTTAGTCTAAATGATGCTACACCTCACATCATTTCTCATTTCTTTGTATACAAAGGGGACGTGGGAAATTAACACACAAGACAACCTAAGTTCTTGACTAATCTAAGAGGGCTCTTTTTCTGTCCTTCCCGGGTCTTAGTACCTAAAGCCATAGAATTCAGATGTCATGAGAGAGGGACTGCTGTTTCAGTGAATTCAACTTCTGTGATGTCACCAAGGTTTTAACTCAAAGCAACCACTCCTTTTCAACCCACGCCTGATAACTACTCTAGGATGGAGTGGTCATGGGTGGGCTTAGAGGATCCCAAGCCCTCCCAGACCACAGGATCTGCCTAGATCTCTCACGAAGGCAGTTGCAAAGTGAATCGGTGTCATGTTTTCCATGGTCGAATTCGTAGTCTTTGGTCATGACTATCACCACCAGACTCTGGACACCGGAGAAAGGCAAGAATCCATCATTCCATCTTACGAATGATAGGACAAGAAAGTTTCAGGCATCAAACAATGACTCAGTGGTGGAACTCCACGCCCCGCACATGTCTATTGTCCTCCCACTCAATCAGGGATCTTCTGACCAGGAAAAGTGCCATCAAGTAAAATTACCAGGGAACACCCAAAACCATGCCAAAGACATGTCTGGAGTCTTCAACAGTGAGGAAACGAGTAAACCTAGTTTCTCCAGACACCATGCCAAAATGGTCTCCCAATCTTCAAAAGTGACCAAGCACAAGGGCAGACCCTACACCCGAGAACTTGAGGCCAAGTACGGACTCATGTACTTGGATTCCACAGGAGCAAGCGCAGAGCTTGTTGGAAGAGAACCATAACCCAAGTGAAATCATTTGAAAGACTTTCGTGCACGTACCAGGCTGACAACTTGTATCTCCAATAGGAAGCAAGGATAAGAATTTGAATGTTGCAGAACCTTGAGCATTCCCACAGGTTGGTGCATCTGCCCTCTGGGTAATTGAAAGGAGATGTGGCAGTACAAACCTGCCTTAACCCTCTCATGACCATCCCCCAAATTGTTCATGCGATAAACAAACAGTGCCTCTTTCGGAAAATGGGCATGTTCTAATGGAACCAGGAGAGGATGAACAATGTGACAACAAAGGGACACTAGAGCGGGACAGACAGCAAATGCTACAGGTTGGTGAGGAGTACAGGAGGACAAAGAATAACAGAATGAACAGGAGAGCTCAGAGTGACGGTCTGGCATTTCAGGATGGTGGGAGTTGCTCTGTACCTGGCTTCATTCTATAGGAACCTAAATCCAAATTAAATAAACCATCCTCTGGCCCCAGTCAATACTTGTACACTGTTTTTTGTTTGTTTATTTGTTTTTGTTTTTTGCCAAAATATCGGCATGCATGTATATGACCGACAGACAGGGAGATCACAATAGGGGATGGAGCTGGAGAGGGTGAAGCTGACTTGCCCCAGAGCAGGGAACCTGAGACCAGAGTCGATTCCATGACCCTCGGCTCATGAGTTGAGCTGAAGGCGGCCTCTGTACTGATGGACACACCACAGGACCCAATCTTTGTCTTCTTCATACATCTTATTTCTAGACAAGAACCAGTGCTCTGTCATTGTATAGAAATGCAGGGGATACAGATTTTCCCTTGGGCTGGTGTTGCATGCTCTATCCAACCTCATTCAAGAATGGGTATATCTTGTCTTCTTGAAGACCGTGACTTGGCTAAGGGCAAACAATTCTCCCGAGCATATTTCGGTTAAGAGAATTCCTCCCTTGCTATACTTTGCAGGGGAATGACACTATGTCTTGTGATGCACTGCTTCTGTTGACATAGATGGAACACTTCTGTGTCTCTGAATCTGTATCTCTGTTTCTGCTCCCAGATGAGGAACATTTTCAGCTCTGATTTCTCAAAGACATGTTCAGCACTCTTTTTTTCTCTCTCACTCCTAGTTCTCTTAAATTAGGAACCTCTTTCCTTTCTGAGGAGTTGATGACATCCCTAAGCACATAGTCAAGTTCCACCGATCCTTTTTCTCTCTCTGGATTTGCTTCTGTATTTTCCAGTATTTGATTTCTAGATTACCAATTAGATCCTCTGCTTCTGCCACCATCCTGGCCTTTGCATCACGTTTTTTTCCAAGCTTTTCATCAGGAACTCCTCATTTTATTATTTAAATCACTTTTATCTCTGTGGTTCGAGACTCCCTGATGTCTTCTGTGTTTTTCTGCTGTACAGTGAGTATGCTGGCTGCATATCCGGGTGTGTTCCATGTAGACGTTTTACTTTGATTGCCTAGACAGGATCATTTCTTGTTCTTTTCCTTGTTTTCAAATGATTCTTCCATCTTTGCATTGGATCTAGGTCTCTGTCTTTTTCTCTGTATTCAAAAAGTCCTTTCTGTTTTCTACCCTGGGAGTAAATTCTTTAAGATGATGAGATCATGGAGTACCCAAGGTCTGGCCTTTGTGGGAGTCTCATATTTGTGTAGCATGCATTCCCTCTGCTGTTGTTTTGTGGCTGTCCCCAATCCTTGAAACCAGTTATCTGAAGAGGCTCTACTTGCCTGTCATTTGGAGTGTTTTGTGTATGGATGAATATGGTGAGGTTTAGCATCGTGGGCTCTGGTGTGCCAGTGAAATAAGACTTTCAACCCAAACAATAGAATGAAGACCTATAGAATGCTGTGGTCAGGAGAAATCATGTGGGCAGGGCTTTCTTCTAGCCCCGTATGGGAGATTCTATTCTGGGAAAAAGCTAGTTGGTCTGAGGACGGCAGTACCCCCTGTTTTTCATGGTCAGGACTTCATGTTTGCAGTTTCAGCAGCTAATGTCATCACCATCCTGTCTTTGGCCAGTACCTCCATTTCATGCTGCTGGTACGAGAGCCCAAAATTTCGTGTACTCCCATCGAGTCATCTCCATAAACACTGCTTCTCACGGATACCCTGCCAGAACCCACCCTCTTCCCACTGTGTCTCCTCTGATTGTTTCTGATCGTGGTTTCCAGGCTGTCTGCACATGGTTGCTTGCTGAGGTACTCTCCATGATAAACACAGTGTTCTCTAGAGTCGATGTCTTCCAATTCTAATGATGTAAATACTCCGGACTGAAGACCATTTGTTAGCAAAATCTCGTGCCATTCAGACTTTCTGCTGGTCGAAACCACTGGCATAAAGATGCACGCTCCTTTTGGGTTCCCAGTGTGCACTCTCCTGTGCCTTCTTTCCTTGGGTTATCTCACTAGCCTCTGAAGCACCAATCCTGTGTCTCCCCTAATCACGTCTCTAGTCTTCTCCCAAAGTCTCTGCGACTTCTTTTATCTTTTGCTGTGTCATTTACTTTGTCGGCTTCAGTTCCATTTCGTCCATGTTGCACTTGATATAGAAATCTTTAGTTTTGTTGCTGGCTAAAGACAAGCCTGGAGTTCCAAGACACTACTAACATCTCACTGTCCTCCAAAAGAACCACAGACTCTTGCCCAGCCATAAGCAAGAATGAATTCTTTCCAATTGCCTCATGGAGCATAATTGTGGAAAGCATAGGGCTATGTCACATCTATCAGTCTCAGAAATACAAATAACATACGATTTTGCTCTCTCATGCTAGTCAAGAAGCATGCGAATATGCAAGGGAAAAGGGGACAAACAATACTACTCTAACCAGGCTCTTATAATTTAGTGTTTTTTGAAGGCAAGTTAGTGAGAATATGTGTTTATAAGAGAGGACTTAATGGGACATTCCTTGCAGGAAATGTGGCTGAAAGTGATGGAATGTGAGTTTTCAAGGCATATCAAATTGAATTGCTATCCGTAAAGGAAAGAAATATAACTGATATTTTATTATAATTGTTATGTGAAAAACACAGACAACATACACACACATCTACACACACAAATAAGACACAAAAGATGGGGAAGATGGGAGGAATCGCACTGAAGGAAGCAAATTCAAAGGATAATACCATAAAGGGGAAAGGCACTGAGAATCCAAGACAAAAAAACAACAAAAATGAGAAAGTTAACTCTGTACCCATCAATAATTAGTTGAAGTATTCAGGACTAAATACTCCTATTCCTATAAACACGTTGTTGGAAGGATGAAAATTGAAAAAAAAAAAGGGCAAAAAAGACCAACAAGAAAACAAACAAAGAGACAAACCAAACAAAACCAGCTCGACCTTATGTTAGCCATAGGAGATTCTTCGACTATAAAGATACAATAGCTTGGAAGTTATGGATTTGGGAAAACATAGGTAGTGCAAATGGCAAAGATAAGAGAACCAATCCATTGGTGCCTATGGCAGATAGAGATATTTTATGCCTTCAAGAGACATAATATTATCAGAAGGTGTTTTGTCTTGATTGAGTATCATCACGTCAGAAACTTGGAAAAATTGCCAACAGATACACCACCAACTTGGTTGTATCTAAATGTTGGAAGCATATTAACAGAACAGAATAGAGTTGGGGACCACAATCCAATATTTTGAGGACGATGATATCCACTTGTAACACAGGACAAATCATGCAAAGGGATATGTGGGAAGGATGAACAGACGTCATCATGGGCTCTCTAGACCACCTGAGCATAGGAGAAACATGCATAAGATGTTTCTCGGAGAACCATAAGAGAAGTTCTTCCCAAGGGCAGACCTAACATTGTCTATCAGATCCTGTGCTGAATTAAAAACCCAGTAATAATTAATAGAAGAGAATTCATATTCTTTCTTGTATACTTATGACCACAAAGATATGAAAAAGGAAAGAAATCACTTATGAATGGGAAACACAGCCACACACTAATAGGTGGAAAACACAAACACTCCCAAACTATCAATGCCTCAAAGAAGAACAATCAAAAGGAAAGTCATAAAGTACTTTCAACAAAGGAAAGTAAAGAAACTTATGAGATGATGCCAAAACATACTTTGGGGAAAGAATATAGGGCTAAATGTGTTTATTTCAAAAAATTCAAAGCACCGAATAAAAGCAACCTAACCGATGGAATAAGGAACTAGAAAAAGATGAAATGGAATCCAAAGTGAACAGAAAAAGAGAGATAATATATATGATCATTGGAATAAAAGAAATACAAACAAAACAATAGAAAAAAATCTGGAGAACTCAATTGTCAGTTTTGAAAACTTTAACAAACGGGAATAGCCATTACCTGGATTAAACGGGGAGACTAGCATACAGATGAAATTATGAGATCATATGACAACTGATAGAAAGGAAAAAAAAATACCCGAAATGACACATCTACACAATTATTCCAGCAAATCCAACACTGAGAAAAAGGATAAAATTCCAACACTGAGAAAAAGGCTAAATTCCAAGACACATATCAAATCAGGAACACATATTAAGTCAGGAACCCTACAAAACCTTAGCTCTCTAGTAGTGACTAAAGCGTTTGAAGCAATAATCCAACACCTCCCAACACACAGAAGGTCAGATCCAAATCATTTTTCTGGTCAACATTTCTAGATATTTGATGAAGGCAATGTCGTTTCTTCTCACCAAATCGACAAATGGAGGAGGCGGGTAGACTGTAATTTACAAGTATGAACACCCAATTCAGATAAGGACATTATAGGAAACAAATTTCATGCCATTTTCATAAGTAAAGATAATACAAATATAATTTTTCGTTTTCTCTGTCTATCTTTACCTGCTTTTGAAAGGGCCAGTTTGTTTTTATATTAATTTTTTGTTCTGTTGAGAAAATAGGCCTATCATCCATCATTCGATTTTGACAAGTATTCACGGATGCTTTAGTTCCATATATGACCTAGAGTTCATCCTAAAACTCTAAGATGTTCCACAACTCCTCAACACCCATTAGCCAGTTCCCTCATTCCCTGCATGTCTCCTTTTTTCCTTGACTCTCAGCTTGATACCACAGAGTTCTGAGTTACTCCTGGTTTGTCTCCTTCTCTGACTTATCCCCCTTCAGTTTTTTTTTCTTCTACTAAGGGCCGTGGTATTCCTCCTAGGGCACATATGAGAGAAGCCATTTGATATTTCACTTTGTCTCCTTGCCCTTTTCATTTCACAAACCCAGTCCTGTGGCATTCACATCAGTGCAAGAACCAAGAGTTCATCCTCCCTAATGGTTGAGGAATAATCTATTGCCAATATGGACCACGCCTTCTTTATCCACTAGTTTTGCAAGGACATTGCAGCTTAATCCTCAGTTCAGTTCAAGTGAGCCTTGCAGGCCACCGATGTAGGCCATTAATTTTCCTTTGATTAAAGAGACTTGGTTAACAGGTTATACCCATAAACACAGTAGGTAGAGATAAATAATGGTAAGAAGGAGTACTGTCCATAGCTCATCCTAAGGATGAGCTATTATGTATAATGTCACTCTCTCATCCAATGGATGAAAACCTCAGAGAGATGGGATGATATACAAGAGGCATTATTGTTTCTGATATCACTACAAATTTCAGAGAATTAGGAAAACTTGCCATCACTGGAGAAAGGATGGCCTAAAAGATCATTTTCCTGGGCCACTCTTCTAGGTATTTAGTGAAGGCAATATCATGTCCTCTCATCAAATCCAGAGATGGAAGAGGCGGGTAAACTCTAATTCACAAGGAAAAAGACCCAATTCAAAGAAGAACATTTTAGGAAACCCACCCATGTCATTTCAATAAGGAAAGATAATAAGCAATATAATTCTTTCCTTTGATCCTGTGACTTCCTTTGGTTTTCAGAGGACCACATGTTTTTCCTGTGAATTTATGTTGTTGTTGTTGCTGTTCTGTTGAGAAAGCCTGCCTATCATCCAGCATCCTTTTTAGACAGAGTGCTCATAGATGCTTTAGTTGCATGGGCGTCCTAGTGCTCCTCCTAATATATGCCACAACTCCTGACCACCCATTAAGCAGTTCTCTTTTCTGTACCACTCAGCTGGATTCTCAGAGTCCTACAGCACTCCTTGTGGGTCTCTTTCTCTGAGTTCTTCCCCTTCAGTATTCCCTCCCTTTACTAAGGCCAAGGAATTCCTCCCGAGGCACATATTGTGGGAAGCCATATGATATTTCCCTTTGTCTGCTTGCCTTTTCCATTTCCCAACAGCAGGGCATGGGACATTCATGTCAAGGCAAGGTCCAGGGGTTCTTTCACTTCGACGGCAGAGGAATACTATGGTGCTGATATGGAACCAAACTTACAGATACACTATTCCTTGCAAGTGCATTGCGGCTCACTCCAACGGTCTGCTCGAATGGGCCTTGCAAGCCCAAGGTATACGCCGTCCCTTTCCTTCTGACTAAGGAGACTTGGTCCACATGACTATACCAGTTACCACAACAAGTACAGTTAATTAATAATGACAACGGGTTCGGTCCAGGCCTCTTCACTGAGAGTTAGCTCTGATGCAGAAGGTCACGCTCCTCGAGGACTTTGCAAACATATTAAAGGGAAAGCCAGGTAGACGGAGGCCTCTTCCCTTACCCGAGGCCACAGACGGTACCATATATCAATGCCCTCACCATTTACATCGGAAAGGAACATTCTGTAACTTAGTCATCATTGAATCATAGGCAAAGGACGCTGACAAAGAACGCTCTCACCCACAGCAAGACAAACCCCACGGAGAGCTGCTCATACACACGAGGCCTCACCTTTTCTTGAGGTATCTAGAAATTGTAGTGGAAAAGTACACCTTGCCGTCACCGGGGATATGTTGGCCTAAAGGAAGGTATGCTGAATGTCATTTTCCTTTCTCTATGTTTCCAGAAAGGGGAAGTTGGACATTAACCCACAAGACATCCTGAGTTCTTGATCAGGTTCAGAGGGCTCTTGTTCTGTCCATCCCGGGGCTTCCGACTTAAAGCCATAGGACACCAAGGTCATGGGAGAGGGACAGCTGCTACAGTGAAGCAAGCATCTGTGATGTCACAAAGCTTTGAGGTCATAGCTACCACTCTTCATCAACCCAGGCCTGATCACTACACTTGACTGGAGTAGTCATGGGTGGGCCAAGAGGACCCCAAGCCGTCCCAACCCTCTGGAGCCGCCAGGTTCTCTCACCAAGGCAGTTTGTGAAGCGAGATGGTGTCACCTTCTCCATGGCCCAATTTGTAGTGTTTGGTCGTGAGTGTCAGCACCAGCCCTCTGGACCTCGGTGAAAGGCAGGGATCCCTCATTCCATATTAGCCCGACAGGCCAAGAAACTAACAGACCGCAAGCAAAGCCTCAGGGGAGGAAAACTAAGCCCTGCGTAAGGGTGAGACCCTCCCACCAAGTCACTTAGCATCTCAACAGGAAAAGGGCCACCCAAGGGAAGCTCCAAGTGAACCCCTGCAACCGTGCCAATTAAATGTCTCGAGTCTTCCACAGCAAGCACTCGAGTACCTCGAGGGTCTCCAGAAACGGTGCCAACAAGGCCTCCCAATATTCCAAAAAGACCATGCATCCAAGGCACACTCTACACCCTAGAAACTTAGGAAGCTGGGCATGTTCCAATGGAGCCCAGAGGATGCACTATGTGTTAACAAAGGGTCAGTACAGCACGACAGACAGCGGATGCTGCAGGTTAGTGAGGACATCCAGGAAGGAAAAGAACAGGAGAATGAACAAGGGAGTTCCGAGCGAAGGTCAGGCATTTTAGGATGGTGGGAGGTTCTCTTTACCTGGCTGCCCTCCATAGGCACCTAGGTCTAATTCAATAAAACATCCATTGGCCCCAGTCAATTAATGTGCACTGTTTTTGTCTTTGTTATCTGATCCAACATGCACATGCATGTTTGGACAGAGAGGCAGAGAGATCCCATCAAGGGGTGGGGCTGGAGAGGGAGAAGCTCAATTGCACCTGAGCAGAGAACCTGAGAACAGATTCAATGCCAAGGCCCTGGAATCATGAGTTGATCTGAAGGCCGCCTCTGAACTGATGGACACAACATGGGACCCAATCATTGACTTCTGAATACCTCCTTGTTCTAGACAGAACCGCTGATCTGTCATTGTTCAGAAATGCAGGGGATAAGGATTTTGGCTTGTCAGCTGTTGCTTGAGCTATCCGGCCTGCTTGGAGAGCTGGTATAGCTTTTCCTCTTGAAGTCAGTAATTGGGCTAAGGTCAAACTATTCTCCGATGCCTATTTGCCTAAAGAGAATACCTCCATGCCTAGATTTTCCAGGGGGAATGGCACTATGTCTTTAGGTGCTCTGCTTCTGTGGAAGATGTTGGGAGACCTCTGTGCCTCTGATTCTGGAACACTGTCTCTGCTCCCAGGTGAGGATCCTTTTCAGCCCCGAGTTCTCCAATCTTGGATCAGCCCTCTTTTCTTTCTCTCACTTCTACTTCACCTACAAGAGGCACCTCTTTCATTTCCTTAAAGATTCCCTAAGCTCACTATCGTGTTCCATCATTCTGCCTTCTCTCTTAGAATTTGCCTCCTTATTTTCTAGGCTTCTTCTTCCCAGTCCCTAACTGCATCCTCCACTTTTACCATGTTCCCTAACTTTGCATCCACTCTCCTGCCAATCTTCTCTTCAGGAGTTTTATGGGTACTTTTATCTCTATCAGTTTTATCTCTGTGGTTCGAGATTTCTGATATCTCCCATGTTTTCTGAAGTACAGCGAGTATCCAGGCCGCTGCTTTCTATCCCGCATCGGGCGTGTTCTATGTAGAGGTTACACTCTGACTGTCTAGTCGTTTACACTCCTTCTTCCTTTACCAGGGAATCAATGGATTCTTCCATCTTTGCATTGGATCTAAGTCTCTGTCACCTCTCTGTATTCGTTAAACTTATTCTGTTTTCTAACCTGAGGGTAATTTATTTAGAAGGAAAGGATCCGTGAGTGACCCAGGGCTGGCCCTTAAGATTTGTTGATTGCCCGCGTGTGTGTGTGTTTTTGAGTGTGTATTTGGCATGCATAGCACCCGCTGTTTGTGTTGTGGTTTACCCTCTCCTGGAGGCAGGTCATTTGCAGTAGCTCTCCTTTCCGGCCGTTTGTTGTTTTTAGAGGCCGAGCTGAATATGCTGAGGATTACCTTGATGGGCTCTGGTGTGCGTGTGAAAGGAGAAACTCCACCAACTCAACAGAAGGCAGGCCTGCAGAATGCTGTGTTCAGAAGAGAACATGAGGTAAAAGCTTCCTTCTCGTCCATTGTGGGAGAGTCTGTTCTCCTTGGACTAAGCATCTTGGACTGAGAAAGGCAGTCCTCCAAGTGTTCCACTGTTAGGATTTCGTGTTGGCTGGCTAGGCAGCCTCTGTCCTCACTACCTGTCATGGCCAGTAGCTCTGTCTTGATGCTGCTGTTGCGAGAGCCCAAAATTTATTATGTCCACATTGAGTCATCTCCACGAACACTGCCTTTCACGGAATCACCCCCAAGACTCATCATCTTCCCACTGCGACTCCTGGTATTGTCTCTCTCAGATCGTTGTCTCCAGGCTGTATGCTCCTGGTCACTTGTTGGTGTCATATGCAGGAAAAAGATGGTTTTCTTTCAAGTCGATGTCTGCCAAGCCTGCTGATAAAAAAACTTCAGCACTCAACACTTGTGTTGTCAAGTACTCGTCCCCTTGAGATCCTCTGCATGTCACAGTCAACAGCACTGGGAAACAGGTAACTTGTGTGTTTCCAGTGTGCCCTGCTCTCCTGTGCTTTAGTCCTCTGCATGGGCTCCAGCCCTCTAATCCACAAACCAAACAAATCTCCCCTGAGCCATGTCTCCAACCTTCTCCCATCATCTCTGCAACTTCCATTCTCTTTCATTGTGGAGTTTACCATGTAGGCTTCAGGTCAATTTCCACCCCACTGCAGTTGCTGTGGTTATCTTTCTGTTGCCTTCATGCCTGAAGAAGCATGAGGTTATTAGACACTACTACCTTCTCACTGTCTTCCATGTCACCACAATTCGTACTGAGACATAAGCAAGAAGGAATTCTTCCACTTGTCTCTTATGGAAGTCTTGCGGAGAGCATTGGGCTTTGTCACATCTATCATTCTCAGAAAGACAACAAACAGACGATTTCACTAACTCATGACAGTCAAGAAACATACGAGAAAGAAAGGGTACTGGGACAAACAGTATGACTCTAATAAGGAATTCAAATGGTGGTATTTGTTCAAGGCCGTTTTGTGAAAACACAGGTTTCTTGAAAAGGACAAGAGATGAGATTCGTTGCAGGAGATTTCCAGGAACTGATGGAATTTGAGATTTTAAGTCATGTCAAATTGAATCCTACCCACAAGAGACGGAATTCCATTCTCTCGTATTTTAAAAAGTAATTGTGATGTGAAACACAAACACAACACACAGCATTAGCACACGCACATGAACACACACAAAGATAAGACATGCAAAAGATGGGGAGGAAGTGAGGTAACGTACCAATGAAACAACCCCAAGTAAATACCATATAGGTGAAAGACAAATACAATCCTAGTGAGAATCCATCCGAAATGACAAAGTGAACTATTACCTATAAATAATACATTCATTACTCAGGTCTAAAGTCCCACGTCAACACAAACAGTTTGAAAGAGTTGTTCATATTCCAAATCAAAAATTAAAAAATTAGAAAACTTCCATAAGAAAACAGCAAATATTAAACAACCTCGTCCTCCTGTTGCTCATAGGAGATTTCCTTCGACTATAAAGATACTCATAGCTTGCAAGTGAAGAAATCGGGAAGATGTAGGTTATGCTATTCCCAAGGAGAAGAGAGCCAAGGTGTTTGTGCCTAAGTCAGCGAGAGTGATTTTATGCCTTTGAGAAACAAAAGCTAAGCGGAAGGTTTTTTGTCTTGATGGAGCCTCAAAACAACAGAAACCTGGAAGAATTGCCAACATATACACCACGAACAAGGGTGTATATAAACGTTGGTAACCTATGAACACACTGGAACGGAGATGGCGTCTTTTATCCAATACTGTTGGTAACTATGATATCCACGTTAAGAACAGGACAGATCATCTGGATGGGAAGGTGCTAAGGAATAACAGACGTCCACATGGGCATTCGAGACCACCTGAACTTTGGGGATCCATGAGTAAGATTGCGTCTCTGAGGACAATAAGATATGCTCTTCCCAGCGGCAGACCTAACTTTGTCTATCGCAGGTCATGAGCTCGAGTCCAAATCCAGTCGTAATTCATAGAAGAGAAGTCAAAACCTATCCTGTGCACTGATGATCACAAAGTTATGAAAACAGGAAGATAAGACTTTCAAATAGGAAATACAGCTAGACACTAAAAGTGGAAAACACAACACACTCCCGAACTACAAAGAAGGCAAGAAAGAAAATCCAAAGGAAAAGCAGAAAGAGCCATGAACGAAGGAATTCTAAGAAACTTAGAGGAGGATGCCAAAACATTTTATGGGGAAACCATATAGGGTTAAATGCATGCATTTCCAAAATTTAAAAGCACTGAAAAAGAAAGCCTACTAAAAGGACAACTGAAGGAACAAATGAAGACAAACCGAACTCCAAAGTTAACAGAGAAATTCAAATCAAACGTGTGATTATCAAAATGAAGGAAATACAAACCAACCAATAGGAAAAAAATCAGGAGATCTCACACTTGAGTGTTGACTACACAAACAAAGCACAGAAGCCATTACTGGGATAAAACAGGGAGACAAGCACACAGCTGCAAGTATGAAACCACATGACAACTGGTAGCAAGGAAAAAAGAATAACCGAAAAGGCATATCCACACAGTTATGCTAGCAAATCCAAGAACTAAGAGAAAAGGATAAATTCCCAGACACATAGAAACTTCCAAGATTAGATCAGGAAACCTACAAATCTCAGCTCTCTAGTAGAGACGGAAGCATTTGAAGCAGTAATCCAACCCCTGCCAACACACAAAGACAAGGTCAAGTCATTTGCTTGGGCCACTCTTCTAGGTATTTAGTGAAAGCATTGTCATGTCCTCTCATCAAATACAGACATGGAAGAGGCGGGTAAACTCTAATTCACAAGAATAAAGACCCAATTCAAAGAAGGACATTTTAGAAAACCCACCCATGTCATTTCAATAAGGAAAGATAATAAACAATATAATTCTTTTCTTTTCTCCCTGTGAATTCCTTGATTTTGAGGGGGTCGCATTGTTTTCCTGTCAATTGATGTTGTTGTCCTTGCTGTTCTGTTGAGAAAGCCTGCCTATCATCCATCATCCATTTATGACAGAGTATTCACGGATGCTTTAGTTGCATGGACGTACTGGTGCCCCTCCTAATATATGCCACAACTCTTGACCACCCATTAAGCAGTCCTCTTTTCGGTAACCCTCAGCTGGATTCTCAGAGTCCTGAGTCACTTCTGATGGGTCTCCTTCTCTGACTTCTGGCGCTTCATTATTCCTTCCTTTACTAGGGCCAAGGTATTCCTCCCGAGGCACATATTGTGGGAAGCCATATGATATTTCCCTTTGTCTGCTTGCCTTTTCCATTTCCCAACAGCAGGGCATGGGACATTCATGTCAAGGCAAGGTCCAGGGGTTCATTCACTTCGACGGCAGAGGAATACTGTGGTGCCGAAATGGACCCAAACTTCCTGATCCACTAGTGATTACAAGGGCATTGCGGCTCACTCCAAGGGTCTGCTGGAATGGGCTTTGCTAGCCGTTGGTATACGCAGTCCCTTTCCTTCTGACTTAAGAGACATGGTCCACATGTCTATAACACTTACCAAAATAAGTACCGTTAACTACTAATGAAAACGGGTTCGGTCCAGGCATCTTCATTGAGATTTAGCTCAGATGCAGAAGGTCACTCTCCTCGTATAGTTTGCAAAGTTATTTAAGGAAAATCCAGGTAGACAGAGGCCTTATCCCTTAGCCGCGTGTTTCAGAACACGAGGAGACAAGGCCACAGACGGCACCATATATCGATGCCCTCAACTTTTACCTCGAAAAGCGACTTTCCGTACCTTAGTCATCACTGACCCATAGGCAAAAGACGTTGACAAAGTACGCTCTCACCCACAGGACAACAAACCCCACGGAGCTGCTCATACCCGCGAGGCCACACCTTTTCTTGAGAAATCTAGAAATTGTAGTGGGAAAAGACACCTTGCCGTCTCCCGGGATATGTTGGCCTAAAGGAAGGTATACTGAATGTCATTTTCCTTCCTCTATGTCTCCAGAAAGGGGAAGTTGGACATTAACCCACAAGACATCATGAGTTCTTGATCAGGTTCAGAGGGCTCTTGTTCTGTCCTTCCCAGGGCTTCCTACTTAAAGCCATAGGACACCAAGATCATGGGAGAGGGACAGCGGCTTCAGTGAAGCCAGCATCTGTGATGTCACAAAGCTTTGAGATCATAGCAACCACTCCTTATCAAACCAGGCTTGATCACTCCACTTGACTGGAGTAGTCATGGGTGGGCCAAGAGGACCCCAAGCCGTCCCAACCCACTGGAGCCGCCTGGGTCTCTCACCAAGGCAGTTTGTGAAGCGAGTCGGTGTCACCTTCTTATGGCCCAATTCGTAGTGTTTGTTCGTGAGTGTCAGCACCAGCCCTCTGGACCTCGGAGAAAAACAAGGATCCCTCATTCCATCTTAGCCACGACAGGCCAAGAAACTAACAGACCACAAGCAAAGCCTCAGGGGAGGAAAACGGAGCGCTGAGTAAGGGTGAGACCCTCCCACCAAATCACGGAGCATCTCAACAGGAAAAGGGCCTCCCAAGGGAAGAAACAAGTGAACCCCCGCAACCGTGCCAAAGACATGTCTGGAGTCTTCCACAGCAAGCACACGAGTACCTCGAGCATCTCCAGAAACGGTGCCAACAAGGCCTCCCAATCTTCCAAAAAGACCATGCATCCAAGGCACACTCTACACCCTAGAACCTTAGGTCCAGGACGGACCCATGTTCTTAGAGTCCACAGGAGCCAACGGAGAGCATGTTGGAAGAGACCCATAGCCCAAGTGAAGCCATTTGAAAGACTTCCGTGCCCGCTTCAGGAAGACAACTTGTATGTGCAAAAAGACGAATTGGGAGGATTCGAAAGTGGAAGAACTTTGAGCACTCCCTCAGGGTGGAGCAGCTACCCTCTGCGGAACTGCATGGAGATGTGGCAGCACAAGCCTGCCTTCACCCTCTCATGACCATCTCCCAAATGGTTACATGCGATAAGCAAACAGTGCCTCTTGAGGAATATGGGCATGTTCCAATGGAGCCCCGAGAGGATGCACAATGTGTTAACAAGGGGTCAGTACAGCACGACAAACAGCGGATGCTGCAGTTTGGTGAGGAGATCCAGAAAGGCAAAGAACAGGAGAATGAACAGGGGAGCTCCGTGCGAACGTCGGGCTTTTTAGGATGGTGGGAGGTTCTCTGTACCTGGCTACCCTCCATAGGCACCTGGGTCCATATTCAATAAAACGTCCTTTGGCCCCAGTCAATTATTGTGCACTGTTTTGTCTTTGTTATCTTATCCAACGTGCTATTGCACGTTTGGACAGAGAGGCAGAGATCCCAATCAGGGGGTGGAGCTGGAGAGGGAGAAACTTACTTGCCCCTGAGGAGAGAACCTGAGAACAGAGTCAATGCCAAGGCCCTGGAATCATGAGTTGATCTGAAGGGAGCCTCTGACCTGATGGACACATCCCAGGACCCAACCATTGACTTCTGAATACCTCCTGATTCTAGACAGAACCGCTGATCTGTCATTGTTCAAAAATGCAGGGGATAAGGATTATGGCTTGGCTGCTGTTGCTTGAGCTATTCGGCCTGCTTTGAGAGCTGGTATAGCTTTTCCTCTTGAAGGCAGTGATTGAGATATGGACAAACTATTCTCCGATGCCTATTTGCCTAAAGAGAATACCTGCATGCCTAGATTTTCCAGGGGGAATGACACTGTCTTTAGGTGCTCCGCTTCTGTGGAAGGTGTTGGGAGTCCTCTGTGCCTCTGATTCTAGACCACTTTCTCTGCTGACAGATGAGGGTCCTTTTCAGCCCCGAGTTCTCCAATCTAGGATCAGCTCTCTTTTTTTTCTCTCACTCTTACTTCACCTACAGGAGGCACCTCTTTCATTATCTTGGAGAATCCCTAAGCTCACTATCATGTTCCTTCATTCTGCCTTCTCAGAATTTGCGTCCTTATTTTCTAGGCTTGTTCTTCCCGGTTCCTAATTGGATCCTCCAATTCTACCATGTTCTTGAACTTTGCATCCAGTCTCCTGTCAATCTTCTCCTCAGGAGTTCTTTAGGTGCTTTTATCTTTATCAGTTTTATCTCTGTGGTTTGAGACTCTTATATCTCCCATGTTTTCTGATGTGGAGCGAGTATCCAGGCCGCTGCTTTCTATCCCGCATCAGGCATGTTCTATGTAGAGGTTTCACTCTGACTGCCTAGTCGTTTTCACTCCTTCTTCCTTAACCTGGGAATCAATTGATTCTTCCATCTTTGCATTGGATCTAAGTCTCTGTCACCTCTCTGTATTCGTTAAACTCATTCTGTTTTCTAATCTGACGGTAATTTATATAGGAGGAAGTGATCTGTGATTGACCCAGGGCTGGCCCTTAAGATTTGTTGAGTGCGTGCGTGTGTGTGTGTTTGTGAGTGTGTATAGGGCATGCATGCCACCTGCTGTTTGTGTTGTGGCTGGCCTTGTCCTGGAGGCCAGTCATTTGCAGTAGCTCTCCGTTCCGGCCGTTTGTTGTTTTTAGGGTCTGGGCTGAATATGCTGAGGTTTACATTGGTGGGCTCAGTGTGCCTGTGAAAAGAGAAACTCAACCAACTCCACAGAATGCAGGCCTGCAGAATGCTATATTCAGTAGAGAACATGAGGTCAAAACTTTCTTCTCGTCCCCTAGGGGAGAGTCTGTTCACCTTGGACTAAGCATCTTGGACTGAGGAAGGCAGTTCTCCAAGTGTTCCACTGTTGGGATTTCGTGTTGGATGACTAGGCAACCTCTGACCTCACATACCTTTCGTGGCCAGTAGCTCTGTCTTTATGCTGCTGTTGCGAGAGCCCAAAATTTATTATGTCCACATTGAGTCATCTCCACGAACACTGCCTTTCATGGAATCACTCCCACGCCTCATCATCTTCCCACTGTGTCTCTTGGAATTGTCTCTCTCTGATCCTTGTCTCCAAGCTGTCTTCTCCTGGTCGCTTGTTGGTGTCATATGCAGGAAAAAGATTGTGTTTTCAAGTCGATGTCTGCCAAGACTGCTGATAGGAAAACTCAGCCCTCAACACTTGTGTTGTCAAGTACTCGTGCCCTTCAGAACCTCCTCGTGTCAGATTCAATGGCATTGGGAAACAGGTTCCTTGTGCGTTCCCAGTGTGCCCTGCTCTCCTGTGCTTTGATCCTCTGCATGGGCTCCAGCCCTCTGATCCAGGAACCAACCAAATCACCCCTGAGCCATGTCTCCAACCTTCTCCCATCATCTCTGCAACTTCCCTTCTCTTTCGCTGTGGAGTTTACCTTGTAGGCTTCAGGTCAATTTCCACCCCACTGCAGTTGTTGTGTTCATCTTCCTGATGCCTCCATGGCTGAAAAAGCATGAGGCTATTAGACACTACTACCATCTCACTGTCTTCCATGTCACCACAATTCGTACTGAAACATAAGCAAGAAGGAATTCTTCCACTTATCTCTTATGGCAGTCTTGCGGAGAGCATTGGGCTTTGTCACATCTATCATAATCAGAAAGACAGCAGTCAAACGATTTCACTAACTCATGACAGTTAAGAAACCTATGAAAAAGAAAGGGTATTGGGACAAACAGTATGACTCTAATGAGTAATTCAAATGGTGGTGTTTGTTCGAAGGCCGTTTTGTGAGAACACAGATTCCTTGAAGAGGACAAGTGATGACATTCCTTGCAGGAGATTTTCTGAAACTAATGGAATGTGAGTTTTCAAGGCATGTCAAATTCAATTGCTACCCACAAGAGACCGAATTCCATTCTCTCGTATTTTTCAATAATTGTGATGTGAAACACACACACACCACACAACATTAACACATGCACACACACATGACACACACACAAAGATAAGACATGAAAAGCAAGGGGAGGAAGCGAGGAATCGTACCAATAAAGCAACCCCAAAAAATACCATATAGGTGAAAGGCAAATAGAATCCAAGTGAGAAGCCAACCGAAATGAGAAAGTCAACTATTACCTATCAATAATACATTCATTAATCATGTCTAAAGTCTCCTGTCACACAATCAGTTTGTAAGAGTGGTTGAAATTCCAAATAAAAAAAATAATAATTAGAAAACATCCATAAGAAAACAGCAAATATTAAACAAGCTCGTCCTTCTTTTGCTCATAGCAGATTTCCATCGACTATAAAGATACTCATAGCTTGCAAGTGAAGACATCGGAAAGACGTAGGTGATGCTTTTCCCAAGGAGAGGAGAGCCAAAGTGTTTGTGCCTAAGTCAGCGAGAGTGATTTTTATGCCTTCGAGAGACAAAAGCTAAGCGGAAGGTGTTTTGTCTTGATGGAGCATCAAAACAACAGAAACCTGGAAGAATTGCCAACATATACTCCACGAACAAGGGTGTATCTAAAGGTTGGAAGCTTATAAACACACTGGAACGGAGATGGCAACTTTTATCCAATACTATAGGCAACTATGATATCCACGTTAAGCACAGGTCAATTCATCTGCATGGGAAGGTGCTAAGGAATAACAGACGTCCACATGGGCATTGAGACCACCTGAAATTTGGGGATCCATGAGTAAGATTGCGTCTCTGAGGACAATAAGATATGCTCTTCCCAGCTGCAGACCTAACTTTGGCTATCGTAGGTCATGAGCTCGAGTCCAAATCCAGTCGTAATACATGGAAGAGAAGTCAAAACCTATCCTGTGCAATTATGATCACGAATGTATGAAACAAAAGATATCAATTTCAAATTTGAAATACAGCCAGACTCTAAAAGTGGAAAACACAACACACTCACGAACTACAATGAATGCAAGAAAGAAAATCCAAAGGAAAAGCAGAAAGAGCCATGAACGAAGGAATTCTAAGAAACATAGAAGAGAATGCCGAAACATTTTATGGGGAAACCATATGGGATTAAATGCATGCATTTCAAAATTTAAAAACACTGAAAAAGAAAGCCAACTAAAAGGACAACTGAAGGAACAAGATGAAGAAAAACCGAACTCCAAAGTTAACAGAGAAATTGAAATCAGTCATGTGATTATCAAAATGAAGGAAATACAAACAAACCAGAAGGAAAAGAATCAGGAGATCTCACACTTGAGTTTTGACAACACAAACAAACCGTAGAAGCCATTACTGGGATAAAACAGGGAGACAAGCACACAGCTGCAAGTATGAAACCACATGACAACTGGTAGCAAGGAAAAAAGAATAAGCGAAAAGGCATATCCACACATTTATGCTAGCAAATCCAAGAACTGGGAGAAAAGGATAAATTCCCAGACACATAGAAACTTCCAAGATTAGGTCAGGAAACCTACAAAATCTCAGCTCTCTAGTAGTGACAGAAGCATTTGAAGCAGTAATCCAACCCCTGCCAACACACAGAAGGCCAGGTCGAGTCATTTGTTTGGGCCACGCTTCTAGGTATTTAGTGAAGGCATTCATGTCCTCTCATCAAATCCAGAGATGGAAGAGGCGGGTAAACTCTAATTCACAAGGATAAAGACGCAATTCAAAGAAGAACATTTTAGTAAACCCACCCATGTCATTTCAATAGGAAAGATAATAAACAATATAATTCTTTTCTTTTTTCCCACTAACTTCCTTTGATTTTGAGAGGGCTGCATTGTTTTCCTGTCAATTGATGTTGTTGTTGTTGCTGTTCTGTTGAGAAAGCCTGCCTATCATCCATCATCCGTTTTGGACAGAGTATTTACGAATGCTTTAGTTGCATGGATGTACTGGTGCTCCTCCGAATATATGCCACAACTCCTGACCACCCATTAAGCAGTTCTTTTTTCAGTAACCCTCAGCTGGATTCTTAGAGTCCTGAGACACTTCTGGTGGATCTCCTTCTCTGACTTCTTGCCCTTCATTATTCCCTTCATTTACTAGGGCCAAGGTATTCCTCCCGAGGCACATATTGTGGGAATCCATATGATATTTCCCTTTGTCTGCTTGCCTTTTCCATTTCCCAACAGCAGGGCATGGGACATTCATGTCAAGGCAAGGTCCACGGGTTCATTCAATTTGACGGCAGAGGAATACTGTGGTGCTGAAATGGGCCCAGAATTCTTGATACACTAGTCCTTGCAAGGGCATTGCGGCTCACTCCAACGGTCTGCTGGAATGGGCCTTGCAAGCCGTCGGTATACGCCGTACCTTTCCTTCTGACTTGGTCCACATGTCTATACCCGTTACCACAACAAGTACAGTAAACTACTAATGACAACGGGTTCGGTCCAGGCCTCTTCATTGAGAGTTATCTCTGATGCAGAAGTTCACTCTCTTTGAGGACTTTGCAAAGGTATTTAAGGGAAATCCATGTAGACAGAGACCTCATCCCTTAGCCTCGTGTTGCAGAACACGAGGAGACGAGGCCACAGACGGCACCATATATCGATTCCCTCACCTTTTACCTCGGAAAGGACTTTCCGTACCTTGTCATCACTGACCCATAGGCAAAAGACTCTGACAAAGTATACGGTCTCACCCACAGAACGACAAACACCACAGAGAGCCGATCATACCCGTGAGGCCTCACTTTTTATTGAGATATCTAGAAATTGTAGTGGAAAAGGACAACTGCTGTCTCCGGATATATGTTGTCCTAAAGGAAGGTATACTGAATGTCATTTCCTTCCTCTATGTCTCCAGAAAGGGGAAGTTGGACATTAACCCACAAGACATCCTGATTTCTCGATCAGGTTCAGAGGGCTCTTGTTCTGTCCTTCCTGGGGCTTCCTACTTAAAGCCATAGGACACCAAGGACATGGAAGAGGAACAGCAGCTTCAGTGATGCCAGCATCTGTGCTGTCTCAAAGCTTTGAGGTCATAGCAACCACTCCTCATCAACCCAGGCCTGATTACTACACTTGACTGGAGTAGTCATGGGTGGGCAAATAAAACCCCAAGCCGTCCCAACCCGCTGGAGCCGCCTGGGTCTCTCACCAAAGCAGTTTGTGTAGCGAGTCTGTGTCACCTTCTCCATGTCCCAATTCGTAGTGTTTGGTCGTGAGTGTCAACACCAGCCCTCTGGACCTCGGAGAAAGGCAAGGATCCCTCATTCCAACTTAGCCACGACAGGCCAAGAAGCTAACAGACCGCAAGCAAAGCCTCAGGGGAGGAAAACCGAGCCCTGCATAAAGGTGAGACCCTCCCACCAAATCACGGAGCATCTCAACAGGAAAAGGGCCTCCCAAGGGAAGAAACAACTGAACCCCTGCAACCGTGCCAAAGACATGTCTGGAGTCTTCCACAGCATGCACTCGAGTACCTTGAGGGTCTCCAGAAACGGTGCCAACAAGGCCTCCCAATCTTCCAAAAAGACCATGCATCCAAGGCAGACTCTACACCCTAGAACCTTAGGTCCAGGACGGACTCATGTTCTTAGAGTCCACAGGAGCCAACGGAGAGCATGTTGGAAGAGACCCATAGCCCAAGTGAAGCCATCTGAAAGACTTCCGTGCCCGTTTCAGGAAGACAACTTGTATGTGCAAAAGGACGCATTGAAGAGGATTCGAATGTGAAGAACCTTGAGCACTCCCTCAGGGTGGAGCAGCTACCCTCTGTGGAACTGCATGGAGATGTGGCAGCAGAAGCCTGCCTTCACCCTCTCATGATCATCCCCCAAAGGTTACATGCGATAAGCAAACAGTGCCTCTTGAGGAAGATGGGCATGTTCCAATGGAGCCCCGAGAGGATGCACAATGTGTTAACAAGGGGTCAGTACAGCACGACAGACAGCGGATGCTGCAGGTTGGTGAGGAGGTCCAGGTAGACAAAGAACAGGAGAATGAACAAGGGACCTCCGAGTAAAGGTCGGGCATTTTAAGATGGTGGGAGGTTCTCTGTACCTGGCTGCCCTCCATAAGAAATAAGCTCATAGTCAAGTTCCACCGATCCTTTTTCTCTCTCTGGATTTGCTCTGTATTTTCCAGTATTTGTCTTCTAGATTACCAATTTGATCCTCTGCTTCTTCCACCTTCCTGGCCATTCAGACATTCTGCTGGTCGAAACCACTGGCATAAGGATGCATGCTCCTTTTGGGTTCCCAGTGTGCACTGTCCCGTGCCTCCTTTCCTTGGATTATCTCACTGCCCTCTGAAGCACCAATCCCCTGTCTCCCCTAATCACGTCTCTAGTTTTCTCCCAAAGTCTCTGCGACTTCTTTTATCTTTTGCTGTGGCATTTACTTTGTAGCCTTCAGGTCTCCATGTTGCACTTGATATAGTAATATTTTAGTTGTGTTGCTGGCTAAAGACAAGCCTGGATTTCCCAGACACTACTAACATCTCACTGTCCTCCAAAAGCACCACGGACTCTATCCCAGCCATAACCAAGAAGGAATTCTTTCCACTTGCCTCATGGAGCATAATTTTGGAAAGCATTGGGCTATGTCACATCTATCAGTCTCAGAGAGAAAAATAACATACGACTTTGCTCCCTCATGTTAGTCAAGGAGCATGTGAATATGCAAGGGAAAAGGGGACAAACAATACCACTCTAACCAGGCTCTTAAAATGGTGTTTTTTTGAAGGCAATTTAGTAAGAATATGAGTTTATAAAAGAGGACTTAATGGGACATTCCTTGCAGGAAATGTGGCTGAAAGTAATGGAATGTGAGTTTTCAAGGCATATCAAATTGAATTGCTATCCATAAAGGAAAGAAATCTAACTACTTAATATTTAATTATAATTGCTATGTGAAACACACAGACAACATACACACACACACACACACATACACACACAAATAAGACACACAAAAGATGAGGAAGAAGGGAGGAATCGCACGAAGGAAGCAAACCCAAAGGAAAATACCATAAATGGGAAAGGCACTGAAAACCCAAGTGAAAAAAAACAACGAAAATGAGAAAGTTAAGTCTGTACCCATCGATAATTAGTTGAGGTATTCAGGACTAAATACTCCTATTCCTATAAACACATTGTTGAAAAGATGAAAATTGAAAAAAAAAAAAGTCAAAAAAGACCAACAAGAAAACAAACAGACAAACAAACAAAACAAAACCAGCTCGACCTTATGTTAGCCATAGGCGATCTTTCGACTATAAAGATACAATAGCTTGGAAGTTATGGATTTGGGAAAACATAGGTAGTGCAATTGGCAAAGATAAGAGAACCAATCCATTGGTGCCTATGGCAGATAGAGAAATTTTATGTCTTCAAGAGACAAAATATTACCAGAAGGTGTTTTGTCTTGATTGAGCATCAAACTTCAGAAACTTGGAAGAAATGCCAACAGATACACCACCAACTTGGTTGTATCTAAATGTTAGAAGCATATTAACAGAACAGAAGGGAGTTGGGGACCACAATCCAATATTTTGAGGATGATGATATCCACTTTTAGCACAGGACAAATCATGTAGAGGGATAGGTGGGAAGGAATAACAGACGTCATTATGGGCTCTCTAGACCACATGAGCATAGGAGAAACATGCATAAGATTGTGTCTCGGAGAACCATAAGAGAAGTTATTCCCAAGGGCAGACCTAACATTGTCTATCAGATCCTGTGCTGAAGTAAAAACCCAGTAATAATTAATAGAAGAGAATTCATATCCTTTCTTGTATACTTATGACCACAAAGATATGAAAAAGGAAAGAAATCACTTATGAATGGGAAACACAGCCACACACTAATAGGTGGAAAACACAAACACTCCCAAACTATCAATGCCTCAAAGAAGGACAATCAAAAGGAAAGTCATAAAGTACTTTCAACAAAGGAAAGTAAAGAAACTTATGAGATGATGCCAAAACATTCTTTGGGGAAAGAATATAGGGCTAAATGTGTTTACTTCAAAAAATTCAAAGCACCGAATAAAACCAACCTAACCGATGGAATAAGGAACTAGAAAAAGATGAAATGGAATCCAAAGTGAACAGAAAAAGAGATAATATATATGATCATTGGAATAAAAGAAATACAAAGAAAACAATAGAAATAAATCCGGAGAACTCAATTGTCAGTTTTGAAAACTTTAACAAACGGGAATAGCCATTACCTGGATTAAACAGGGAGACTAGCATACAGATGAAATTATGAGATCATATGAAAACTGATAGAAAGGAAAAAAAATAACTGATATGACACATCTACACAATTATTTTATCAAATCCAACACTGAGAAAAAGGATAAAATTCCAACACTGAGAAAAAGGCTAAATTCCAAGACACATATCAAATCAGGAACACGTATTAAGTCAGGTACCCTACAAAACCTTAGCTCTCTAGTAGTGACTAAAGCGTTTGAAGCAATAATCCAACACCTCCCAACACACAGAAGGTAAGATCCAAATCATTTTTCTGGTCAACATTTCTAGACATTTGATGAAGGCAATGTCGTTTCTTCTCATCAAATCCACAAATGGAGGAGGCGGGTAGACTGTAATTTACAAGTATGAACACCCAATTCAGATAAGGACATTATAGGAAACAAATTCCATGCCATTTTCACAAGTAAAGATAATAAAAATATAATTTTTCGTTTCTCTGTCCATATTTACCTGCTTTTGAAAGGGCCAGTTTGTTTTTATATTAATTTTTTGTTCTGTTGAGGAAATAGGCCTATCATCCATCATTCGATTTGACAAGTATTCACAGATGCTTTAGTTTCATATATGACCTAGAGTTCATCCTAAAACTCTAAGATGTTCCACAACTCCTCAACACCCATTAGCCAGTTCCCTCATTTCCTGCATGTCTTTCTTTTCTGTAACCTCAGAGTACTGAGTCACTTCTGGTTTGTCTCCTTCTGTGACTTCTTCCCCTTCCATTTCCACTTCTTTCTACTAAGGCCCATGGTATTCATCCTGGGGCACATATGAGAGAAGCCATATTATATTTCCCTTTGTCTGCTTGCCTTTTTCATTTGGCATCCTGTGACATTCATGTCAATGCAAGTACCAGGGGTTCATCCTCTCTGATGGCTGAGGAATACTCTGTTGCCAATGTGGACTGCACCTTCTTTATCCAATAGTCCTTGTGACGGCAATGCAACTCAATCCACAGTTCTGATCTATTGGGCCTTGCAGGCCATCCATAAGAGCCGTTCATTTTCCTCTGATTAATGAGAAGTAGTCAACATGGCTATACCCATTATCACAGCAGTTAGAGTTAACTAAGATGACAAGGAGTGCTCTCATGGGTTCTTCCTTAAGGGTTAGTTATCATGCAGAATGTCAATCTTCTTGAAGCATTTGAAAAGCTGTCCAAGATAAAGCCAGGTAGACAGAGCCCTAATCCCTTATGAATAGTGTTTCTTAACACGAGGCGATGAGGGCACAGACAGCATAATACATACATATTCTAACATTTATCCTTGAAAAAGGACTTCCCGTCCCTTAATCATTACTGACCCATAGGTAAAAGATGCTGAGCAAGGATTCTGTTACCCACAGGATGACAAACATCACAGAGAGCTGATGATACCCAGAGCCTCACTGTTTATTGAGATCTCTAGAAATTGCAGTGGAAATAGGAAAACCTTGCCATCTCTGGAGAAATGTTAGTCTAAAAAAAAAAAAGGTATGCTGTACATCATTTTCTTTTCTATTTTTCTAGAAAGGGAAAGTGGAAATTAACACACAGACAACCTAAGTTCTTGATCAGGCTCAGGAATCTTTTTAGCCCTTCCCTGGCTTCCTACCTAAAGCCAAAGGACTCAAAGGTTATGAGAGAGGGACTGCTGCTTCAGTTAAGACAGCTTCTCTGATTTCACAAAGCTTTGAGGTCATAGCAACCCCTCCTCCCCAAACCACGCCTGATCTACACTTGGATGTTGTAGTCATGAATGGTCCAAGAGGATCCACAGCTCCCCCAAAAACTGTAGCCGCCTGGGTCTCTCACCAAGTCAATTTGAGAAGAGAGTCAGTGTAGCATTCTCCATGGCCGATATTGTAGTCTATTGTCGTGACAGTTACAAAAGTCTTCTGGACTCCAGAGAGAGACAAGTATCCCCCAATCCATCTTACCCACGAAAGGCCAAGAAAGAATCAGGTCTCAAAAGAGACAGGGGATGAACTCCATGTCCTGAATATGTTATGGTCCTCCCTCCCAATCAGGGCACTTCTGACCAGGAAAAGTGCCACCCAAGGTAATCTCTAAGGGAACACCTGCAACCCTGCCAAAGTTATGTCTGGAGTCTACAACAGCAAGGATATGAGTTACTCTGGCATCTCAAGAAATCATGACATAGGGCCTCCCAATCTTCAAAACTGACCAAGCACCAAAGTCAGTCTCTACACCATAGAACCTGAGCCCCAGAATGGACTCATTTACTTGGAGTCCACAGGAGCAAGCATGAAGCATGTTGGAGGAGACCTATAGCACAAGGGAAGCCATCTGAATGACACTCTTGCTCGTTTCAAGATAAAAACGTGTATCTACAAAAGACAAATGGAAGAGGACTCTAATGTTGCAGAACCTTGAGCATGCCCACAGGGTGGTGTAGCTACCCTCTGCAGAACTGAATTGAGATATGGCAGCACATGCCTGCCTTAACCTTCTAATTACCATCCCGCTAATGGTTTCAGGTAATAACCAAACGGTGCTTCTTGCAGAAGATGGGCATGTTCTAATGGAACCAGGAAAGGATGAACTATGTGACAACAAAGGGCCACTATACTGGGACATACAGTGGGTGATACAGGTTGGTGAGGAGGTAAAGGAAGACAAAAAACAGGAGAATGGACAAAGGAGCAAAGAGTGAAGCCCGGCACTTTAAGATGGTGGGAGGTGCTCTGTACCTGCCTGCATTCCATAGGGACATAGATCCAAATTTAATAAACAATACTCTGGCCCTAGTAAATCATTGTAAACTTTTTAAAAATTATTTATGTCCAACAATATACATGAACGTACTTGAGAGAGAAACAGAAAGATCACACTCACGGGATGGAGATGTGGTGGGGAATCAGAGTTGCCCTTGAACAGGGAACTCGAGACAAGAGACAAGGCCATGTCCCTGGTATCATGAGCTGAGCTGAAGGCCGTTTCTGAACTGATGGACACACCCCAGGACCCAATCTTTGTCTTCTTCATACCTAAGAGTTCTAGACAGAATCACTGCTTTGTCATTGTTCAGAAATGCAGGGAATACGCATTTTGGCTTGGGCTGGTGTTGATTGTTCTATCCGACCTGCTTTGAGAGCTGGTATAACTGGTCGCCTTGAAGTCAGTGACTTGAATATGGAAAAACTACTCTCACACACATTTTTGCATTACGAGAATAACTCCCTTGCTATATTTTGCATGGGGGATGACACTGTATTGTATTGCTCTGTATCTGTTGATGGTGATGGGAGTACTCTGTGCCTCTTAATATGGAGCTCTGTTTCTACTCCAAGATCAGGGACATTTTCAGCTCTGATTTCTCAAAGAAATATTTGGCCTTCTTTATTCTTTCACTCCTAGGTGTGCAAGAATAGGCACCTCTTTTTTTTTTTTTTTCCCTTGGAGTTGATGATTTCCATAAGCTTATGGTCATGTTCCATCATTCTTCCTTTTCTCTTTCACTTACCTTCCATTATTTTCCAGTATTTTTCTACCACGTCACTAATTGTATCCTTTGCTTCTGCCAGCTTCTTGGCCTTGCAACCAGTCTGCTACCAATCTTATTATCAGAGACCCTAGATTTTATTTTTTATTACTTTTATCTCTGTGGTAGGAGACTCCCTGATGTCTTCTGTCTTTTTCTATGTACAGTGAGTATTCTGGATATTGCTTTCGATCCTTCATCGGGCTTGTTACTTTTAAAGGTTTAACTTTGATTGCCTGGCTATGATCATTTCTAATTCTTTTCCTCAGCATCAATTGAGTCTTCCATCTTTGCATTGGATCCAGGTCTCTGTCTTCTTCTCCCTATTCACAAAGCCCATTCTGTTTTCTACCCTTAGGGTAATGTCTTTAGGAAGAAGAGATCATGCGGTGGCCAAGGTCTGGCCATTGAGGAAGTCTCGGGTACATACCCTCTGTTGTTGTGTTGTGGCTGTCCCCTGACATTAAGAACGTCTTCTGCAGGGTCTCTCCTTGCATGCCATTTTAGTGTTTTTGGGCTAAATATGGTGTGGTTTAATTTAGTGTGCACTGGTTTGCCTAAGAAAGGATACACTCAACCAACTCAATAGACAAACGCCTGCAGAAAGCTGTGTTTTAAAGAGAGCATGGTAGAAGTGCTTTCTTCTAGTCCCTTACTGGAGAGTCTGTTCTCCTTTGGCTAAGCAACTTGGACTGAGGAAGACAGTCTCCACATTGTTCCATGGTTTGGACTTCGTTTTTGTACGTGAGGCAGCTAATGTCCTCACCGTCCTGTCTTTGCCAGTAGTTCGGTCTTTATGCTGTTTGTGCTAGAGCCCCAATTTACTTTTGCACCCATCAAATCATCTCCAAGAGCCGTGCCTCTCACAGATACACTGCCAGAAACCACCATCTTCCTTCTGTGTCTGCTGGTACTGTCTCTGATCATGATTTCCAGGCTGTTTGCACCTGGTTGTTTGTTGGTGTCCTCTCCAGGAGAAACACAGTGTTCTCTCAAATCGATATCTGCCAAGACTGATGATCTGAAAACTCCAGACTCAACAAGGACTTGGCAAGGACTTGTACCATTCAGATAAGCTGCTGGTTAGAGCAAGTTGCATTGGGAAACATGCTACCTGTGGGTTCCCAGTGTTGTCATCTCTCCTGTGCCTTTGCTTTTGCATTGGCTTACTGCTGTCTGAAGCACCACTGCCTACTTCTCCCTAAGCCATGTCTCCAATTTTCTCCCATGGTCTCTTTGACTTCTTTTCTTTTTTGCTGTAGAGTTTGGTCTGTAGGCTTCAGGTCAATTTCCACCAAGTCACAGTTGATGTAGTCATCTTCCAGTTGTGTTCATGGCTAATAACAAGCCTGGAGTTCCCAGAGACTACTAACATCTCATTATCTTCCAAAGGCATCACAGACTCTTACCCAGCCATAAGGAAGAATGAATTCTTGCCACTTGCCTCATGTGGCAATGTTGTGGAGAGCGTTGGGCTATGTCACATCTCTGAGTCTCAGAAAGACAAATAACATATGATTTCACCCCGTCATGGTAGTAAAGAAACATGTGAAAAAGCAGGGGAAAATGAACAAACAATACTACTCTAACCAGACACTTAAACTTTTGTCTTTCTTTGTAGGCATGTTAGTGGGAATACGTGTTTATAAAACAGGACAAAATGAGACATTCTTTGCAGGAATTGTGGCTGAAAATGATGGAGTGTGAGTTTTCAATGCACATGACATTGATTTGTTATCCTTAAAATGCCAATTTCCTATCTCTTGAAATTTTATTATAAGTGTCATGTGAGAGGAGACAAGATGATGGGCAAGTAAGAGGAGGTGCCATTTCAACCTGTACTCCAAAGTGAAGTGATTTCCTACCAAAGAATTCTGTTTACCCATGAAAACAGCCTGAGATCAGAATTATATATGTCTGGATCTCTGCCAGCGCAGAAGTCATCAGTGGACAGGTAAAGTGGAGTGAGAACGTTGGACTGTTATTGAAATAAACAAAAGTTCAAGGGACCCACGCAAGGCCACCAATTGGAAAGTAATACCCCAATACAAGAGTGTTCTGAGTCTGGGGACCAGCATTAACTTGGACTCTGGTTGAAAGCATTCAAAAAGTGTAAAGGATATTGAAGGCAAATTGTGTGAATCATGGCAGCTCAGGACAGTGGCTTAAGTCCCCACACCCAGTACAGATTCCCTGGTGCTGAGCCAAAGAGTGGTTGTTGGAAAAATGATATTTTGGTCCCTGAGCCAACAGCACACCCATGATCATGAGGGGTTCAGCTCCTGTTAGGGGCTTGGAGCCTCACCAAGCAGCAGAGCAATGAGACTTGCTAACAGAGCCTGAGACACATGCACGCCTTACCATCCCCTGAGAAAGGTGTGCAGAGGCCCAGTCCATTGCTTAGACCCGTGCCATACTATCAGAGCATGAGACACGCGAGCACCCCACACACTCTCCTGAGAGAGGTGCGTGAAGGCCCAGGCTCATGCTCTCAGACACGCACTCTTCTATCAGAGCCTGAGACATGCGTGACCCACACCCTTTCCTGAGAGAGTGCTTGCAAGCCCAGAACTCTTAGACAGAGAAAGACAGGGACTCCCAGCCAGGGCCAGCATGAATATCTCAGTGTGGGATGGCAACTGGAACCTCTCTGGTGGTAAGGAGCTGCCTAGACAGACACTGCTGCAATGGTTTGGGTACAAGCAGAAGATTCTGTGCTCCCTGGGACTACAACTCAAAATTTGCTCTGGCAGCAGGCAAGGGTGAATTTATATGGCCTCTGCAGCACCCACAGGTGAGAAGACTGAGGATTATCTCTGAGAGTGAGATCAGGGTGAGTTTGCTTTCATCTCCAAAATCCATCAAAAGCAGTCAAGGCAAGAGGAAAAAAAAAAAAAAACTAAACAAACATAAAAACCTCCAAAGAATAAAGACCTGAAAAAACAGGATTCCTCAGAGCCCATCCCCTTGAGAGGGGTGGGAGAATTTAAATCAGGGAACATCATTGACTGAAACCCACCTGACAGGACTCTGCCACAGAAAACCAACCAGGAAAAAAAAAAAAAGGACTACAAGACAACAACCACCGCTACTTCATAGACACAACTTATATTTTTAACTCATTCCCACTATTCTGGTTGATTTGTATTATAGAGATAATTTTTTAACCTATTTACCCTCAAACTGCAATGTCCAGTATATCAAATTCCATATTAACGTTCTAACCTGAACATTTTGATACATACACATTTTTTTATTTGCATTCTAATTTTGTAAAAAATTAGTTTAGTTTAGTCTAGTGTATTCCTTTTTAATTTTTATTTTCGAATGTTCATATAGAGTTAACTTCAAGGTAATCTTCTTTTCCCAAACAATGCTATCCCTTTTGGTAAAGAAATTATCTTTTTATTTTTTTAATTCATGTTTTATTTATTATATAGTCATATAAAATTCATATAAAAGTCACATAAAAGTCAAATAAAACTCATATTCAGAGTCATAGCCAAGACGCTGGAATCATGAGTTGATTTGAAGGCCGCCTCTGAACTGATGGACACAACCCGGGCCCCAACCTTTGACTTCTGAATACCTCCTGGTTCTAGACAAGAACCGCTGCTCTGTCATTGTTCAGAAATGCAGGGGCTTTGTCGGGTGTTGCTTGAGCTATTCTGCCTGCTTTGAGAGCTGGTATAGCTTTTCCTCTTGAAGTCAGTGACTGGGCTATGGACGAACTATTCTCTGATGCCTATTTGCCTAAAGAGAATTCCTCATGCTTAGATTTTACAGGGGGAAAATGTCTTTTGATGCTCTGCTAATGTGGAAGGTGATGGGAGTCCTGTGTGCCTCAATTCTGGACCTCTGTTTCAGCTCCCAGATGAGGGTCATTGACAGTCCCGATTCTCAAATCCATGTTCAGCCCTCTTTTCTTTCTCACACCCTTACTTATCCTACAATAGACATCCTATTTCCTTTCCTTTTGGATGATGATTTCCTGAGCTCATTGTCATGTTTCGTCATTCTTCGTTCTCTCTTAGAATTTGCTTCCTTATTTTCTAGGCTTGTTCTTCCAGGTCACTAATTGGATCCTCTACTTCTGCCATGTTCCCAGTATTTCCATTCAGTCTCCTACAATCTTCTCTTCAGGATATCTTTAGGTTCTTTTATCTTTATCAGATTTATCTCTGTGGTTCGAGACTCTCTAATATCTTCTATGTTTTCTGATGTATAGGGAGGATCTAGGCCGCTGCTTTCAAGCCCACATCGGGCGTGTTATATGTAGAAGCTTCACTATGATTTCCTAGCCGTGATCCTTTCTTGTTCTTTTTCCTTGGCATCTATTGATTCTTCCATTTTTTATTAGATCTAGTTCTCTATCTCCTCTCTGTTTTGAAATACTTATTCTGTTTTCTATCCTGTGGGTAATTTATTTAGGTAGAGTGACCAAGGGCGGGCCCTTAAGATTTGTCATGTGTGTGTGTGTGGAATGCATGCCATCTGATTTTTGTGTTGTGGCTGACGCTGTCCTTGAGATCAGCCATCTGCAGTGGCTCTCCTTGCCTGCGGTTTGGTGTGTTTGGGCCTGGGCTGAATATGCTGATGTTTACCTTGGTGGGCTCCGGTGTGCCTGTGAAAGGAGACATTCCACAAACTCATCAGAATGCAGGACTACAGAATGCTGTGTTCAGAAGAGATCATGTGGTCAAGGCATTCTTCTCATCCCCCATGGGAGAGTCCGTTCTACTTGGACTGAACAACTTGGAGTGAGGAGGCTTTCCCTCAAGTGTTCCACGGTTGGGATTTCGTGGGGGCAGAGTAGGCAGCTAATATCCTCATCATCCTGTATTTGCCAGTAGCTCCGTCTTGATGCTCCTCGTGTGGGAGCCCAATATTTTATGCCCCCATTGAGACAACTCCATGAACACTGCCTCTCATGGATGCACTGCCAGGACCCACCATCTTCCCACTGCGTGTCCTGGTATTGTCGCTGATCATGCTCTCCAGGTTGTCTGCACAAGGTTGCTTGTTGGTGACCTATGCAGGATAAACATGGAGTTCTTTTGAGTTTATATCTGCCAAGCCTGCTGATCTGAAAACTTCAGCACACAAGACTTGTGTTGTCAAGAACTCGTGCCCTTCAGACCCTCTTCTCGTCACAGCCAATGGCCCTGGGAAACAGGTGACTTGTGTTTTTCCAGCGTGCTTTGCTCTCCTGTGCCTTTGTCCTTTGCAAGGGATCGCTGCCATCTGATGCATGAACCACGAAATCTCCTATAAGCCATGTCTCCAACCTTCTCCCATAGTCTCTGCGACTACCTTTCCTCTTTGTCGAGTTTACCTTGTAGGCTTCCCATCCATTTCCACTCCGTTGCAGTTGTTGTGGTCATCTTCCTGTTGCCTTCTTGGCTGAAGACAAGCACGAGGTTATTAGACACTACTACCATCTCACTGTCCTCTATGTCACCACAAATTCTTACTGAGACATAAGAAAGAATGAATTCTTCCACTTTCCTCATGTGGCTGTGTTGCAGAGAGCATTGGGCTTTGTCACATCTATCATTCTCAGAAAGACAACAAACAGATGATTTCACTCCCTCATGACAGTCAAGAAACATATGAAAAAGCACGCGGTATAGGGACAAACAATACGATACTAATGAGGCACCCAATCATGGTGATTGTGTGAAGGCAGTTTTATGAGAATACGTGTTTATCGAAGAGGACAAACGCCAAGGTATTCCTTAGGAGGCACATATTGTGGGAAGCCATATGATATTTCCCTTTTTCTGCTTGCCTTTTCATTTCACATCAGCCAGGCATGGGACATTCATGTCAAGGCAAGGTCCATGGCATTCATTCTCTTCGAAGGCCGAGGAATACCGTCATGCCAAAATGGACCAAGCCTTCTTAATCCACTAGTCCTTGCAAGGCATTGCGGCTCACTGCAAAGGTCTGCTCGAATGGGCCTTGCAATCCATCGATATTAGCCATACCTATCCTTCTGACTAAAGAGATATGGTCAACATGATTATACCCGTTACCGCAACAAGGACAACTAATGATGACAATGGGTGCGGTTCGGGCCTCTTCCTTAGGTTTAGCCCTGATACAGAATGACACTCTCCTCTAAGACTTTGCAAAGCTGTGTAAAGAAAAGCCAGGTAGACAGAGCGTAACACCATTAGCCGTGTGTTTCAGAAAACTAAGAGATGAGACCACAGACAGCACTATATATCTATGCCCTCACCATTTCCCTTGAAAGGGGACTTTCCGTCCCTTAGTCATCACAGAGCCATAGGCAAAAGACGCTGAGAAAGGACGCTCTCACACACAGGATTACTAACCCCATGGAGAGTTGTTGATACCCATGAGGCCTCACCTTTTTATGAGATCGCTAGAAATTCTAGTGGAAATAGGACACCTTAACGTCTCTGGGAAAATGTTGGCCTAAAGAAAGGTACAGTGAACATCATTTTCTTTCCCCTTTTTCCAGAAAGGGTAAGTGGGACACTAACCCACAAGACAACCTGAGTTCTTGATCAGACTCAGAGGGCTCTTGTTCTGTCCTTCGGGGACTTCCTACCTAAAGCCTTAGGACACCAAGGTCATGGGAGAGGGACAGCTGCTTCAGTGAAGGCAGCATTTGTGATGTCACAATGCTTTGAGTTCATAGCAACCACTCCTCATTACATCACCCCTGATCACTACAATTGGTTAGAGTAGTCCTGGGTGGGTCAAGAGCACACCAGGCTGTCCAAAAACTCTGGAGCTGTCTGGATCTCTCACCAAGGAAGTTTGCGAAGCGAGTCAGAGTCACCATCTACATGGCCCAATTTATAGTGTTTGGTCGTGATTATCAGCACCAGCCCTCTGGAATCCAGAGAAAGACAAGCATTCACCATTCCATCTTAACCACGAGGCCAAGAATCAGGTCTCAAGCAAAACCTCAGGGGAGAAAATCTAATCCCAGCACAAGGATAAGGCCCTCCCAAACATCACAGTGCTTCTGAACAGGAGAAGGGCCACCTAAGGAAAGAAAACTGAACACCCGCAACCGTGCCAAAAACATGTCTGGAGTCTTCAACAGGGAGGACACGAGTACCTCAAGCTTCTCCAGAAATGCTGCCAACAAGGCCTCCCACTCTTCAAAACTGACCATGCATCAAAGGAGTTTCTAACTTAGGTTCTAACCAGGATGGACTCATGTACTTGGAGTCCACAGGAGCAAATGGAGAGCAATTTGGAAGAAACCCATAGCCCAAGTGAAGCCATCTGAAAGACTTCCATGCGCGTTTCAGGAAAACAACTTGTATGTCCAAAAGGACGCATTGAAGAGGATTTGAATGTCGAAGAACCTTGAGCACTCCCTCAGAGTGGTGCAGCTACCCCTGTGGAACTGCATGCAGATGTGGCAGCACAAGCCAGCCTTCTACCTCTCGTACCCTCAGCCAAATGATGTCATGTTATAAGCAAATAGTAACTGTTGTAGAAGATGGGCATGTTATAATGGAGCCAGAAGAGAATGAACATGTGTCAACAAGGGGTCAGTACAGCGTGACACACAGCGGATTCTTCAGGTTGGTGAGGAGATCCAGGAAGACAAAGCTCAGAGCGAAGGTCTGGTATTTTAGGATGGTGGGAGGTTCTCTGTACCTAGCTCCCCTCCATAGGAACCTTGGTCCAAATTCAATAAATCATCCTCTGCCCCCAGTCAATTATTGTGCCTAGTTTTGTTTTTGTTATCTTGTTAAACGAGTGTTTGCACTTATTAGACAGAGAGACCGAGAATTCACAATCAGCGGGTAGAGCTGGCGAGGGAGAAGCTTACTTTCCCCTGAGCAGAGAACCTGAGACCACAGTCATTGCCAAGACCCTGGAATCATGAGTTTATCTGAAGGCTGCCTCTGAACTGAATGACACTTCCTGGGACCCAACCATTGATTTCTGAGAACCTCGTGGTTCTAGACAAGAACTGATGCTCAGTCATTGTTCAGAAATGCAGGGGATAAGGGTTTTGGCCTGGGCTGCTGTTGCTTGAGCTATCCGGCTTTCTTGGAGAGCTGGTATAGCATTTCGTCTTGAATTCAGTGACTGGGCTATGGACAAACTATTCTCCCATATCTATTTGCTAAAGTGAATTCCTCCATGCCTAGATTTTGCAGGGGGAAATGACACTATGTCTTTTGGTGCTCTGCTTCTGTGGAAGCCCTCTGTGCCTCTGATTGTGGACCTCTGTTTGTGCTACCGGATGAGGGTCATTTTCAGCCCCGATTTCTCAAATCCATGTTCAGCCCTCTTTCTTTCACTCACTCTTACTTCTCCAACAAGAGGCACCTCTTTCAATTCCTGGAGATGATGATTCCCTAAGCTCATTGACATGTCAGTCATTCTTCCTTCTCTTTTAGAATTTGCTTCCTTATTTTCTAGACTAGTTCTTCCAGGTCACTACTTCTGCCATGTTCCTGGACTTTGCATCCAGTCTCCTACCAATCTTCCCCTCAGGAGCTATTTAGGTTCGTTTATCTTTATCAGTTTATCTCTGTGGTTCGAGACTCTCTGATATCTTCTATGTTTTCTGATGTACAGGAACTATCCAGGCCGCTGCTTTCTATACCCCATCGGGCGTGTTCTATGTAGAAGTTTCTCTCTGATTGCCTAGCCGTGATATTTTCTTGTTCTTTTACCATGTCATCAGTTGATTCTTCCATCTTTGCCTTGGATATAAGTCTCTGTCTTCCTCTCAGTATTCTTAAAGCTCATTCTTTTTCCATCCTGAGGTTAATCTCTTTAAGAAGAGTAAATCCGGGAGTGACCAAGTCCTGGCCCTTAAGGGATGATCGGTGTTCGTGTGTGTGTGTGTCTGTGTGTGTGTGTGTGATGCATGCCATCTGCTGTTGTGGTGTGGCTGACCCTGTCCTTGAGACCAGTCAACTGCAAGGGCCCTCCTTACCTGGCGTTTGTTGTATTTGGGGCCCGGGGTAAATATGCTGAGGTTTCACTTAGTAGGATCTGGTGTGCGTGTGAAAGGAGACATTCCACAACCCAATAGAATGCAGGCCTGCAGAATGCTGTGTTCAGAAGAGAGCATGCGGTTAAGGCATTCTTCTTGTCCCCTATGGGAGAATGTGTTCTCCTTGGACTAAGCATCTTGGACTGAGGAAGGCAGTCCTCCAAGTTTTCCACAGTTGGGTTTTCATGTAGGTAAGGTACGCAGCAAATGTCTCACCATCCTGTCTTGGACAGTAGCTCGGTCCTGTTGCTACTGGTTTGAGAGCCGAACATTTCTTATGCACCCATTGAATCATTTCCACAAACACTGCCTCTCATGGATGCACTGCCAGGACTCCACTCTCCTGGTATTGTTTCTGATCATGGTCTCCAGGCTGTCTGCACCTGGTTGCTTGTTGGTGTCCCCTGCAAGAAAAACATGGTGTTCTTTCGAGTCGATTTCTGCCAAGCCTGCTGATCTGAAAACTCCAGCCCTCGGGAATTGTGTTCTCAAGAACTCAGACCCTCTGTTCGTCACAGCCAATTGCACTGGGAAACAGGTTCCTTGTGGGGTCCCAGTGTGCCCTGTTCTCCTGTGCCTTTGTCCTTTTCATGGGATCACTGTCCTCTGATGCATGAACCACCAAAATCTCCCATGAGCCATGTCTCCAAACTTCTCCCATAGTTTCTGCAACCTCCTAACTCTTACTCTGTGGAGTTTACTGTGTAGGCTTCAGGACAATATCCACCCTGCTTGCGTTAATGTTGTCATCTTTTATTTGCCTTCATTGCTGAAGACAAGCACGAGGTTATTAGACACTACAATCATCTCACTGTCCTCCATGTCACCACAAATTCTTACTGAGACTTAAGCAAGAATGAATTCTTCCACATGTCTCATGTGACAGGCTTGCAGAGATCTTTGGGCTCTTTCATATCTATCATTCTCAGAAAGAAAACAAACAGACGATTTCACTCCCTGAAGACATTCAAGAAACATACGAAAATCAAGGGGTATAGGGACAAACAATACGATTATAATGAGGCACGCAAAATGTGGTGTTTGTTTGAAGGCAGTTTTGTGAGAATATGTGTTTATGGAAGAGGACAAATGATGACATTCCTTGCAGATGTTCTTGAAACAGATGGAATGTGAGTTGTCAATGCATCAAATTGAATTGCTAACCTTAAAAGACCCAATTCCTACCTCTTGAAATTTAATTATAAGTTTAGTGTGAAACACACACAGACCATGCACACATTAAGACATGCAAATCACACACACACGAACACACACACAGAGAAGACACGCGAAAGAGGGGGAGGAAGTGAGAAATCGCACTAATGAAGCATCCCCAAAGAAAATACCATAAAAGGGAAAGGCACAGAGAATTCAAGTCAGAAGTCAACCGAAATGAGAAAGTGAACATTTTACCTAACAATAATTCATTCAGCATTCAGGACGAACGTCTCCCGTCAATACAAACATTTTGTAGGTGTGGTTGAAATTACAAAAAAATAAAAAAATAAAATAAAATAAAACAAACCAAAAAAAAAAAAAAAACGAGAAAAGATTCATCAGAAAACAACAAATATTAAACAAGCTCGACCTCTGTTGCCCAAGGGGATTTCCTTTGACTATGAAGATACACATAGCTTGAACGTGAAGAAATTTGGAAACGTAGGTTCTGCTCTTTCCAAGGAGAAGAGAGCCAAAGTAATTGTGCCTAAGTCATCTAGAGTGATTTTATGCCTTTGAGAGACAAAATAGAACGGAAGGTGTTTTGTCATGATGGAGCATCAAAACATCAGAAACCTGGAAGAACTGCCAACATATTTACCAGAACATGGCTGTATCTAAACATTGGTAGCATATGAACAGAGAGGAATGGAAATGGGGAATTTAATCCAATATTGTTGGGGACTATGATATCCACGTTAAGCACAGCACAGATCATCTGGATGGAAAGGTGGTAAGGAATAACAGACGTCCACATTGGCTCTCTAGACCTCCTGAGCTTTGGCGATCCATGAGAAGATTGTGACACTGAGGACAATATGAAATGTTCTTCCCAAAGGCAGAACAAACTTTATATATCACATATCATGAGCTGGAGTCCAAATCCAGGGGTAATTCATGGAAAAGAAGTCAAAACCTATCCTGTGCACTTATGATCATGAAGGTTTGATAATGGGAATATATCACTTTCATATTGGACATACTTCCAGACACTAAAAGTTGGAAAACACAACACGTCATGATCTAGCAATGAATGAAAGAAAGAAAATCCAAAGGAAATGCAGAAAGAGCTATGAAAAAAGGAATGTCAAGAAACTTATGGGGTGATGCCAAAACATTTTATGGGGAAACCATATAGGGTTAATGCGTGCATTTCCAAAATTTAAAAACACCAAAAAAAAAAAAAAAAAAGTAAAGCAATTTGCATCGATGCTGAAGGAACAAGAAGAAGAAGAACCAAATTCCAAAGTTAACAGAAAAAATGAAATCATACATTAGTTATCAAAATAAAAAACAAACTAATATGAAAAAAAATCAGGAGATCTCACAATTCAGTGTCTTAATTATGAAGAAACTGCAGAAGCCATTACTGGGATAAAAAAGGGAGACAAGAACACAGCTGAAAGTATAAAACAACCTGAGAACTGGTATAAAGGAAAAAAGAATAACCTAAGAGACACATCCACACATTTATGCTAGCAAATCCAAGACCAGAGAGGAGAGGATAAATTATCAGACACATAGCAACTCCCAAGATTAGGTCAGGAAACCTACAAAATCTCAGCTCTCTAGTAGTGACTGAAGCATTTGAATCAGTAACCAACACCTGCTAACACACCGAAGGCCAGGTCCAAGTCATTTTCCTGGGCCACTCCTCTAGGTATTGAGCGAAGGCATTGCAATGTCCTCTCATCGATTCCAGAGATGGAACAGGCGGGTAGACTATAAGTCACAAGGATAAAGACACAATTCAGAGAAGGACATTTTAGTAAAGCAATCCCATGTCATTTCAATAAGGAAAGATAATAAACAATATAATGCTTTCCTTTTATCCCTGTGACTTCCTTTGGTTTTGAAAGGGCCAGATTGCTTTCCTCTGAATTTTTGTTGTTGTTTTTGCTGTTCTGTTGAGAAAGCCCGCCTATCATCCATCCACCGTTTTTGCCAGAGTATTCACGGATGCTTTAGTTGCATGTATGTCCCAGTGCTCCTCCTAATATTTGCCACAACTCCTGAACACCCCTTTAACAGTTCTCATTTCTGTAACCCTCATCTTGGTTCTCAGAGTCCTGAGTCACTCCTGGTGGGTCTCATTCTCTGACTTTTTGCCCTTCAGTTTTCCCTTCCTTTACTAAGGGCCAAGGTATTCCTCCCGAGGCACATATTGTGGGAAGCCATAGGACATTTCCCTTTGTCTGCTTGCCTTTTCCATTTCCCATCAGCAGGGCATGGGACATTCATGTCAAGGCAAGGTCCAGGGGTTCATTTTCTTCGACGGCTGAGGAATACTGTGTTGCCAAAATGGACCGAACCTTCCTTATGCACGAGTCCTTGTAAGAACATTGTGGCTCACTCCAAAGGTCTGCTCGAATGTGCCTTGCTAGTTGTTGGTATAGGCCGTCCCTTTCATTCTGACTAAATAGACTTGGTCTGCGTGTCTATACCCGTTACCACAACAAGTACAGTTAACTAATAATGACAATTGATTTGATCCAGGCCTCTTCATTGAGAGTTAGCTCTGATGCCAAATGTCACTCTCCTCGAAGACTTTGCAAAGGTGTTTAAGGGAAAGCCAGGTAGACAGAGGCCTCATCCCTTAGCCGCATGTTTCAGAACACTAGGAGATGAGGCCCCAGACAGCATCGTATATCGAAGCCCTCACCTTTTTCCTCTAAAAGGGACTTTCCAACCTTACTCATTACTGACCCATAGACAAAAGACGCTGACAAAGGACGCTCTCACCTACAGGATGACAAAACCCATGGAGAGCTGTTGATACACACGAGGTCTCCTGTGTCTTAAGCTCTCTAGAAATTTTAGTGGAAATAGGACACCTTTCCGTATCTGTGGAAATGTTGGCTTAAAGGAAGGTATACTGAATGTCATTTTCTTTCCTCTTAGACTAGAAAGGGGAAGTGTGACATTAACCCCCAAGACAACCTGAGTATTTCATCAGACTCACAGGGCTCTTGTTCTGTCCTTCCCGGGGATTCCTACCTAAAGCCATAGGATGCCAAGATCATTTGAGAGGGACAGCTGCTTCAGTGAAGCCAGCATCTGAGTCACAAAGCTTTGAGGTCATAGCAACCACTCCTCATAAACCCACGCCTGATCACTACACTTGGCTGGAGTAGTCATGGGTGGGACAAGAGGACACCAAGCCATCCCAAACTGCTGGAGCTGATTGGGTCTCAAATCAAGGCATTTTGCGAAGAGCGTTGATGTCACCTTCTCCATGGCCCAATTCGTAGTGTTTGGTCGTGAGTGTCAGCTCCAGTTCTGGACTCCAGAGAAAGGCAAAAATCCACCATTCCATCTTAACCACGACAGGCCAAGAAACAATGAGGCCTCAAGCAAAGCCTCAGGGGAGGAAATCTGAGCCCGGCACAAGGGTCAGGGCCTCCCACCCTATCACGGTGCTTCTGAACAGGAAAATGGCCACCCAAGGAGAGCTCAAAATGAACCCCAGCAACCGTGCCAAAGACATGTCTAGAGTCTTCCACAGCGAGGACACGAGTACCTTGAGCGTCTCCAGAAACGGTGCCAACAAGGCCTCCCAATCTTCCAAAAAGACCAGGCATCCCAGGCAGACTCTACACCATAGAACCTTAGGTCCAGGACGGACTCATGTTCTTGGAGTCCACAGGAGCCAACGGAGATCATGTTGGAAGAGACCCATAGCCCAAGTGAAGCCCAAGTGTGCCCGTTTCAGGAAGACAACTTTTATGTCCAAAAGGACGCATTGAAGATTATTTGAAAGTGGAAGAACCTTGAGCACTCCCTCAGGTTGGAGCAGCTACCCTCTGAGGAACTGCATGGAAATGTGGCAGCACAAACCTTCCTTCACCCTCTCATGATCATCCCCCAAATTGTTTCATGAGATAAGCAAACAGTGCCTCTTGCTGAAGATGGACATGTTCTAATGGAGCCCCGAGAAGATGCACAATTGTCATCAAGGGGTCAGTACAGCGCGACAGACAGCAGATGCTTCAGGTTGGTGAGGAGATCCAGGGAGACAAAGAACAGTAGAATAAATGAGAGAGCTCGAAGTGAAGGTCGGGCATTTTAGGATGGTGAGAGGTTCTCTCTACCTGGCTACCCTCCACAGGAACCTAGGTCCAAATCAAGAAAACATCCTCTGGCACCAATCAATTATGTACCCTGGTATTGTTTTTGTTATCTTGTCAAATGATGCACATGCACGTATTGGACAGAAAGACAGAGAGATCGCAATCAGGGGTTGGAGCTGGAGAGGGAGAAGCTTACTTGCCCCTGAGCAGAGAACCTGAGACCAGAGACATAGCCAAGACCCTGGAATCTTGAGTTGATCTGAAGGCCGCCTCTGAACTCTTGGACACAACACGGGACCCAACCTTTGACATCTGAATACCTCCTGGGTCTAGACAAGAACCGCTGCTCTGTCATTGTTCAGAAATGCAGGGGATAATGATTTTGTCTTGGCTGCTGTTGCTTGAGCTATCTGGCCTGCTTCGAGAGCTGGTATAGCTTTTTCTCTTGAAGTCAGTGAGTGGGCTATGGACGAACTATCCTCTGATGCCATTTTGTGTAAAGAGAATACCTCCATGCTTAGATTTTCCAGGGGGAAGGACACTATGTCTTTTGGTGCTCTGCTTCTGTGGAAGGTGATGGGAGTCCTCTGTGCCTCTGATTCAGGACCTCTGTTTCAGCTCCCAGATGAGGGTCTTTGCCAGCCCCGATTCCCAAATCCATGTTCAGCCCTCTTTTCTTTCTCTCACTCTTACTTATCTTACAAAAGACAACTATTTCCTTTCTTTTTGGATGATGATTCCCTAAGCTCATTGTTATGTTCCATCATTCTTCGTTCTCTCTTAGAATTTGCTTCCTTATTTTCTAGGCTTGTGCTTCCAGGTCACTAGTTGGATCCTCTACTTCTGCCATGTTCCCAGTCTTTGATCCAGTCTCCTACCAAACTTCTCTTCAGGAGCTCTTTAGGTTCTTTTATCTTTATTAGTTTTATCTCTGTGGTTCTAGACTCTCTGATATCTTCTATGTTTTCTGATATATAGGGAGGATTTAGGCCGCTGCTTTCAAACCCACATCGGGCGTGTTATACATAGAAGCTTCACTCTGATTGCCTAGCCAAGACACTTTCTTGTTCTTTTTCCTTGACATCTATTGATTCTTCCATCTTGTATTAGATCTAGATATCTGTCTCCTCTCTGTATTTTAAATACTTATTCTGTTTTTTATCCTGTGGGTAATTTATTTAGGGAGAGGAGATCATTGAGTGACCAAGGGTGGGCCTTTAAAGTTTGTCTAGTGCATGTGTGTGTGTGTGTGTGTGTGTGTGTGTGTGATGCATGCCATCTGATGTTTGTCTTGTGGCTGATGCTGTCCTTGATATCAGCCATCTGCAGTGGCTCCCCTTGCCTGCATTTTGGTGTGTTTGAGGCCTGGGATGAATATGCTGAGGTTTACCTTTGTGGGCTCTGGTGTGCCTATGAAAGTAGACATTCCACAAACTCATCAGAACACAGGCATACAAATGCTGTGTTCAGAAGAGATCATGTGGTCAAGGCATTCTTCTCGTCCCCTAGGGGAGAGTCTGTTCTCCTTGGACTAAACAACTTGGAGTGAGGAAAGCTGTACCTCAAGTGTTCCACGGTTGGGATTTTGTGTGGGCAGAGTAGGCAGTCTTTTGGTGCTCAGTATGAGGTGAGGATGCTCCTCACCCTCCTGTATTGGACAGTAGCTTAGTCTTGATGCTCCTCGTGTTGGAGCCCAATATTTCTAATGCCCACCTTGAGACAACTCCACGAACACTGCCTCTCATGGATGCACTGCCAGGACCCACCATCTTCCCACTGCGTGTCCTGGTATTGTCGCTGATCATGGTCTCCAGGTTGTCTGCACATGGTTGCTTGTCGGTGACCTATGCAGGAAAAACATGGAGTTCTTTCGAGTTTATATCTGCCAAGCCTGCTGATCAGAAAACTCCAGCACACAAGACTTGTGTTGTCAAGAACTCGTGCCCTTCAGACCCTCTTCTCGTCACAGCCAATGGCACTGGGAAACAGGTGCCTTCTGGTTTTCCAGCGTGCCCTGTTCTCCAGTGCCTTTGTCCTTTGCAAGGGATCACTGCCATATGATTCATGAATCACGAAATCTCCTATAAGCCATGTCTCCAACCTTCTCCCTTAGTCCCTGTGACTACCTTTCTTCTTTGACGAGTTTACCTTGTAGGCTTCCCATCCATTTCCACTCAATTGCAGTTGTTCTGGTCATCTTCCTGTTGCCTTCTTGGCTGAAGACAAGCACAAGGTTATTAGACACTACTACCATCTCACTGTCCTCCATGTCACCACAAATTCTTACTGAGACATAAGAAAGAATGAATTCTTCCACTTGCCTTATGTGGCAGTGTTGCGGAGAGCATTGGGCTTCGTCACATCTATCATTCTCAGAAAGACAAAAAACAGATGATTTCACTCCCTCATGAAAGTCAAGAAACATATGAAAAAACAAGCAGTATAGGGACAAACAATACGACACTAATGAGGCACCCAATCATGGTGATTGTGTGAAGGCAGTTTTATGAGAATACCTGTTTATTGAAGAGGAAAAAGCGCTAAGGTATTTCTTATGAGGCACATATTGTGGGAAGCCATATGATATTTCCCTTTTTCTGCTTGCCTATTCATTTCACATCAGCCAGGCATGGGACATTCATGTCAAGGCAAGGTCCAGGGCGTTCATTCTCTTCGACGGCCGAGGAATACTGTCTAGCAAAAATGGACCAAGCCTTCCTTATCCACTAGTCCTTGCAAGGGCGTTGCAGCTCACTGCAAATATCTGCTCGAATGGGCCATGCAAGCCATTGATATTAGCCGTACCTATCTTTCTGACTAAAAAGACAAGATTATACCCGTTACCACAAGGACAACTAATGATGACAACGGTTTGGTCCTGGCCTCTACCTTAGGTTTTGCCCTGATGCAGAATGACAGTCTCCTCTAAGACTTTGCAAAGGTGTGTAAGGGAAATCCAGGTAGACAGAGCCTTAAACCATTAGCCGTGTGTTTCAGAAAACTAAGAGATGAGACCACAGACAGCACCATATATCTATGCCCTCAACATTTTCCTCGAAAGGGGACTTTCCGTCCCTTAGTCATCACAGAGCCATAGGCAAAAGACGCTGAGAAAGGACGCTCCCACACACAGGATTACCAACCCCATGGAGAGTTGTTGATACCCATGAGGCCTCACCTTTTTATGAGATCGCTAGAAATTCTAGTGGAAATAGGACACCTTAACGTCTCTGAGAAAATGTTGGCCAAATGAAGGTACAGTGAACATCATTTTCTTTCCCCTTTTTCCAGAATGGGGAAGAGGGACACTAACCCACAAGACAACCTGAGTTCTTTATCAGACTCAGAGGGCTCTTGTTCTGTCCTTCGGGGGCTTCCTACCTAAAGCCTTAGGACACCAAGGTCATGGGAGAGGGACAGCTGCTTCAGTGAAGGCAGCATTTGTGATGTCACAATGCTTTGAGTTCATAACACCCACTCCTCATTACATCACCCCTGATCACTACAATTGGCTAGAATAGTCGTGGGTGGGCCAAGAGCACCTCAGGCCGTTCTGAACCTATAGAGCTGTCTGGGTCTCTCACCAAGGCAGTTTGCGAAGCGAGTCGGTGTCACCTTCTACGTGGCCCAATTCATAGTGTTTGTTCGTGATTATCAGCACCAGCCCTCTGGATTCCAGAGAAAGACAAGTATCCACCACTCCATCTTAACCACAAGAGGCCAAGAAAGAATCAGGTCTCAAGCAAAGCCTCAGGGGAGGAAATCTGAGCCCGGCACAAGGGTCAGGGCCTCCCACCCTCTTACGTTGCTTCTGAACAGGAAAATGGCCACCCAAGTAGAGCTCAAAATGAACCCCCGCAACCGTGCCAAAGACCTGTCTGGAGTCTTCCACAGCGAGGGCACGAGTACCTCGAGCCTCTCTAGAAATGCTGCCAACAAGGCCTCCCAATCTTCAAAAATGACCATGCATCAAGGAAGACTCTACACCCTTAAACTTAGGTCCAGAAAGGAATCTTGTACTTGGAGTCCACAGGAGCAAGGGGAGAGCATGTTGGAAGAGACCCATAGCCCAAGTGAAGCCATCTGAAAGACTTCCGTGCCCGATTCAGGAAGACAACTTGTACCTTCACAAGGACGCATTGAAGAGGATTCGAATGTGAAAGAACCTTGAGCAATCCCTCAGATTGGAGCAGCTACCCCTGTGGAACTGCATGGAGATGTGGCAGCACAAGCCTGCCTTTTACCTCTCATGACCCTCAGCCAAATGATGTCATGTGATAAGCAAACAGTGCCTGTTTAGAAGATGGATATGTTATAATGGAGCCAGAAGAGAATGAACATGTGTCAACAAGGGGTCAGTACAGCGTGACACACAGCGGATGCTTCAGGTTGGTGAGGAGATCCAGGAAGACAAAGAACAGGAGAATGAACATTGGAGCTCCAAGCGAAGGTCTGGTATTTTATGATGGTGGGAGGTTCTCTGTCCCTAGCTGCCCTCCATAGGAACCTTGGTCCAAATTCAATAAATCATCCTCTGCCCCCAGTCAATTATTGTACCTGGTTTTGTTTTTGTTATCTTGTCAAACGATGCGCTTGCACTTATTAGACAGAGAGACTGAGAGTTCACAATCAGGGGGTGGAGCTGGCGAGGGAGAATCTTACTTTCCCCCGAGCAGAGAACCTGAGACCACAGTCATTGCCAAGACCCTGGAACCATGAGTTGATCTGAAGGCTGCCTCTGAACTGATTGACACATACTGGGACCCAACCGTTGACTTCTGAGAACCTCGTGGTTCTAGACAAGAACCGCTGCTCAGTCATTGTTCAGAAATGCAGAGGATAAAGGTTTTGGCATGGGCTAGTGTTGCTTGAGCTATCCGGCTTTCTTCAAGAGCTGGTATAGCATTTCCTCTTGAAGTAAGTGACTGGGCTATGGACACATTATTCTCCCATACCTATTTGCTAAAGTGAATTCCTCCATGCCTAGAATTTCTAGGGAGAAATGACACTATGTCTTTTGGTGCTCTGCTTCTTTGGAAGGTGATGGGAGTCCTCTGTGCCTCTGATTGTGGACCTCTGTTTGTGCTACCGGATGAGGGTCATTTTCAGCCCCGATTTCTCAAATCCATGTTCATCCATCTTTCTTTCACTCACTCTTACTTCTCCTACAAGAGGCACCTCTTTCAATTCCTGGAGATGATGATTCTCTAAGTTCATTTTCATGTCAGTCATTCTTCCTTCTGTGTTTTAGAATTTGCTTCTTTGTTTCTGTACTAGTTCTTCCAGGTCACTGTTTGGATCCTCTACTTCTGCCATGTTCCCGGACTTTGCATCCAGTCTCCTACCAATCTCAGGAGCTCTTTAGGTTCGTTTATGTTTATCAGTTTATCTTCTTGTCCCCTATGGGAGAATGTGTTCTCCTTGAACTAAGGATCTTGCACTGAGGAAGGCAGTCCTCCAAGTGTTCCATGGTTGGGTTTTCATGTCGGCAGGGTAGGCAGCAAATGTAGTACCATCCTGTCTTGGCCAGTAGCTCGGTATGTTGCTACTGGTTTGAGAGCCTAACATTTCTTATAGACCCATTGAATCATTCCAATAAACACTGCCACTCACGGATGCACTGCCAGGACCCACTCTCCTCCAACTACATCTCCTGGTATTGTTTCTGATCATGGTCTCCAGGCTGTCTGCACCTGGTTGCTTGTTGATGTCCCCTGCAAGAAAAACACGGTGTTCTTTCGAGTCATTTTCTGCCAAGCCTGCTGATCTGAAAACTCCAGCCCTCAAGAATTGTGTTGTCAAGAACTCAGACCCTCTGTCATCAGAGCCAATTGCACTGGGAAACAGGTTCCTTGTGGGTTCCCAGTGTGCCCTGTTCTCCTGTGTCTTTGTCCTTTGCATGGGATCACTGTCCTCTGATGCATGAACCACCAAAATCTCCCATGAGCCATGTCTCCAAACTTCTCCCATAGTTTCTGCGACCTCCGATCTCTTACTCTGTGGAGTTTACTGTGTAGGCTTCAGGTCAATTTCCACCCCGCTTCCGTTATTGTTGTCATCTTCCTTTGCCTTCATGGCTGAAGACAATCACGAGGTTATTAGACACTACAATCATCTCACTGTCCTCCATGTTACCGCAAATTCTTTCTGAGACTTAAGCAAGAATTAAATCTTCCATATGTCTCATGTGACAGGCTTCCAGAGAGCTTTGGGCTCTGTCATATCTTCATTCTCAGAAAGAAAACAAACAGACTATTTCACTCCCTGAAGACATTCAAGAAACATACGAAAAATCAAGGGGTATAGGGACAAACAATTCGAATCTGATGAGACACACAAAATGTGGTGTTTTTTTGAAGGCAGTTTTGTGAGAATACGTGTTTATGGAAGAGGACAAATGATGACATTCCTTGCAGAAGATGTTCTTGAAATTGCTGGAATGTGAGTTGTCAAGGCATGTCAAATAGAACTGCTAAGCTTAAGAGACCCAATTCCTACCTCTTGAAATTTAATTATAAGTTTAGTTTGAAACACACACAGACCATGCACACATTAAGACATGCAAATCACACACACACGAACACACACAGAGAAGACACGTGAAAGAGGGTGAGGAAGTGAGAAATCGCACTAATGAAGCATCCCCAAAGAAAATACCATAAAAGGGAAAGGCACAGAGAATTCAAGTCAGAAGTCAACCGAAATGAGAAAGTGAACTTCTTACCTAAAATAATTTATTCAGCATTCAGGACGAAAGTCTCCTGCCAATACAAACATTTTGTCGGTGTGGTTGAAATAAAATAAATAAGTAAATAAATAAAATAAAATAAAATAATCAAAAAAAAAAAACCGAGAAAAGATCCATCAGAAAACAACAAATATTAAACAAGCTCAAACCTCAGTTGCCCATAGGAGATTTCCTTTGACTATAAAGATACACATAGCTTGAAAGTGAAGAAATTTGGAAACGTAGGTTATGCTCTTGCCAAGGAGAAGAGAATTAAAGTGATTGTGCCTAAGTCATCTAGAGTGATTTTATGCCTTTGAGAGACAAAAGAGAACGGAGTGTGTTTTGTTATGATGGAGCATCAAAACATCAAAAATCTGGAAAAACTGACAACATATATACCAGAACATGGCTGTATCTAAACTTTGGAAGCATAAGAACAGAGAGGAAGGGAGATGGGGAATTTAATCCAATATTGTTGGGGACTATGATATCCACGTTAAGCTCAGCAGAGATCATCTGGATGGAAAGGTGGTAAGGAATTACAGACGTCCACATGAGCTCTCGAGACCACCTGATCTTTGGGGATCCATGAGTAAGATTGTGTCTCTGAGGACAGTAAGATATGTTCTTCCCAGGTAGACCTTACATTGTCTATCACAGGTCATGAGCTCGAGTCCAAATCCAGTCGTAATTCATGGAAGAGAAGCAAAACCTATCCTGGGCACTTATGATCATGAAGATATGAAAACGGGAAGATAACACTTTCAAATGGAAATAAACCCCTAAATGTTGGAAAACACAACACACTCATGAACTAACAATGAATGCAAGTAAGAAAATCCAAAGGAAATGCAGAAAGAACCATGAACAAAGGAATGACAAGAAACTTAAGCAGTTATGCCAAAACATTTTATTCGGAAACAATAAAAGGTTAAACGCATGCATTTCCAAAATTCAAAAACACTGAAAAAAAAAAAAAAAGGAAACTAACTGGACGCCTGGAGGAACAAGTAGAAGAAGAGATAACAGAAAAAATGAAATCATACATATAATTATCGAAATAAAGGAAATACAAACAAATCAATAGAAAAAAAAATCCAGAGATCTCACACTTCAGTTCTTCAAACATGAACAAACTGCAGAAGCCATTACTGGGATATATCAGGGAGACAAGCACACAGCTGAAAGTATGAAACCACATGGCAACTAGTAGAAAGGAAAAAATAATAACCTAAGAGGCACATACACACATTTATGCTAGCAAATCCAAGACCGGAGAGAAAAGGTTAAATTCCCAGACACATAGAAACTCCCACGATTAGGTCAGGAAACCTACAAAATCTCAGCTCTCTAGTAGTGACTGAAGCGTATAAATCAGTAATCAAACACCTGCCGGCACACACAGGGCCAGGTCTAAGTCATTTTCCAGGGCCACTCTTCTAGGTATTTAGCGACGGCAATCATGTCTTCTCATCAATTTCAGAGATGAAAGAGGCGGCTAGACTCTAATTTACAAGGATAAATACCCAATTCAGATAAGGACATTTTAGGAAACAAATCCCATGCCATTTCAATAAGGAAAGATAAAATATATAATTCTTTCCTTTTCTTCCTGTGCCTTCTTTAGGTTTTGAAAGGGTCACATTGTTTTTCTCTAAATTTTTTTTTTGAAAATCTTAGAATTCTTCTCGGAATTTTTTTGTCATTTTTTTTTGACACAGTATTCACGCATCTTTTAGTTTCATATGCGACCAAGTGCTTTTCCTAATATATGCCAAGCTCCTGAACACCCATTAAGTAGTTCCCATATTCCCTGCATGAGTCTCTTCTCTGTAACCCTCAGCTTGGTTCTCAGAATCTTGAGTCACTCTTGGTTGGTCTCCTTCTCTGCATTCTTCCCATTCAGTTTTCCTTTCCTTTACTAAGGGCCAAGGAAATCCTCCTGAGGAACATATTGTGGAAAGCTAGATGATATTTCTATTGTTCTGCCTGTCTTTTCCATTTCCCATCATCCAGACATGGGACGTTCATGTCAATGTAAGGTGAGGGGTTCATCCTCCCCGATGGCTGAGGAATACTGTTACCAAGATGGACCACACCTTCTTCATCACTAGACTGCAAGGACCTTGAGGCTCAGTCCACAATTCTGCTCAAGTAGGCTTTGCAAGCCGTCGATATAGGCCATCCCTTTCCTTTTGACTAAAGAGACTTGGTCAACATGTCTATACTCATTCCACTACAAGTACAGTTAACTAATGATGACAACAGGTGTGGTCCAGGCCTCTTCCTGAAGAGTTAGCTCTGATTCAGAATGTCACTTTCCTCGAAGACTTTGCAAAGTTAAGGGAAAACCAGGTAGACAGAGCCCTATCCCTTCACCTTCTTTTTCAGAACTCTAGGAGATGAGGACAAAGGCAGCCATATATCCATGCCCTCACCTTTTTCCTCAAAAAGGGACTTTCTCTCCGTTAGTCATCACTGACCCGTTGGGAAAAACACTGACAATGGACTTGCTCACACACAGGATGACAAACCCCATGGAGAGCTGTTGGTACCCAAGATGCCTCACTGTTTCTTAAGATCTAGAAATTGTAGTGGAAATAGGACACGTTGCTGTCTCTGGAGAAATGTTGGCCTAAAGGAAGGTATAATTAACATAATTTTTTTCCTATTTATCTAGAAAGGAGAAGTGGGACATCAACCCACAAGACAACCTGAGTTCCTGATCAGGCTCAGAGGGCTCTTGTTCTGTCCTTCCCGGGGCTTCCTACCTAAAGCCATAGGATACTGAGGTCATGGGAGAGGGACAGCTGCTTCAGTGAATCCAGCATCTGTGATGTCACAAAGATTTGAGGTTATAGCAACCTATCCTCATAAACCCATGCCTGGTCACTACACGTGGTTGGAGTATTCATGGGTGTGCCAGTAGGATCCCTAGCCGACCCAACCGCTGGAGCCGCGTGGGGCTCTCACCAAGGCAATTTGTGAAGCAAGTCGGTATCACCTTCTCCATGGCCTGATTCATAGTGTTTGGTCCACAATGTCAGCATCAGCCCTCTGGATTTCGGAGAAAGGCAAGAATCCACCATCCCATCTTAGCCAGGAAAGAACAAGTAACAATCAGGCCTCAAGCAAACCTCAGGGGAGGGAATCTGAGCCCTGCACAAGTGTTAGGCCAAACCAACCAATCACCAATCTTCTGAACAGGAGAAGAGCCATCCAAGGAAAGCTCAAAGGGAACACCTCCAATCATGACTTAGACATGTCTGGAGTCTTCAACACTGCAGACTCAAGTGTTAGGGTTTTTAATCAAAGGAGCAAGACTGATACATAGCGAAGGTCAAGCAAAACATAATTTCATTCCAAACATCGAGAATCATACTGACTGGTCAGGGCATCTCTTCCATATTCGACCCCTCCAGCATCACAGACTAACATGTATAGATGTAGTTTAGCTGGGCTATACACGGTGGCCTTTAGATTGCAATACACAGAGAAAACTGCACAGTGGTGCTACGTCTGCCAGACATAGAAAAAAACTGCTAGTAAAATACGGATGGACAATTGAATCACAATTTACCTAGTAGATATAAGCTCCCCACTGAGTGGATATCTTCATCTGGCCCGACCTGCCCTGATATCTAGGCTTTGAGAGTAAATACCTTAGGGAGGGGCAGTATCAATCTAAATTTACTGCATGAGGCCAATCTATGTATACTGCATAAACACAAAATGATTCCCTCTGGCCACCCAGGCTCTTACATTCCTCCCTATTCTTTGGAGATTAGTCCAATCCTTGACTTTTCATCCAGTTATACATTCTCTGGTTATAAAGGGTTTATTGAGCATGTAATTCTAACATTTTTATCGCTCTCCTTTTCTTTTGTACATGACACTACTGTACAGTCGGCTGTATATTTACACTAGTGTAAATGACACTAGTGCACAGTCGGCTGATGAGTTACCCATTTACCACTCATAGAACCCTTTCCATTTTTTTTTCTGATTTCCTTTATCTAAATAACTGCCTATAATATACATAAACAGGTGAAAATAGGAGCAAAAACAAATTCATAGTTTTTTCAGTCTTAGATTTAGTCCAGGGTAAGCGGGATCTTTGGCTGTGGCTTCCACCTTTGGGGGTCATCTTCATCCTTGGCTCGTATGATGTGACATGCGTGAATCCAGGCCCTGATGTGTTCTACTTTTACTGCTGTGGTGTGTTCAAGGTAACATTAAAAGGTCCCTTCCAGCGAAACTCCAAGTTCCCCAATTGATAATGTCATATCCAAACCAGGTGATTGGGTTGGAAAGGATGTGGTTCCATCTCCGTCTCCATACCAGTGTGGGCAGTCTGGATCCCTGCATTTTTTTTTAATACAGACTGTAATGCCTGCAGTGACTGGAGTACAGACTGATCAGTCATTTTTGTTAGGGCAACCTTTTGTAGCCAAGGACAGAGCGGGAGCAGGGTTCTCCCAAACATTTCAAATGGGGTCACCCTGTTTAAATAGTGTGTACATCTTGCCCTGATCAGGGTGAAAGAAGGAGATCCACCCATCCACTGCCCGTCTCCAGGGTTAGTTTTGTCAAGGTCTCTTTAAGAGTCTGGTTCATTCTCTCTACATGCCCAGAACTCTGGGTATGATAGGCACAACGTAGTTTCCAATTTGTGCCCATGGCCTTGGCCAATTCCTGTGAGACTGACCACAAAATGCAAGGCCATTGACTGATCCAATCGTGAGAGGCAGCCCAGACCTAGGAATTATTTTTCTTGTAGCTTTCTGGCTACCACTCCTGCCGTCTCGTGTATCTCTGGAAAAGCTTCAACCTGGACTGAAATGGTATCGAAAAAAACTAACATATACTTGTCCCCAATTTGCCGGGTTTTATTTCTGTAATATCTATTTTCCAATAAATTCCTGGTACACTACCTCTTTCTCTTTTCCCTCTTCCAATTCTAGTTCCTCCCACATTAACTACCTGGCACTGAGCATATCTATCAGTATAACCTAACCATACACCATAATTTAGAACCCTAGAACTGCTTGCCTTTAAGTTCCTTAAGTTTGAGTGACCCCAGGTGAGTACCCTAATGTATCTGGTCTACTAACTTCTTACCTAGTCTTTGCGGAAGAATTAAATTTCCTCTTTTAGTCTTAGCCCAGTCCCCTTTATAATATAATTTAGACATTTTTGTACATACTGTAAATCTACCTCTTAATTCTCCAGGTTATCTGGTAAGGATAGATCCAGGTGTGTAACCAGCTTTTGCATTGTTTCTCAGGCTGCTTGCTTCAAATATCGAACTGATAATTGGTTAACTTTTGAAATCAGATCAGTCAGCTATTGGTGTCACAAGAAATGCATAAGAGCCACCTCTTTTGGATCCCAATATTTCTCTTCTGTTTTAATTCCTTTTCCTTCTAATGTTAATGTAAGTAGCTCCATGTATATGGAGAGTAGCAAAGACATACCTGTGATCCGTATTGATGTTGGTGGTTTTACCTTTAGCCATCTGCAGTGCCTTAGTGATTTCAATCAGTTCTGCTTGTTGTGCCGAAGTCCATGAGGCAGGGTGCTGCCCAGAATTCCTGCTCAGGATAAACTAACACAGCCCTCACATACCTCACATAACTCTTTCCAAGAACAGAGTCATCTCTGCATCTGGGAAGGGCATGTCTCTGAGATCCAGTCTTATTCCTGTGACTTGGTTTAGGATCTCCCCACAGTTGTGTGGATGGTCAGCCAGCTCCTCTGGGAGCAGTGTGGCTGGATTTAGCACCACTGGTGGCTGTGAGATCACTCTTGGTTTGTTGAGGAGGAGGGTCTGATACCCTGTCTCTCGGGTGTTCACCATCATCAGTCGGTTGGAGTCTAGGAAGGTCCGCAATAGCGTGTGTGGTGGTCAAGATGAGATATTGACCTAATGGTCTAGCATTATATCTCATTTGGTTAAGACCTACATGTCCAACGAATTTAATTCCTTTGTCATTCAAGCAACCGTTCACAGTTTCAGGTTACCAAAGACTTTGAAAACCACTTTAACAATTACCCATTAAAACCTTGAGACAAACAAATAACTATCTCCACTTCAGATGCCATGCTTTCCCGCCAACAAGGGGGAGGGGCTAGGCAGTCCATATCAGGCCAGAGAGGGCAAAAATTCCCCAAAACAAAGGCAGTTTCGGGCAGCTGCTTGGGAATATTTTTTAAAGTCTTTGGCTCAAGTTAGGTTCATCTCACAGTGCCAGTTCTGCTTACCAAAAGTGGTCCATTTGGCACTCATATACCACGCTCAGCTCCAATGAGCATCAGCATTTGCCACATTAACTCACTCTTAGACTAACCCCAGTTGGCTACAGCCATAGCCCTTAACACACGAAATGAGTGAGTGAGAAGCCTCACATCTATTATGAAGAACAGAGAGATGAAAGTCAGAATCCCTTTACTCTCTGCTTTCCCCATTCCTTCAATCATAACAAACAATACAACAGAAAACAAAAGGACCAGGCAAAGACAACCGTAGGCCCAACAATTCTTACCAATAACCTTACACTGGTGGGGGCTTTCTTTATCCCCTGATTGCCTAGGAGGACTCGAACCACCAAACCGCCCAGGGGGACTTGAACCCCCTGAATGTCTAGGGGGACTCAAACCCCCTGGAGTTCGCCTAGGGGTATTTGAACCCCCTATAACCGCCAAGGGGATCTCGAGCCCCCTGACCATCTAGAGGGACTCGAACCCCCTGACCACACAGGGGGACTTGAAACCCCATATGATCTACCAGGAGAGGATGGGGCATCTCCGCATCCACACCAGCTCTGGGGAGCATGGCTGCTGCCAGCTTCTACCACTGGGCCATACCCTGCAGCTCCATGCAGGATCCCAAGATCTTACCTCCAGAGGCTTTTCCAAAAATTCCAATGCTGGCTCAGTTCTCATCATTTGAAATCGGGTTGCCCTCCAAAGATAGGGTCCTTATTCAAAGGAGCGAGACTGATACAAAATGAAAGTCAAGCAAACGTTAATTTTGCACAAAGCATCGAGAATCATATTGACTGGTCAGGGCCTTCTCTTGCAAAGAGGCGACCCCTCCCAGCCTCACAGACTAACATTTATAGCGGTAGTTTAGCCAGGCTATACAGAGGTGGCCAATGAGATAACAATACAGAAAAAAAACTGCACAGCCTTGCTAAGTCGGCTACACCACAAAAACAAAAATGCTAGGTAACACATGGGTGGACAATTGGATCTCAATTTATCCTAGTAGATATATGCATGCCTCTCTAATGAGATGTCTTCACCTGGCCTGATTCACCCTTGTATCTAGGTTTTGAGAGTTCTAGAGTCCTCTGGAAGGAGTAGGGTCAATTTAGTTTACTGCATGGGTTCAATATAAATTTACTGCAGAAACACAAAATGACTCCCTCTGGCGTAGTGGCCCTTATAACGAGTACCTATAGCGTGTCTAGAAATCGAGCCCAAATGACTTCCAAATCTTCAAAAATGTCAATGTACCAAAGGCAGATTCTACATCCTACCTTAGGTCCAGAATGAACTCATGTACTTGAAGTCCAGAGGAGCAAGCATGGAGCATGTTGGAAAAGACCCATATCCCAAGGGAAGCCATCTGAAGGACTTCTGTGCCCGTTTCAGGAAGACAACTTGTATCTTCAAAAGGACGCATTGAAGAGGATTCAAATGTCAAAAAACCTGGAGCATTCCCAAAGGGTCCTGCAGATACCCTCTGGAGAAGTACATGTGGATGTGACAGCACAAGCCTGCCTTCACCCTCTCATGAATATCCCCCAAATGGTTTCATGGGATAAGCAAACACTGCCTCTTGTGGAAGATGGGCGTGTTCTAATGGAGCCAGCAGAAGGTGAACAGTGGGTCAAAAAAAGGGCCATTACAGAGCCACAAACTGCGTATGCTAAAGGTTGGTGAGGTTATTCAGGAAGATAAGGAAGTGGAGAATGAACATTGGAGCTCTGAGCAAAGGTCTGGCATTTGAGGATGGTGGGAGGTTCTCTGAACCTGGCTGCCTTCCATAGAGATCTAGGTCCAAATTAAAGAAAACATCCCCTGGCCACAGTCAATCCTTGTACCCTGGTTATGTTTTTGTCTTTTTGTCAAACAATGCACATGCACATATTTGACAGAGAGATCACAATCAGGGTGTAGAGCTGGAGAGGGAAAAGCTGACTTACCTCTGAGCAGGGAACCTGAGACCAGATTCGATACCAAGACCCTGGGATCATGAGCTGAAGGCCGCCTCTGAACTGATAGACACAATCCATGACACAATCTTTGACTTCTGAATACGTCCTAGTTCTAGATGTGAACTACTGCTCTGTCATTATTCACAAATGCAGGGGAAATGGATTTTGGCTTGGGCTGGTGTTGCTTGAGCTATCTGGCCTGCTTCGAGAGCTGGTATAGTTTGTCCTCTTGAGGTAAGTGACTTGGCTATGTACAAACTACACTCCCACACATATTAAGGTAAAGAGAATTTCTCCATTGATAGCTTTTGCAGGGGGAATGAAACTATGTCTTGTGGTTCTATGCTTCTGTGGATGATGTGAGTCCACCTTGCCTCTGAATCTGGATCTCTGTTTCTGCTCCCAGATGAGGGACAGTTTTAGCTCTGAATTCTCAAATCCATGTTCAGCCCTCTTTTTTTTCTCTCACTCCTACTTCTCCTACAATAAGCACCTCTCTATATTCCTTGGTATCAATGACTTTCCTAAGCTTATTTTCATGTTTCATCATTCATCCTTCTTTCTTTGGATTTACTTCCTTATTTACCAATCCTTTTCTGCCAGGTCAAAAATTTGGTCCTTTGCTTCTGCCATCTTTTTGGACTTTTCCTTCAGTCTGCTACCAATCTTTTCTTCAGAAACTCTTTATTTATTTTATTTTATTTTATTTTATTTATATTATTTTATTTCTATCAGTTTAATCTATGTGGCTTTAGACTCCCTGATATCTTTCTGCTTTCAATCCTCCATTGGGCGTTTTATATGTGAGGTTTCACTTCAATTACGTGTCCATGATGATTTCTTGTCTTCTTCCTTGGCAATAATTGGTGCTTTCATCTTTGTCTTGGATATAGGTCTCTGAATTTTTCTCAGTATTTGAGAAAACAATTCTGTTTTTTATCCTGATAGTAATTTCTTTAGAAATACGAGATCATGGAGTGCCCAAGGGTGGGCCCTTGAGGGACTAGCGGGTATGTGTGTGTGGCATGCATGCCCTCTGCTGTTGTATCATACCTGCCCCCTGTCCTTGAGACCAGTCATCTGCAGAGGCTCTCTTTGCCAGCCTTTGGGTGTGTTTGGTGTCTGGGCCGAATAGGCTGAGGTTTAGCTTGGTGGGATCTGGTGCGCCTGTGAAAGGAGAAATTCAACCTACACAACAGAATGAAGGCCTGTAGCATTCTGTGGTCAGGGGACAGCCTGTGGACAGGGCTTTCTTCTAGTCCCCTATGGGAGAATCTGTTCTCTTAAAATGAAGCAAGTTGGACTGAGGAACACAGTACCCTATGTGTTCCATGGTTATAATTCCATGTTTGCAGGAGAGACAATTAAAGCCCTCACCATCCTGTCTTTGGTCAGTAGCTCGGGCTTGAGGCTGCCTGTGCGAGAGCCCCAAATTTCTTTTGCCCCCATCAAATCATCTCCAAGAACACTGCCTCTCACTAATGTACAGCCAGAACCCACCATCTTCCCACTGTCACCTGGTATTGTCTCTAATCGTGGTTTCCAGGCTGTCTTCACCTGGCTATTTGTTGGTGTTCTCTGCCAGAGAAATACAGTGTTCTTTTGAGTTGATATGCCAAGGCTGATGATCTAAAATCTCCAGGCCTCAAGGCCCTTTGTTAGCATGAACTAGTATGATTCAGAACCCCTGATGGTCAGAATCAATGGAATTGGAGAACGTACTCCTTGTGGGTTCCAAGTGTGCTCCGATCTCTTGTGGCTTTGTCCATTCATTGTCTCACTGCCTTCTGAATTACCAACTTCCCACTTTCCCCCTAAACCATGTCTACAATCTTCTCCCATAGTGTTTGCAACTTATTCTCTCTTTTGCTATGGAGAGCATTAGCCTACGTCACATCTATCAGTCCCAGAAAGACAAATAACATACAATTTCACTCTCTCATGACTGTCAAGAGACATATTAAAAAGCAAGGGAAAAAGGGACAAACAATACGACACTAACCAGGCACACAAAATGTGGTGTTTGTTGAGGACAGGTTTGAGAGAATATGTGTTTATCAAAGAGAACAAAAGATGACATTCTTTGTAGGAAATGTTTCTGAAAGAGAGGGAATGTGAGTTTTCAAGGCATGTCATATTGAATTGCATGTATTAAATACCGACTTACTATCTCCATCAATTTACTTATAATTGTTATTTGAAACACACTCAGAGAGCACACACACACACACACACACACACACACACAGATAAGACACACAAAGATGGGGAGGAGGTGAATAATAGCACTAATGAAGCAAACCCAAAAGAAAAGAACTGAGAGAAAATGATAAATTCCAAGACACATATTCACTCCAAAGATTAGGTCAGAAGACCTACAAAGTCTCAGCTCTGTAGTAGTGACTAAAGCGTTTGAAGCAGTAATCAAACCCCTGTCACACACAGATGGTGAGGTGCAAATCATTACCTGTTCAACTCTTTTAGACATTTAGGGAAGTCAAGGCAATTTTCTTCTCATCGATTCCACAAACAGAGGAGGTGGATGAACGCTAATTTACTAGTATAAAGACCCAATTCAAATAATGACATTTTAGGAAATAAATTATATTCCATTTCAATAATTAAACATAATAAAAATATAATTCTTTCCTTTTCTCTGTCTGTCTTCACCTGCATTTGAAAGGGCCAGCTTGTTTTTGTTTTATTATTTTGTACTGTTGAGGAAGCCATCCTGTCATCCATCACCCATTTTTGACAGAGTATTCACTGATGCTTTAGTTCCATATATGACCTAGAACTCCTCCTAAGATATGCCAGAACTCTTCAACACCCATTAGTCAGTTCCCTCATTCCCTGAATGTCTCCTTTTTTCCTTGACTCTCAGCTTGATTCCTCAGAGTTCTGAGTTACTCCTGGTTTGTCTCCTTCTCTGACTTATCCCCCTTTAGTTTTTCCTTCTTTCTACTAGTTTCCGTGGTATTCCTCCTAGGGCACATATGATAGAAGTCATAGGATATTTCCCTTTGTCTCCTTGCCCTTTTCATTTCACAAACCCAGTCCTGTGGCATGCATGTCAGTGCAAGAACCAAGAGTTCATCCACCCTAATGGTTGAGGAATACTCTGCTGCCAATATGGACAACACCTTCTTTATCCACTAGTCTTTGCAAGGATATTGCAGCTCAATCCTCAGTTCTGTTCAAGTGAGCCTTGCAGGCCATCGATATAGGCCATTAATTTAACTTTGATTAAAGAGACTTGGTCAACAGGGTTTTACCCGATAACACAGTAGGTAGAGATAAATAATGGTAACAAGGAGTCCTGTCCATTTCTCCTCCTTAAGGATTAGCTATTATGTATAATGTCACTCTGCATTCAAAGGATGACACACCTCAGAAAGACGGGATGATATACAAGAGGCCTTGTTGTTTCTGATATCTCTAGAAATTTCAGAAGAAATAGGAAACTTTGCCATCTCAGGAGAAAGGTTGGCCTAAAAGATCATTTTCCTGGGCCACGCTTCTAGGTATTTAGTGAAGGCATTGTGATGTCCTCTCATCAAATCCAGAGATGGAAGAAGCGGGTAAACTAAAATTCACAAGGATAAAGACCCAAGTAAAAGATGGACATTTTAGGAAACCCACCCATGTCATTTCAATAAGGAAAGATAACAAACCATATAATTCTTTCCTGTTCTCCCTGTACTTCCTTTGGTTTTGAGAGGGCCACATTGTTTTCTTCTGAATTTATGTTGTTGTTGTTGCTGTTCTGTTGAGAACGCCTGCCTATCATCCATCATCCGTTTGTGACAGAGTATTCACGGATGGTTTAGTTGCATGGACGTCCTGGTGCTACTCCTAATATATGCCACAACTCCTGACGACCCATTAAGCAGTTCTCTTTCTGTAACCCTCAGCTGGATTCTCAGAGTCCTGAGTCAGTCCTGTGGGTCTCCATTTTTGACTTCTTGCCATTCAGTGTTCCCTTCCTTTACTAGGGCCAAGGTATTCCTCCGGAGGCACATATTGTGGGAAGCCATATGACATTTCCCTTTGTCTGCTTGCCTTTTCCATTTACCAACAGCAGGGCATGGGACAATCATGTAAAGGCAAGGTGCAGGGGTTCATTCACTCGACGGCAGAGGAATATTGTGGATCTGAAATGGACCCAAACTTCCTGATGCACTAGTATGTGCAAGGGCATTGCTGCTTACTCCAAAGGTGTGCTCGAATGGGCCTTGCAAGCCTTCGGTATAGGCCGTCCCTTTCCTTCTGATTAAAGAGTCTTGGTCCACATGTGTATACCCATTACCACAACAAGTACAGATAACTAATAATGACAACGGATTCGATCTAGGCCTCTTCATTGAGAGTTAGCTCTGATGCAGAATGTCACTCTCCTCAAAGATTTTGCAAAGGTGTTTAAGGGAAAGCCAGGTAGACAGAAGTCTCATCTCTTTGGCGCATATTTCAAAACACTAGAGACGAGGCCACAGACAACACCATAATGCGATGCCCTCACCTTTTACCCTGGAAAGGAACTTTCCGTACCTTATTCATCAAAGACCCATAGGCAAAAGACGCTGACAAATTACGCTCACACCCACAGGAAAACAAACCCCATGGAGAGCTGCTCATAGCCGCGAGGCCACACCTTTTCTGGAGATATCTAGAAATTGTAGTGGAAAAGGACACCTTGCCGTCTCCGGGGATATGTTTGCCTAAAGGAAGGTATACTGAATGTCATTTTCCTTCCTCCATGTCTCCAGAAAGGGGAAGTTGGACATTAACCCACAAGACATCCTGAGTTCTCGATCAGGTTCAGAGGGCTCTTGTTCTGTCCTTCCTGGGGCTTCCTACTTAAAACCATAGGACACCAAGGTCATGGGAGAGGGACAGCTGCTTCAGTGAAGCCAGCATCTGTGATGTCACAAAGCTCTGAGGTCATAGCAACCACTCCTCATCAACCCAGGCCTGATCACTACACTTGAATGGAGTAGTCATGGGTGGGCCAAGAGGACCCCAAGCATCCCAAAACACTGGAGCAGCCTGGGTCTCTCACCAAGGCAGTTTGCAAAGTGAGTCGGTGTCACCTTCTCCATGGCTCTATTCGTAGTGTTTGTTCGTGAGTGTCATCACCAGGCCTCTGGACCTCAGAGAAAGGCAAGGGACCCTCACTCCATCTTAGCCACGACAGGCCAAGAAAATAACAGACCGCAAGCAAAGCCTCAGGGGAGGTAATCCGAGCCCTGCAATAGTGTAAGGCCCTCCCACCCAAACATGCAGCATCTGAACAGGAAAAGGGCCACCCAAGGGAAGCTCAAAGTGAATCCCCACAACCGTGCCAAAGACATGTCTGGACTCCTCCACAGCAAGCACATGAGTACCTCGAGCGTCTCCAGAAACGGTGCAAAAAAGGCCTCCCAATCTTCCAAAAAGACCATGCATCCAAGGCAGACTCTACACCCTAGAACTTAGGTCCAGGACGGACTCATGTTCTTGGAGTCCACAGGAGCCAACGGAGAGCATGTTAGAGAAGACCCATAACCCAAGTGAGGCCATCTGAAAGACTTCTGTGCCCGTTTCAGGAAGACAACATGTATGTCCAAAAGGACGCATTGAAGAGGATTCAAATGTGGAAGAACCTTTAGCACTCCCTCAGGGTGGAGCAGCTACTCTCTGTGGAACTGCATGGAGGTGTGCAGCACAAACCAGCCTCCACCCTCTCATGACCATCCCCCAAAAGGTTACATGCGATAAGATAACAGTGCCTCTTGTGGAAAATGGGCATGTTCGAATGGAGCCCCGAGAGGATGCACAATGTGTTAACAAGGGGTCAATACAGCGCGACAAACAGCAGATGCTGCAGGTTGGTGAGGAGATCCAGGAAGGCAAAGAACAGGAGAATGAACAAGGGAGCTCGGAGCGAAGGTCGGGCATTTTAGGATGGTGGGAGGTTCCCCTACCTGGCTGCCCTCCATAGGAACCTAGGTCCAAATTCAATAAAACATCCTTTGGCCCCAGTCAATTATTGTGCACTGTTTTTGTCTTTGTTATCTTATCCAACGTGCACATGCACGTATTGGACAGAGAGGCAGAGAGATCCCAATGAGGGAGTGAAGCTGGAGAGGGAGAAGCTTACTTGCCCCTGAGCAGAGAACCTAAGAACAGAGTCAATGCCAAGACCCTGGAATCATGAGTTGATCTGAAGGCTGCCTCTGAACTGATGGAGACAACCCGGGACCCAAACTTTGACTTCTGAACCCCTCCTGGTTCTAGATAGAACCGCTGTTCTCTCATTGTTCAGAAATGCAGAGGATAAGGATTTTGGCTTGGGCTGGTGTTGCTTGAGCTATCCGGCCTGCTTCAAGAGCTGGTAAAGCTTTTCCTCTTGAAGTCAGTGGTTGGTCTATGGACAAACTATTCTCCGATGCCGATTTGCCTAAAATGAATACCTCCACGAGTAGATTTCCCATGGGGAATGGCACTATGACTTTAGGTGCTCTGCTTCTGTGGAAGGTGTTGGGAGTCCTCTGTCCCTCTGATTCTGGACCACTTTCTCTGCTCCCAGGTGAGGGTCCTTTTCAGCCCCGAGTTCTCCAATCTAGGATCAGCTCTCTTATCTTTCTCTCACTCTTACTTCGCCTACAAGAGGCACCTCTTTCATTTCCTTGGAGATTCCTATGCTCACTATCATGTTCCATCATTCTGACTTCGCTCTTAGAACTGGCGTCCTTATTTTCTAGGCTTGTTCTTCCCGGTCTCTAATTGGATCCTCCACTTCTGCCTTGTTCCCAGACTATGCTTTCAGTCTCCTGTAAATCTTCTCTTCAGGAGTTCTTTAGGTGATTTTATCTTTATCAGTTTTATCTCTGTGGTTCGAGACTCTCTGATATCTCCTATGTTTTCTGATGTACAGCGAGTATCCAGGCCGCTGCATTCAATCCCACATCCGGCGTGTCCTATGTAGTGGTTTCACTCTGATGGCCTAGCCGTGATTATTCCTTCTTCCTTTACCTGGGCATCAATTGATTCTTCCATCTTTACGTTGGATGTAGGTTTCTGTCACCTCTCTGTATTCGTTAAACTCATTCTGTTTTCTAACCTGAGGGTAATTTCTATAGAAGGAAAGGATCCGTGAGTGACCCAGGGCTGGCCCTTCAGATTTGTTGAGTGTGTGCGTGTGTGTGTGTTTTTGAGTGTGGATGTGGCATGCATGCCATCTGCTGTTGGTGTTGTGACTGACCCTGTCCTGGAGGCAAGTCATTTGTTGTAGCTCTCCTTTCGGGGCGTTTGATGTGTTTAGGGTCCGGGATGCATATGCTGAGGTATACCTTGGTGGGCTCTGGTGTGCCTGTGAAATGAGAAACTCCACCAACTCAACAGAACGCAGGCCTACAGAATGCTCTGTTCAAAAGAAAACATGTGGTCAATGCTTTCTTCTCGTGACCTATGGGGGAGTCTGTTCCCCTCGGACTTAGTATCTTCGACTGAGGAAAGCAGTCATCCGAGTGTTCCACTGTTGGGATTTTATGTTGGCTGGCTAGGCAGCCTATGTCCTCACCTACCTGTCTGGCCAGTAGCTCTGTCTTGATGCTGCTGTTGCGAGAGCCCAAAATTTATGATGTCCACATTGAGTCATCTCCACGAACATGCCTTTCAAGGAATTACTCCCACAACTCACGATCCTCCCACTGCGGCTCTTGGTATTGTGTCTCTCTGATCATTGTCTCCAGGCTGTGTGCTCCTGATCGCTTGTTGGTGTCATATGCAGGAAAAAGATGGTGTTCTTTCAAGTCAATGTCTGCCAAGCCTGCTGACATGAAAACTTCAGCCCTCAACACTTGTGTTGTCAAGTAGTCGTGCCCTTCAGACCCTCGGCACGTCACAGTCAACGGCACTGAGAAAAAGGTTCCTTGTGGGTGTCCATTGAGCCCTGCTCTCCTGTGCCTTGGTCCTCTTCATGTGCTCCAGCCCTCTTATCCACAAACCAGCCAAATCTCCCCTGAGTCATGTCTCCAAACTTCTCCCATCATCTCTGCAACTTTCGTTCTCTTTCGCTGTGGAGTTTACCTTGTAGATTTCAGGTCATTTCCACCCCACTGCAGTTGTTGTGTTCATCTTCCTGCTGCCTTCATGGCTGAAGAAGCATGAGGTTATTAGTCACTACTAACATCTCACTATCTTCCTGTCTCCACATTTCGTCCTGAGACATAAGCAATAAGGAATTCTTCCACTTGTCTCTTATGGCAGTCTTGCAGAGAGCATTGGGCTTTGTCACCTCTATCATGCTTGGAATGACAACAAACAGACGATTTCACTAACTCATGAAGTCAAGAAACATACAAAAGAGAAAGAGTATTGGGACAAACAGTATGACTCAATTGTGGAATTCAAATGGTGGTGTTTGTTGGAAGTCAGTTTTGTGAGAACACGAGTTTCTTGAAGAGGACAAGAGATGACATTCGTTGCAGGAGATTTCCTGAAACAGATGGAATGTGAGTTTTCAAGGCAAGTCAAATGAATTGCTACCCACAAGAGACCGAATTCCATTCTCTCGTATTTTAATAATAATTGTGATGTGAAACACACACACACCACACAACATTAACACATGCACATGCACACACACATGAACACACACAAAGATAAGACATGCAAAAGATGGGGAGAAAGCGAGGAATCATACCACGAAGCAACCCCCAAAAAATACCATATAGGTGAAAGGCAAATAGAATCCAAGTGAAAAGCCAATCAAAATGAGAAAGTGAACTATTACCTATCAATAATACATTCAATACTCAGGACTAAAGTCTCCCATCGATACAAACAGTTGGTAGGAGTGGTTGAAATTCGAAAACAAAACAAAACAAAAAATAGTTAGAAAACATTCATTAAAAAAAAGCAAATATTAAACAAGCTAAATCTTCTGATACCCATAGGAGATTTCCTTCGACTATAAAGATAGTCAGAGCTTGCAAGTGAAGAACTTGGGAAGACGTAGGTTATGCTATTTCCAAGGAGAAGAGAGCCAAATTGTTTGTGCCTAAGTCAGCGACAGTGATTTTATGCCTTCGAGAGACAAAAGCTAAGCGGATGGTGTTTTGTCTTGTTGGAGCATCAAAACAAAAGAAAACTGGAAGAATTGCCAACACATACACCCCGAACAACGGTGTATCTAAACGTTGGAAGCTTATGAACACACAGGAACGGAGAAGGCGACTTTTATCCAATACTGTTGGCAACTATGATATCCACGTTAAGCACAGGACAGATCATCTGGATGGGAAGGTGCTAAGAAATAACAGATGTCCACATGGGCTCTCGAGACAACATCAAATTTGGGGATCCATGAGAAAGATTGCGTCTCTGAGGACAATATGATATGTTCGTCCCAACAGCAGACCTAACTTTGTCTATCTCAGATCATGAGCTCGAGGCCTAATCCATTCGTAATTCATGGAAGAGATGTCAAAACCTATACAGTGCACTTACGATCATGAACTAGCAAAGAATGCAAGAAAGAAAATCCAAAGGAAAAGCAGAAAGATCCATGAATGAAGGAATTCTAAGATATTTAGAAGATGATGCCAAAACATTTTATGGGAAACCATATAGGGATAAATGTATGCATTGCCAAAACTTAAAAACACAGAGAAATAAAGCCACCACAAAGGATGACTGAAGGAACAAGATGAGGAAAAACTGAACTCCAAAGGTAACAGAAAAATTGAAATCATACATGTGATTATCAAAATTAAGGAAATACAAACAAACCAATAGGAAAAATATCAGGAGATCTCACACTTGAGTTTTGACAACACGAACAACCTGCAGAAGCCATTACTGGGATAAAACAGGGAGGCAAGCACACAGCTCCAAGTATGAAACCACATGACAACTAGTAGCAATGAAAATAGAATAACCGAAGAGGCACATCCACACATATATGCTAGCAAATCCAAGAAATGAGAGGAAAGGATAAATTCGCAAACACATAGAAACTTCCAAGATTAGATCAGGAAATCTACAAATACTCAGCTCTCTAGTAGAGACGGACGCATTTGAAGCAGTAATACAACCCCTGCCTACACACAGTAGGCCAAGTCAAGTCATTTTCCTGGGCCATTCTTCTAGTTATTTAGTGAGGCATTGTGATTTCACTCATCAAAATCAGATATGGAAGAAGCAGGTTAACTAATTTACAAGGATAAAGACCCAAATCAAAGAAGGACATTTTAGGAAACCCACCCATGTCATTTCAATAAGGAAAGATAATAAACAATCTAATTCTTTCCTGTTCTCGCTGTGACTTCCTTTGGTTTTGAGAGGGCCTCATTGCTTTCTCTGAATTGATGTTGTTGTTGTTGCTGTTCTGTTGAGAAAGCCTGCCTATCATCCATCATCCGTTTTTGACAGAGTATTCACGGATGCTTTAGTTGCATGGACGTACTGGTGCTGCTCCGAATATATGCCCAACTCCTGACCACCCATTAAGCAGTTCTCTTTTATGTAACCCTCAGCTTGATTCTCAGAGTCCTGAGTCACTCCTGATGGGTCTCCTTCTCTGACTTCTTGCCCTTCAGTATTGCCTTGCTTTACTAAGGGCCAAGGTATTCCTCCCGAGGCACATATTCTGGGAAGCCATATGGTATTTCCCTTTGTCTGCTTGCCTTTTCCATTTCCCATCAGCAGGGCATGGGATATTCATGTCAAGGCAAGTCCAGGGGTTCATCACATCGGCGTCAGAGGAATACTGTGTTGCTGAAATGGACCCAAACTTCCAGATCCACTAGTCCGTGCAAGGGCATTGCAGCTCACTCCAAAGGACCTCTCAATTGGGCCTTGCAAGCCGTCGTTAGAGGCCGTCCATTTCCTTCTGACTAAAGAGACTTGGTCAACACGTCTATACCCGTTACCACAACAAGTACAGTTAACTAATAATGAAAACGGATTTGATCCAGGCCTCTTCATTGAGAGTTAGCTCTGAGGCAGAATGTCACTTTCCTCGAAGACTTTGCAAAGGTGTTTAAGGGAAAGCCAGGTAGACAGAGGCCTCATCCCTTAGCCGCGTGTTTCAGAACACTAGGAGACGAGGCCAGAGATGGAACCATATTGTGATGCGCTCACCTTTTACCTCAAAATGGACTTTCCATACCATAGTCATCACGGACCCATAGGCAATAGACACTGACAAGGTACGCTCTCCCCCACAAACCCCACGGAGAGCTGCTCATACACGCGAGGCCACACCTTTTCTGGAGATATCTAGAAATTGTAGTGGAAAAGGACACCTTGCCGTCTCCGGGGATATGTTGGCCTAAAGGAAGGTATACTGAATGTCATTTTCCTTCCTCTATGTCTCCAGAAAGGGCAAGTTGGACATTAACCCACAAGACATCCTGAGTTCTTGATCAGGTTCAGAGGGCTCTTGTTCTGTCTTTCCTGGGGCTTTCTACTTAAAGCCATAGGACACCAAGGTCATGGGAGAGGGAAAGCTGCTTCAGTGAAGCCAACATCTGTGATGTCACAAATCTTTGAGGTCACAGCAACCGCTCCTCACCATGCCTGATCACTCCACTTGACTGGAGTAGTCATGGGTGGGCCAAGAGGACCCCAAGCCATCCCAAACCGCTGGAGCCACCTGGGTCTCTCACGAAGGCAGTTTGCAAAGAGAGTCCGTGTCACCTTCTCCATGGCTCAATTCATAGTGTTTGGTCGTGAGTGTCAGCACCAGGCCTCTGGACCTCAGAGAAAGGCAAGGGACCCTCACTCCATCCTAGCCACGACAGGCCAAGAAACTAACAGACCGCAAGCAAAGCCTCAGGGGAGGAAATCCGAGCCCTGCACAAGTGTAAGGCCCTCCCACCCAAACACGGAGCATCTGAACAGGAAAAGGGACACCCAAGGGAAGCTCAAAGTGAATCCCCACAACCGTGCCAAAGACATGTCTGGACTCCTCCACAGCAAGGACATAAGTACCTCGAGCGTCTCTAGAAACGGTGCCAACAAGGCCTCCCAATCTTCCAAAAAGACCATGTATCCAAGGCTAACTCTACACCCTAGACCTTAGGTTCAGCACGGACTCATGTTCTTGGAGTCCACAGCAGCCAACGGAGAGCATGTTAGAAGAGACCCATAGCCCAAGTGAAGTCATCTGAAAGACTTCCGGACACGTTTCAGGAAGCCAACATTTATGTCCCAAAGGATGCATTGAAGAGGATTCGAATGTGGAAGAACCTTGAGCACTCCCTCAGTTTGGAGCAGCTACCCTCTGTGGAACTGCATGGAGGTGTGGCAACACAAGCCAGCCTTCACCCTCTCATGACCATCCCCCAAATGGTTACATGTGATAAGAAAACAGTGCCTCTTGCGGAAGATGGGCATGTTCGAATGGAGCCCCAAAAGGATGCACAATGTGTTAACAAGGGGTCAGTACAGCGTGACAGACAGCGGATGCTGCAGGTTACCCTTGGAGATGATGATTCCCTAAGCTCAATATCATGTTCCATCATTCTGCCTTTTCTCTTAGAATTTGCTTTCTTATTTTCTAGGCTTATTCTTCTCAGTCACTATTTGGATATTCCAATTATGCCATGTTCCGGTACTTTGCATCCAGTCTCCAACCAATCTTCTCTTCAGGAGCTCTTTATGTTCTTTTATCTTCATCAGTTTTATCTCTGTGGTTTGAGACTCTCTGATATCTTCTATGTTTTTGGATGGACAGGGAGTATATAGGCCGCTGCTTTCAATAAACCACCGGGCGTATTCTATATAGAGATTTCACTCTGATTGCCTAGCCGTGATCATTTTTTGTTCTTTCTTTCTTGACATCAATTGATTCTTCCATTTTTTTGTTTGGATCTATTTCTCTGTCTCCGATCTGTATTCGAAAAACGCATTCTGTTTTCTAAACTGAGGATAATTTCTTTAGGAAGAAGAGATCCTGGAGTGACCACGGTCTAGACTTTAAGGTTTTTCGAGTGTGTGTGTTGTTTGTATGTGCGTTTGTGTGTTTGTGTGTGCATGTGTGGCTTGCATGCTATCCACTGTGTGTTTTGGCTGACTCTGTCTTTGAGGCCAGTCATCTGTAGTGTCTCTCCTGGCCTGCCATTTGATGTGTTTGGTGTCCACGCTGAATATGCTGAGGTTCACCTCGGTGGGCTCTGGTGCTTGTGAAAGGAGACATTCCACCAACTCAGCTGAATGCAGGCTTGAAGAATGCTGTGTTCAGAAGAGAGCATGTTTTCAAGGCTTTCTTCTTGTCCCCTATGGGAGAATCTGTTCTCCTAGGACTAAGCAACTTGGACTGAGGAAGGCAGTCCTCCAAGTGATCCACGGATTGGATTTCGTGTTGGCAAGCTAGGCAGCAAATTTCCTCACCATCCTGCTTGGCCAGTAGCTTGGTCTTGATTTTGTTGGTGCGATAGCCCAAAATTTAGTATGTCCCCATTGAGACATCGCCACGAACACTGCATTTCACAGGATGCACTGACAGGACCCACCATCTTCACACTGCGTCTCCTGGTATTGTCTCTGATCATGGTCTCCAGGCTGTCTGCACCTGGATGCTTGTTGGTGTCCTATGCAGGAAAAAGACGGTGTTATTGAGTTGATGTCTGCCAAGCCTGTTGATCTGAAAACTCCCACCGTCAAGCCTTGTGTCGTCCAGAACTCGTACCCTTCAGACCATGTGCACTTCACAGTCAATGGCACTAGGAAACAGGTTCCTTCTGGGTTCCTAGTGTGCCCTGCTCTCCTGTGCCTTTGTCCTCTGCATGAGATCACTGCACTCTGATTCACGAACCACCCTAATCTGCCATGAGCAATGTCTCCCACCTTCTCTCATAGAGTCTGTGACTACCTTTCTCTTTCTCTGTGGACTTTACTTTGTAAGCTTTAGGTCAATTTCCACTCCATTGCAGTTGTTGTGCTCATCTTCCTGTTGCCTTCATGGTAGAAGACAAGCTCGAGGTTATTAGACACTACTACCATCTCAATGTCCTTCAAGTTACCGCAAATTCTTACTGACACATAAGCAAGAATGAATTCCTCCACTTCCCTCATATGGCAGTGTTTTGGAGAACATTGGGCTTCCTCACATCTATCATTCTCATAAAGACAACAGTCCATTTCACTCCCTCATGACAGTCATGAAATATATGAAAAAGCAAGGGGTTTAGAGACAAACAATAAGACTCTATTGAGTCACCCAAAATATGGTGTTTATATAAAGGCAGTTTTGTGAGAATACGTGTTTATTGGAGAGGACAAAAGATGATATTCCTTGCAGGGGTTGTTCCTGAAACAGATGGAATGTTAGTTTTCAGGGCATGTCAAATTGAATTGTTATCCATAAGAGACTGAATTCCTATCTTGAAATTTAATAGTAAGTGTATGTGAAACACACACAGACCACACACACATTAACACATGCACATGCACACACACACACACACACACACGAACACACACATACAGAGAAGATACGCAAAAGATGGGGAGGAAGTGAGATCGCACTAATGATGTAACCACAAAGAAAATACCATAAAGGAGAAAGGCAAAGAGAATCCTAGTCAGAAACCAATAGAAATAACAAAGTGAACTACTTACCTATCAAAATTTCATTCGGCATTCAGGATTAAAGTCTCCCAAAGAACCACTTTGTAGAAGTCATTGAAATTAAAAAAAAAAAAAAAAAAACAGAAAAGATCCATAAGAAAACAACAAATATTAAGCAACTCGACCTCTGTTGCCCATAGGAGATATCCTTCGGCTATAAAGATACACCTAGCCTGAAAGTGAAGAAATTAGGAAGACGTAGGTTATGCTATTGCCAAGGAGAAGAGAGCCAAAATGATTGTGCCTAAGGCAGCTAGAGGTATTTTATACGTTCGAGAGACAAAAGATTAGCAGAAGGTGTTCTGTCTTGATGGAGCATCCAAATATCAGAAACCTGGAAAAATTGCCCACATATACACAACGAACATGGGTGTATTTAACGATGGTAGCCTATGAACAGACAGGAAGAGAGATGCTGTCTTTAATCCAATATTGTTTATGACTATGATATGCACGTTAAGCTCAGGACAGATCATCTGGATGGAAAGGTGGTAAGGAATAACAGATGTCCCCATGGGCTCTCTAAGTACCTGAACTTTGGGGATCCATGAGTAAGATTGTGTCTCAGAGAACAATAAGATATGTTATTCCCAGGGGCAGACCTAACTTTGTCTATCCCAGGTCATGAGCTCAAGTCCAAATACAGTCATAATTCAGGGAAGAGAGGTAAAAAGCTATACTGTGCACTTATGATCACGAAGGTATGAAAACAGAAAGATATTACGTTCAAATTGGAAATACAGCCATACCCTAAAAGTTGGAAAACACAACACACTCACAAACGAGCAATGAATGCAAGAAAGTAAATCCAAAGTAATAGCAGAAAGAGCCATGAAATGGAACGTCAAGAAACTCATGGGATGATGCCAAAACATTTTATGGGAAACCATATAGGGTTAAATGCGTGCATTTCCAAAACTTAAAGACACCGGAAAAAAAAAAAATAGCAACCTAACTGGATGCCTGAAGGAACAACAACAAGAAGAACCGAATTCCAGAGTTAAGAGAAAAAATGAAATCATACATATGATTATCGAATTAAAGAAAACACAAACCAACCAATAGGAAAAAAAATCAGTAGATCTCACACTTCAGTTTTGAAAACATGAACAACCGCAGGAGACATTACTGGGATAAAACAGGGAGACGAGCACACAGCTGAAAGTATGAAACCACATGACAACTGGTAGAAAGGAAAAAAGAATAACCAAAGAGGCACATCCACACATTTATGCTAACAAATCCAAGAACAGAGAGAAAATGTTAAGTTCCCAGACACATAGAAACTCCCAAGATTAGGTAAGGAAACCTACAAAATCTCAGCCCTCTAGTATTGACTGAAGCATTTGAAGAAGTAATCCAACACCTGCCAACACACAGAAGGCCAGGTTCAAGTCATTTTCCTGGACCACTCTTCTAGGTATATAGCGAAGGAATTGCCCTGTCTTCTCATCGATTCCAGAGATGGAAGAGGCGGGTAGACTCCAATTTACAAGGATAAAGACCCAATTCAGTTAAGGACATTTTAAGAAAACAAATCATATGCCATTTCAATAAGGAAAGATAAATAAAAAATAATTCTTTCCTTTTCTCCTTGTGCCTCCTCTTGGTTTTGAAAGGGCCAGATTATTTTCCTCTGAATTGTTGTTGTTGTTGTTGCTCTTCTGTAGAGAAATCCTGCCTATCATCCATCATCCGTTTTTGACAGAGTATTCACGGATGCTTTAGTTGCATTACGACCCAGTGCTCCTCCTAATATATGCCACAACTCCTGAACACCCATTAGCAGTTCCCTCATTCCCTGCATGCGTCTCTTTTCTGTAACCCTTAGCTTGGTTATCATGGTCCTGAGTCACTACGGGTGGGTCTCCTTTTTTGACATCTTCCCCTTCAGTTTTCCCTTCCTTTACTAAGGGCAAAGGTATTCCTCTGGAGGCATATATTGTGGGAAGCTATATGATATTTTCCTTTGTCTGCTTGCCTTTTCGATTTCACATCAGCAAAGCATGGGACTTTCATGTCAAGGCAAGGTCCAGGGGTTTATTTTCGTCCACGGCTGAGTAATACTGAGCTGCCAAAATGGGCCAAACCTTCCTTATCCACTAGTCCTGCAGGAGCATTGTGGCTCACTCCAAAGGTCTGCTCCAGTGGCCCTTGCAAGCCATCAATATAGACCGTCCCTTTCCTTCTGACTAAAGAGACTTGGTAAACATATCTATACCCATTACCACAACAAGTACAGTTAACTAATGATAACCATGGGTGCCTCCAGGCCTCTTCCTAGAGATAGCTCTAATGCAGATTGTCACTCACCTCAAAGACTTTGCAAAGATGTTTAAGGGAAAGCCAGGTAGACAGGCCCTAAACCCTTAGCTGTGTGTTTCAGAATACTAGAAGATGAGGCCACAGACAGCACCATATATCGATGCCTTCACCTTATTCTATGAAAAGGGGCTTCTGTCCTTTAGTCATCACTGACCCATAGGCAAAAGACGCTGAAAAAGGTCGCTCTCACCCACAGGATGACAAACCCCACGGAGAGCTGTTGATATCCATGAGGCCTCACTGTGTCTTGATCTCTAGAAATTGTAGTGTAAATAGGACACCTTGCCGTCTCTGGGGAAATGTTGGTTTAAGGAAGGTATACTGAACGTCATATCCTTTCCTCTTTGTCTAGAAAATGAAAGAGGGACATTAACACACAAGACAACCTGGGTTCTTGCTCAAGCTCAGAGGGCTCTTATTCTGTCCTTCCCGGGGCTTCCTACCTAAAGCCATAGGACACCAAGGTCATGGGAGAGGGATAGCTGCTTCAGTGAAGCCAGCATCTGTGATGTCACAAAGCTTTGAGGTCATAGCAACCACTCCTCATCAACCCAGGCCTGATCACTACACTTGACTGGAGTAGTCATGGGTGGGCCAAGAGGACCCCAAGCCATCCCAAACCGCTGGAACCTCCTGGTTCTCTCACCCAGGCAGTTTATGAAGTGAGTCGGTTTCACTTTCTCCATGGACGAATTCACATTGTTGGTCGAGACTCTCAGCACCAGCCCTCTGGACTCTGGAGAAACGCAAGAATCCCTCAATCAATCTGAAGCAGGATAGGCCAAGAATCAATCAGACTGCAAGCAAAGCCTCAGTGGAGGAAATCCTGGCCTTTGTAAGGGTGCGCCCTTCCATCGAATCATGGAGCTTCTGAACAGGAAGAGGACCACCCAAGGAAATTCAAAGTGAACTCCTGCAACCTTGTCAGAGACATGTCTGGAGTTCAACAGGGAGTACTCGAGTACCTCGAGCGTCTCCAGAGATGGTGCCAACAAGGCCTCCCAAACTTCCAAAATGACCATGCATCCAAGGCAGACTCTACACCCTAAGATCCAGAATAAACTCATGTATGTGGAGTCCACAGGAGCAAAAGGAGAGCATGTTGGAAGAGATCCATATCCCAAATGAAGCCATCAGAAAGACATACGTACCCGTTTCAGGAAGACAACTTATATGACCAAAAGGGCTCATTGAAGAGGATTTGAATGTGGAAGAACCTTGAGCACTCCCTCAGGGTGGAGCAGCTACCCTCTGTCGAACTGCATGGAGATGTGGCAGCACAAGCCTGCCTTCACCCTCTCATGATCATCCCCCAAATGTTTTCATGATATAAGCAAACAGTTCCTTTTGCAGAAGATGGGCATGTTCTAATATAGCCAGGAGAGGATGTACAATGTGTCAACAAGGGGTCAGTGCAGCGCAACAGACAGCGGATGCTGCAGGTTGGTGAGGAGATCCAGGAAGACAAAGAACAAGAGATTGAACAAGGGAGCTCCGAGCGAAGGTTGGCCATTTTAGGATGGTGGGAGGTTCTCTGTACGTGGATACCCTCCATAGGAACCTAGGTCCAAATTCAATAAAACATCCTCTGGCCTCAGTCAATTATTGTGCCTGGTTTTGTTTTTGGTTTTTTTTTTTTTGGCAATATATGCACATGCACGTATTGGACAGAGAGGCAGGGAGATCACAGTGAGGTGGTGGAGCTGGAGAGGGAGAAGCTTACTTGCCCCTGAGCAGAGAACCTGAGAACAGAGTCACTGCCAAGACCCTGGAATCATGAGTTGATCTGAAGGCCGCCTCTGAACTGATGGACACAACCCAGGACCCAACCATTGACTTCCGAATACCTCCTGTTTCTAGACAAGAACCGCTGCTCTGTCATTGTTCAAAAATCCAAGGGATAATGTTTTGTCTTGGGTTGGTGTTGCTTGATCTGGCATGCTTTGAGAGCTGGTATAGCTTTTCCTCTTGAAGTCAGTGACTGGGCTATGGACAAACTATTCTTCCATGCCTATTTGCCATAAGAGAATTCCTCCAAGCCTTCATTTTCCAGGGGGAATTACACAATGTCTTTTGGCGCTCTGCTTCTGTATAAGTTAATGAGAATTACCTGTGCCTCGGATTCTGGACTTCTGTTCCTGCTCCCAGATGAGGGTCATTTTCAGCCCCGATTTCTCAAATCCTTGTTCAGCCCTCTTTTCTTTCTCTCACTCTTAGTTCTCCTACAAAAGGCACCTCTTTCAATTCCTTGGAGTTGATGATTCCCTAAACTCATTGTCATGTTTCATCATTTTGCCTACTCTCAAGTATTTGCTTTCTTATTTTCTAGGCTTGTTCTTCCCAGGCACTAATTGGATCTTCTACTTCTGCCATGTTCCCGGATGTAGCATCCAGTCTCCTACAAATCTTCTCTTTAGTAGCGCTTTATGTTCTTTTATATTTTCAGTTTTATCTCTGTGGTCTGAGACTCTCTGATATCTTCTATGTTTTCTGATGTACAGGGAGTATCCAGGCCGCTGCTTTCAAACCCCTTAGGCTTTTTATATGTAGAGATTTAACTCTGATTGCCTAGCCTGGATAATTTCTTGTTCTTTTCCTTGTCATCAATTGATTATTCCATCTTTGCCTTGGATCTAGGTCTCTTTTTCCTCTACGTATTTGAATATCTATCCTATCTTCTATCCTGAGGTTAATTTCTTTATAAAGATGAGATCCCGGAGTGACCAAGGGCTTACCCTTAAGGGTTTGGTGTGTGTGTGTGTGTGTGTGTGTGTGTGTGCGTGTGTGTGTGTGTGTGTGTGTGTGTATGGCATGCATGCCATCTGCTATTGTGTACGTCTGACCCTTCCTTGAGACCAGTCAACTTGCTAGGGCCCTCCTTTCCTGACGTTTGATGTGTTTTTGGTCCGCGCTGAATATGCTGAGGTTTACATAGATGGGCTCTGGTGTGCCTGTGAAAGGAGACATTCCACCAACTCAAAAGAATTCAGGCCTGCAGAATGCTGTGTTCAGAAGAGAGCATGTGGTCAAGGCTTTCTTCTAGTGCCCAATGGGAGAGTCTGTTCTCCGTGGACTAAGCATCTTGGACTGAGGAAGGCAGTCCTCCAAGTGTTCCATGGTTGGAATTTCATGTTGGCAGGCCTGGCAGCAAATGTCCTCACTGTCCTTCTTGGACAATAGCTCTGTCTTGATGCTGCTGGTGAGAGAGCCCAAAATTTCTTATGCCCCCATTGAGTCATTTCCACAAACAATGCCTCTCATGGATGCACTGCCAGGTCCCACCATCTTCCCAATGCTTCTCCTGGTATTGTCTCTGATCATTTTCTCCAGGCAGTCTGCACCTGGTTGCTTCTTGGTGTCCTGTGCAGGAAAAATGTGGTGTTCTTTCAAGCCAATGTCTGCCAAGCCTACTGATTTCAAAAATCTAGCCCTCACGACTTGTGTTTCAATAATTGTGCCCTTCAGATCCTATGCTCATAACAGCCCATGGCACTGGGATACAGGTTTCTTGTGGGTTCCCAGTGAGCCATGCTTTCCTGTGCCTTTGTCCTTTGAATGGTCCCTCTGATGCATGAACCACACAAATCTCCACTGAGCCATGTCTCCAACCTTATCCCTTAGTCTCTGCGGTTTCCATTCTCTTCGCTGTGGAGTTACTTTGTAGGGTTCAGGTCAATATCCACCCCATTGCAGTTTATGTTGTCCTCTTTCTGTTGCTTTCATGGCTGAATACAAACACGAGGTTATTAGCCACTACTACCATCTCACTGTCCTCCATGTCACCGCAAATTCTTACTAAGACATAAGCCAGAATGAATTCTTCCACATGTCTCATGTGGCAGGGTTGGGGAGACCATTGGGCTTCATCACATCTATCATTCTCAGAAAGAAAACTGACTGTTTGTCTCAGAAGGACAAAAACCAGAAGATTTCACTGCCTCAAGACAGTCAAGAAACATATGAAAAAGCAAGGGGTATAGGGACAAAAAATCTACTCTTATGAGGCACAAAAATTTGGTGTTTGTTTGAAGGCAGTTTTGTGAGAATATGTGTTTTTTGAAGAGGAAACTAGATGACGTCCTTTGCAGAAGATGTTCAGAAATGAATGGAATGTGATTTTTCAAGGCATCTCAAATTCAGTTGCTATCCTTAAGAGACCAAATTCTTATCTCTTGAAATTTAATTATAAGTGTTATGTTAAACACACACAGACCACACACACATTAACACCAGCACATGCACACACAACTGAACACACTCACATATAAGACACGCAAAAGAGAGAGAGGAAGTCAGAATCACACTAAGGAATAAACCCCACAGAAAATACCATATAGGGGAAATGCAAAAAGAATCCAAGTCAGAAGCCAACCAAAATGAGATGTGAACTACTTATCTATCAATAATTCATTCAGTATTCAGGATTAAAGTCTCCCGACAATACAAACACTTCATAAGAGTGCATGAAATCACCAAAAAAAAAAAAAAGGCAGAAACGATCCATAAGAAATCAAAAATATTATAAAACTCGACCTTCTGTTGACAATAGGAAATTTCCCTCGAATATAAAGATACATATGGCTTGAAAGCGAAGATATTGGGAAGACGTAGGATACACTTTTGCCAAGGGGAAGAAAGCCATAGTGATTGTGCCTACGTCAAATGGAGCGATTTTATGCCTCCGAGAGACAAAAGATTAGCAGAAGGTGTTTTGTCTTGATGAAGCATCCAAACACCAGACACCGCAAATTCTTACTGAGACTTAAGCAAGAATGAACTCTTCCACATGTCTCATGTGACAGGCTTGCAGAGAGCTTTGGGCTCTGTCATATCTATCATTCTCAGAAAGAGAACTAACAGACTATTTCACTCCCTCAACACAGTCAAAAAACATATGAAAAATCAAGGGGTATAGGGACAAACAATACAATTCTAATGAGGCACACAAAATGTGGTGTTTGTTTGAAGGCAGTTTTGTGAGAATACGTGTTTATGGAAGATGACATTCCTTCCAGAAGATGTTCTTGAAACGGATAAAATGTGAGTTTACAAGGCATGTCAAATTGAATTACTAACCTTAAGAGACCCAATTCCTACTTCTTGAAATTTAATTATAATTTAATTATTGCCAAGGAGAAGAGAGCCAAAGTGATTGTGTCTAGAGTGATTTTATGCCTTTGAGAGACCAAAGAGAGCAGAAGTTGTTTTGTCATGATGGAGCATCAAAACATCAGAAACCTGGAAGATCTGCCAACATATATACCAGATCATGGCTGTATCTAAACATTGGAAGCATATGAACAGAGATGAAGGGAGATGGGGAATTTAATCCAATATTGTTGGGGACTATGATATCCACGTTAAGCACAGCACAGATCATCTGGATGGAAAGGTGGTAAGGAATAACAGATGTCCACATGAGCTCTCGAGACCACCTGATCTTTGGGGATCCATGAGTAAGATTGCGTCTCTGAGGAGAGTAAGATATGTTCTTCCCAGCGGCAGACCTAACTTTGTCTATGCAGGTCCTGAGCTCGAGTCCAAATCCAGTCTTAATTCATGGAAGAGAAGTCAAAACCTATCCTGGGCACTTATGATCATGAAGGTATGAAAACGGGAAGATATCACTTTCAAATTGGAAATACAGCCATACCCTAAAGGTTGGAAAACCAACACACTCATGAACTAGCAATGAATGCAAGAAAGAAAATCCAAAGGAAATGCAGAAAGAGCCATGAAAAAGGGAATGTCATGAAACATAAGCAGTGATGCTAAAACATTTTATTTGGAAACCATAAAGGGTCAAACGCATAAATTTCCATAAATTTAAAAACACCAAAAAAAAAAAAAAAAAAAAAAAAGGAACCTAACTGGACGCCTGAAGGAACAAGTAGAAGAAGAGTCGAAATCCAAAGTTAACAGAAAAAATGAAATCATACATATGATTATCGAAATAAAGGAAATACAAACAAACCATTAGAAAAAAAAAAACGGAGATCTCACACTTCAGTTCTGAAAACATGAACAAACTGCAGAAGCCATTACTGGGATATAGCAGGGAGAGAAGCACACAGCTGAATGTAAGAAACCACATAACAACTGGTAGAAAGGAAAAAAGAATAACCTAAGAGGCACATACACACATTTATGCTAGCAAATCCAAGAACGGAGAGAAAGGTTAAATTCCCAGACACATAGAATCTCCCACGATTAGGTCAGGAAACCTACAAAATTTCAGCTCTTTAGTACTGACTGCAGCATTTGAAGCAGTAATCAAACACCTGCCAGCACACAGAGGGCCAGGTCCAAGTCATTTTCCTTGGCCACTCTTCCAGCTATTTAGCGAAGGCAATGTCATGTCTTCTCATCAATTTCAGAGATAAAAGAGGCAGGTAGACTCTAATTTACAAGGATATAGACCCAATTCAGATAAGGACATTTTAGGAATCAAATCCCATGCCATTTCAATAAGGAAAGATAATAAAAAATATAATTCTTTCTTTTTCTCCATGTGCCTTCTTTAGGTTTTGAAAGGGTCACATTGTTTTTCTCTGAATTTTTTTTGTTGAAAATCTTAGAATTCTTCTTGGAATTTTTTTGTCATTTTTTTTTGACACAGTATTCACGGATCATTTAGTTTCATATGTGACCTAGTGCTTTTCCTAATATATGCCACAGCTCCTGAACACCCATTAAGCATTTCACTTATTCCTTGCATGTATCTCTTCTCTGTAACCCTCAGCTTGGTTCTCAGAGTCCTGAGTCACTCTTGGTTGGTCTCCTTCTCTGCATTCTTCCCATTCAGTTTTCCTTTCCTTTACTAAGGGACAAGGAATTCCTCCTGAGGAACATATTGTGGAAAGCTAGATGATATTTCCATTGTTCTGCCTGTCTTTTCCATTTCCCATCACCCAGACATGGGACATTCATGTCAATGTAAGGTGAGGGGTTCATCCTCCCCGATGGCTGAGAAATACTCTGTTACCAAGGTCCAGGGGTTCATCCTCCCCGATGGCTGAGGAATACTCTGTTACAAGATGGACCACACCTTCTTCATCACTAGTCTGCAAGGACCTTGAATCTCAGTCCACAGTTCTGCTCAAGTGGGCTTTGCAAGCCATCGATATAGGCTGTCCCTTTCCTTTTGACTAAAGAGACTTGGGCAACATGTCTATACCCGTTCCACTACAAGTACACTTAACTAATGATGACAACAGGTGCGGTCCAGGCCACTTCATGAAGAGTTAGCTTTGATTCAGAACGTCACTTTTTTCAGAGACTTTGCAAAGTTAAGGGAAAACCAGGTAGAGAGAGCCCTAATTCCTTAACCTTATGTTTCAGAACTCTAGTAGATGAGGACAAAGGCAGCACCATATATCCATGCCCTCACCTTTTTCCTCATAAAGGGACTTTCTGTCCGTAGGTCATCACTGACCCGTTGGGAATAGACACTGACAATGGACTTGCTCACCCACATGATGACAAACCCCACGGAGAGCTGTTGGCACCCAAGATGCCTCACTGTTTCTTGAGATCTAGAAATTGTAGTGGAAATAGGACACCTTGCTGTCTCTGGAGAAATGTTGGCCTAAAGGGAGGTATAATAAACATCAATTTTTTCCTATTTATCTAGAAAGGGGAAGTGGGACATTAACCCACAAGACAACCTGAGTTCCTGATCAGGCTCTGAGGGCTCTTGCTCTGTTATTCCCGGGGCTTCCTACCTAAAGCCATAGGATACCAAGGCCATGGGAGAGGGACAGCTGCTTCAGTGAAGCCAGCATCTGTGATGTCACAATACTTTAAGGTCATAGTAACCAATCCTCATAAACCCATGCCTGATCACTACACTTGGTTGGAGTATTCATGGGTGTGCCAATAGCACCCGTATCCGTCCCAAACCGCTGGATCCGCCTGGGTCTCTCACCAAAGCAATTTGTGAAGCGATTCAGTATCAAGTTCTCCATGGCCCGATTCGTAGTGTTTGGTCCTGACTGTCAGCACCAGCCCTCTGGATTCCGGAGAAAGGCAAGAATCCACCATTCCATCTTAGCCTGGAAAGGTCAAGTAACATTCAGGCCTCAAGCAAATCTCAGGGGAGGGAATCTGAGCCCTGCACAAGGGTTAGGCCCTACCACCCAATCACCAATCTTCTGAACAGGAGAAGAGCCATCCAAGGAAAGCTCAAAGGGAACACCTCCAATCATGACTTAGACATGTCTGGAGTCTTCAACAGTGCAGACAGAAGTGTTAGGGTTTTTAATCAAAGGAGCAAGACTGATACAAAGCGAAGGTCAAGCAAAACTTAATTTTATTCCAAACATCGAGAATCATACTGACTGGTCAGGGCCTTCTCTTCCAAATTCGACCCCCTCCATCATCACAGACTAACGTATAGATGTAGTTTAGCTGGGCTATACACAGGTGGCCTTGAGATTGCAATACACAGAGAAAACTGCACAGTGGTGCTACGTCTGCCAGACATAGAAAAAACTGCTAGTAACACACGGAAGGACAATTGAATCTCAATTTCCCTAGTAGATATAAGCTCCCCACTGAGTGGATATCTTCATCTGGCCTGACCTGCCCTTATATCTAGGCTTTGAGAGTAAATACCTTTGGGAGGGGCAGTATCAATCTAAATTTACTGCATGAGGTCAATCTATGTATACTGCAGGCTCTTACATTCCTCCCTATTCTTTGGAGATTAGTCCAATCCTTGACTTTTCATCCAGCTCTACATTCTCTGGTTATAAAGGGTTTATTGAGCATGTAATTCTAAAATTTTTATCGCTCTCATTTTCTTTTGTACATGACACTAGTGTACAGTCGGCTATATATTTGCACTAGTGTAAATGACACTAGTGCACAGTCGGCTGATGAGTCACCCATTTACCACTCATAGAACCCTTTCCATTTTTTTTTCTAATTTCCTTTATCTAATTAACTACCTATACTTTACATAAACAGGTAAAAATAGGAGCAACAACAAATGCATAGTCTTTTCAGTCTTAGATTTAGTCCAGGGTGAGCGGGCTCTTTGGCTGTGGCTTCCACCTTTGGGGGTCATCTTCATCCTTGGCTCGTATGATGTGACATGCGTGAATCCAGGCCCTGATGTGTTCCACTTTTACTGCTGTGGTGTGTTCAAGGTAACAGTAAAAGGTCCCATCCAGCGAGGCTCCAAGCTCCCCAATTGATAATGTCATATCCAAACCAGGTGATTGGGTTGGAAAGGATGTGGTTCCACCTCCGTCTCCATACCAGTGTGGGCAGTCTGGATCCCTGCATTTTTTTTAAATCAGACTGTAATGCCTGCAGTGACGGGAGTACAGACTGATCAGTCATTTCTGCTAGGGCAACCTTTTGTAGCCGAGGACAGAGAGGGAGCGGGGTTTCTCCCAAACATTTCAAATGGGGTCACCGTGTTAAATAGTCTGTACATCTTGCCCTGAGCAGGGTGAAAGAAAGGAGATCCACCCATCCACTGCCCGTGTCCAGGGTTAGTTTTGTCAAGGTCTCTTTAAGAGTCCGGTTCATTCTCTCTACATGCCCAGAACTCTGGGTCTGATGGCACAATGTAGTTTCCAATTTGTGCCCATGGCCTTGGCCAATTCCTGTGAGACTGAAATCAAAATGCAAGGCCATTGAATGACCCAATCGTGAGAGGCAGCCCAGTCCTAGGAATTATTTTTCTTGTAGCTTTCTGGCTACCACTCCTGCTGTCTCACGTTTCTCGGAAAAAGCCTCAACCTGGCCTGAAATGGTATCTACAAAACTAATATATACTTGTCCCCATATTTCCCAGGTTAATTTTTGTAATATCTATTTTCCAATAAATTCCGGGTACCCTACCTCTTTCTCTTTTCCTTCTTCCAAATCTAGTTTCTCCCACATTAACTGCCTGGCACTGAGCACATCTATCAACTATATCCTGGACCATACACCATAATTTAGAAGACTGGAACTGCTTGCCTTTAAGTTCCTTGAGTTTGAGTGACCCCAGGTGAGTACCCTAATGTATCTGGTCTACTAACTTCTTTGATAGTCTTCGAGGAAGAATTAAAGAATTAAATTTCCTTTTTTAGTCTTAGCCCATTCCCCTTTATAATATAGTTAGGCCATTTTTGTAAATAATTTAAATCTTCCTCTTAATTCTCCAGTTTATCTCGATCTGATAATTGGTTTCCTTTTGAAATCAGACCAGTCCCCTTTTGGTGTCACAAGAAATGCATAACAACCACCTCTTTTGGGTCCCAATATTTCTCTTCTGTCTTAATTCCTTTTCCTTCTGCTGTTAATAGGCTCCTTCCTTTGTAAGTAGCTCCATGTATATGGAGAGTAGCAAAGACATACCTGTGATCCGTATTGATGTTGGTGGTTTTACCTTTAGCCATCTGCAGTGCCTTAGTGATTTGAATCAGTTCTGCTTGTTGTGCTGAAGTTCTATGTGGCATGGTGCTGCCAAGATTTCCTGCTCAGGATAAACTACCACAGCCCTCACATACCTCACATACCTCTTTCCATGAACAGAGTCATCTCTACATCTGGGAAGGGCATGTCTCTGAGATCCAGTCTTATTCCTGTGACTTGGTTTAGGACCTCCCCACAGTAGTGTGGGTGGTCAGCCAGCTCCTCTGGGAACAGTGTGGCTGGATTTAGCACCACTGGTGGCTATGAGATCACTCTTGGTTTGTTGAGGAGGAGGGCCTGATACCCTGTCACTCGGGTATTCACCATCATCAGTCGGTTGGAGTCTACAAAGGTCCGCGATAGCGTGTGTGGCGATCAGGATGAGATTTTGACCTAATGGTCTAGCATTATATCTTATTTGGTTAAGACCTACATGTCCAACAAATTTAATTCCATTTGTCATTCAAGCAACCCTTTACAGTTTCAGGATACCAAAGACTTTGGAAGCCACTTTAACAATTACCCATTAAAACCTTGAGACAGACAAATAACTATCTCCACTTCAGATGCCATGCTCTCCCGCCAACAAGGGGGAGGGGCTAGGCAGCCCACATCAGGCCAGAGAAGGCAAAGAATTCCCCAAAACAAAGGGTGTTTCGGCAGCTGCTTGGGAATATTTTTTAAAGTCTTTGGCTCAAGGTCGGTTCATCCCACAGTGCCAGTTCTGCTTACCAAAAGTGGTCCATTTGGCACTCATATACCACGCTCAGCTCCAATGAGCATCAGCATTGGGCACCTTAACTCACTCTTAGACTAACCCCAGTTGGCTACAGTCATAGCCCTTAACACACGAAATGAGTGAGTGAGAAGCCTCACATCTATTATGAAGAACAGAGAGATGAAAGTCAGAGACCCTTTATTCTCTGCTTGCCCCATTTCTTCAATCATAACAAACAATACAATAGACAACAAAAGGACCAGGCAAAGACAATTGTAGGCCCAATGATTCTTACCAATAACCTGTCACTAGTGGGGGCTATCTTTATCCCCTGATTGCCTAGGAGGACTCGAAACCCCAAACCGCCCAGGGGGACTTGAACCCCTAAATGTCTAGAGGGACTCGAACCCCCCTGACTGTCCAGCGGTACACAAAACCCCTGGTTCGCCTAGGGGTATTTTAACCCCCTCTAACCGCTAAGGGGTACTGGAGCCCACTGACTATCTAGGGAGACTCGAACCCCCTGACCACCGAGGGGGATGTGAACCCACATAAGATCTACCAGCAGAGCATGGGGCATCTCCACTCCACACCAGCTCTGGGGAGCATGGCTGCTGCCGGCTTCTACCACTGGTTCATACCCTGCAGATCCATGCAGGATCCCATGATCTTACCTCCAGAGGCTTTTCCAAAAATTCCAATGCTGGCTCAGTTCTATCATTTGAATTCGGGTGGCCCTCCAAAGATAGTGTCCTTATTCAAAGGAGCGAAACTGATACAAAGTGAAGGTCAAACAAACGTTAATTTTGCACAAAGCATCGAGAATCATATTGACCTGTCAGGGCCTTCTCTTGCAAAGAGGCGACCCCTCCCAGCCTCACAGACTAACATTTATAGCGGTAGTTTAGCCAGGCTATACAGAGGTGGCCAATGAGATAACAGTACAGAAAAAACTGCACAGTCGTGCTAAGTCGGCTACACCACAAAAACAAAAATGCTAGGTATCACATGGGTGGACAATTGGATCTCAATTTACCCTAGTACATATATGCATGCCCCTCTAATGGGATGTCTTCACCTGGCCTGATTCACCCTTGTATTTAGGCTTTGAGAGTAAGCTCATCTTGGAGGAGTAGGGTCAATTTAGTTTACTGCATGGGTTCAATATAAGTTTACTGCAGATACACAAAATGACTCTCTCTGGCCTAGAGGCCCTTATAAGGAGTACCTTAGCATCTCTAGAAATCGAGCCAAAATGACTTCCAAATCTTCAAAACTGATGATGTACCAAAGGCAGATTCTACATCCTAGAACCTTAGGTCCAGAATGGACTCATGTACTTGGAGTCCACAGGAGCAATCATGTAGCATGTTTGAAAAGACCCATAGCCCAAGGGAAGCCATCTGAAAGACTTCCGTGCCCATTTCAGGAAGACAACTTGTATCTTCAAAAGGACGCATTGAAGAGGATTCAAATGTCAAAGAACCTGGAGCATTCCCACAGGGTCCTGCAGATACCCTCTGGAGAAGTTCATGTAGATGTGACAGCACAAGCCTGCCTTCACCCTCTCATGAACATCCCCCAAATGGTTTCATGGGATAAGCAAACAGTGCCTCTTGTGGAAGATGGGCGTATTCTAATGGAGCCAGCAGAAGATGAACAGTGGGTCAACAAAGGGCCATTACAGAGCCACAGACAGCATATGCTACAGGTTGGTGAGGATATTCAGGAAGACAAGGAAGTGGAGAATGAACATTGGAGCTCTGAGCGAAGGTCTGGCATTTGAGGAATGGCGGGAGGTTCTCTAAACCTGGCTGCCTTCCATAGAGATCTAGGTCAAATTAAAAAAAAAATCCCCTGGCCACAGTCAATCCTTGTACCCTGGTTATGTTTTTGTCTTTTTGTCAAACAATGCACATGCACATATTTGACAGAGAGACAGAGAGATCACAATCAGGGTGTAGAGTTGGAGAGGGAAAAGCTGACTTACCTCTGAGCAGGGAACCTGAGACCAGAGTCGATGCCAAGACCCTGGGATCATGAGTTGAGCTGAAGGCCTCCTCTGAACTGATAGACACAATCCATGACACAATCTTTGACTTCTGAATACGTCCTAGTTCTAGACGTGAACCACTGCTCTGTCATTGTTCACAAATGCAGGGGAAATGGATTTTGGCTTGGGCTGGTGTTGCTTGAGCTCTCTGGCCAGCTTCGAGAACTGGTGTAGTTTGTCCTCTTGAGGTAAGTGACTTGGCTATTTACAAACTACACTACCACGCATATTTAGCAAAGAGAATTCCTCCAATGATAGCTTTTGCAGGGGGAATGAAACTATGTCTTGTGGTTCTATGCTTCTGTGGATGGTGATGTGAGTCCTTTTAGCCTCTGAATCTATATCTCTGTTTCTACTCCCAGATGAGGGACAGTTTTAGCTCTGAATTCTCAAATCCATTTTCAGCCCTCTTTTTTTTTCTCTCATCCTACTTCTCCTACAATAAGCACCTCTTTCTATTCCTTGGAGTCGATGACTTTCCTAAGCTCATTGTAGTGTTTCATCATTCTCCTTCTTTCTTTGGATTGCTTCCTTATTTACCAATCCTTTTCTGCCAGGTCAAAAATTTGGTCCTTTTCTTCTGCCAGCTTCTTGGACATTTCCTTCAGTCTGCTATCAATTTTTTTCTTCAGAAACTCTTTATATATTTTATATTATATTATTTTATTTTATTTTTTTTTATTTCTATCAGTTTAATCTATGTGGTTTGAGACTCCCTGATATCTTTCTGCTTTCAATACTCCATTGGACATGTTATATGTGAGGTTTCACTCCAATTACCTGGCCATGATCTTTTCTTGTCTTCTTCCTTGGCAACAATTGATTCTTCCATCTTTGTCATGGATATAGGTCTCTGACTTTTTATCAGTGTCTGTTCAAGTGAGCCTTGCAGGCCATCGATATAGGCTATTAATTTTCCTTTGATTAAAGAGACTTGGTCAACAGGGTTATACCCATTAACACAGTAGGTAGAGATAAATAATGGTAACAAGGAGTGCTGTTCATTTCTGCTCCATAAGGATTAGCTATTATGTATAATGTCACTCTGCATCCAAAGGATGACACACCTCAAAAAGACGGGAGGATATACAAGAGGCTTTGTTGTTTCTGATATCTCTAGAAATTTCAGAAGAAATAGGAAAACTTTGCCATCTCTGGAGAAAGGTTGGCTAAAGATCATATACTGAACTTCATTTTCTTTTCTCTTTGTCTAGAAAGGGGAAGTGGGAAGTGAACACACAAGATAACTTGAGTTCTTGATCAGGTTGAGAGGGTTCTTTTCTGCCCTTCCCATGGGTTTCTATTTAAAACCATAGGATTCAAAGGTCATGAGAGAGGAATTGCTGTTTCAGTGAATCCCACTTCTGTGATGTCACCAAGCTTTGAGCTCATAGCAACTTCTCCTCCCCAAAGCACTCCTGATCACTACACTTGGCTGGAGCAGTCATGGGTGGGCCAAGAAAATCCCAAGCCCACCCCAACCATGGGACCTGCTTTTGTCTCTCAGCAAGGCAGTTTGTGAAGCGAGTCAGTGTCACCATCTGTACGCTGAATTCACAGACTTTGCTAGTTACTGTCACCACCAGCCCTCTAAACTCCAGAGAAAAGCAAGGAACCATCATTCCAACTTACGCACAATAGGGCAAGAAAGAATCATGCATCAAACAATGACTAAGGAAAGGAACTCCACATCCTGCACATGGCTATTATCCTCCCCCCAATTAGGGTGTTTCTGACCATGAAAAGGTCCACCCAAGGAAAGCTCCAAGGGAACACCTGGAAACATGTCTGGAGTCTTCAACAGTGAGGACAGGAGTAACCCCATTGTCTCCAGACATCATGCCAAATGGTCTCCAAATCTTTAAAAGTGTCCAAGTACCAAAGGTCGACTGTACACCCTAGACCTTGGTGGGCTCTGGTGTGCCTGTGAAAGGAGACATTCAACCAACTCAACAGAATAAAGGCCTGTAGAAGGCTCTGGTCGGTGAAAAGAATGTGGGCAGGGCTTTCTTCTAGTCCCCTCAGGAAAGTCTGTTCTTCTGGGACAAAGCAACTTGGACTAAGAATAGCAGTCCCAAAGGTGTTCCACGGTTGGGACTTCGTGTTTGCATGTGCAGCAGCTAATGTCCTCACCGTCCTATCGTTGGACAGTAGTTTCATCTTTATGCTGCTGGTTCAAAAGCCCAAAATTTAATGTGCCCACTTTGAGTCATCACGACGAACACTACCTGTCATGGATGCACTGTCAGAAACCACCATCTTTCCACTGTGTCTCCTGGTATTGTCTCTGATCATGGTTTCCAGGCTGTCTGCACCTTGTTGCTTGTTGGTGTACTCTCTAGGAGAAACAGAGTGTTCTCTCCAGTCGATGGCTGCAAAGCCTGCGGATTGAAATCTCCGGGTCTCAAAATCCTTTGTTGGCAAGAACTCATGCCATTTGGAACCTCTGCTGGTCGCAGCCACTGGCACTGAGAAACATGCTCCTTGTGGGTTTCCAGTGTGCTCCTCTCTCCTGTAACTTTGTACTTTGCATTGGCTCACTGCTCTCTGTAGCACCAAATGCACACGTCTCCTCTAAACCATGTCTCCAGGCTTCCCCCAAATTATCTGTGACTTCTGTTCTCTTTTGCTGTGGAGTTTGTTTTGTAGGCTTCAGGTCCATTTCCACCATGTTGTACCTGATGTGGAAATCATCCAGTTGTGGTCCTGGCTGAAGACAAGCCTGGAGTTTCCAGACACTACTACCATCTCACTGTCCTCCAAAAGTACCACCAAATCTTACCAATACATAAGTAAAAATGAATTCTCGCAACTTGCCTCAGATGGCAGAATTGTGGAGAGCATTGGCGTATGTCATATCTATCAGTCTCAGAAACACAAATAACAGGATTTCACTCTCTCATGGTAGTCAAGGTACCTGTGAAAATCAAGGGAAAAGGGGACAAAGACTATGACTCTAACCAGACACCCAAAATTTGGTGTTTGATTGAACGCAGGATAGTGAGATCACGTGTTTATAAAAGAGGACTAAATGGGACGTTCTTTGCAGGAAATGGGGCTGAAAGTGATGGAATGTGGGTTTTCATGGCATATCAAATTGAATTGCTATTCATAAAAGACCAACTTCCTATCTCTTGAAATTTCATTATAAGTGTTATGTGAAACACAAACAGACAATACACACAGACAAAACACACACACATACACTCTCACACAAACAGATAAGACACACAAAAGACGGGGAAGATGTGAGGATTCAGACTAAAGGAAGCAAACTCCAAAAAAATATCATAAACGGGAAAGGCACAGAGAATCTGCGTCAGAAAACACCGAAAATGAGAATGTTAACTCCTTACCCATCAAGAATTGGTTCAAGTATTTAGGACTAAATTCTCCCATCACTGCAAACAAATTGTTGGACTGGATGAAAATTTAGGGAAAAAAAGCAAAAAAAAATATAAAGCAAAAAAGGTCAACAATAAAACAACAGAAACAAAACAAGCTCGACCTTATGTTGGCCAAGGAGATCTCCTTCGACGATAAAGATACACATAGTTTGAAAGTGAAATAATTGGGAAGACATAGGTTATGCAATTGGCAAAGAGAGGAGAGCCGAAGTGATTGTGCCTATGGCAGATAGAGAGATTTTATGCCTTCGAGAGAGAAAAGATTATCAGAAGGAGTTTTGCCTTGATAGAGCATCAAATTATCAGAAACTTGGAAGAATTGCCAACATATACACCACTAACGTGGGCGTATCTAAATTTTGGAAGCATATGAGCAGGAAGGAAGGGAGATGGGGACCACAATTTAATATCGTTGGAAACTATGATATCCACATTCAGCACAGGACATATCATCCAGATGGAAAGGTGTTAAGGAATAACAGACGTCATCCTGTTTGAGTTTGGGAAAATATGCTTAAGATTGTGTTTCTGAGGACCATAAGAGAAGGTCTTCCCAAGGGTAGACCTAACATTGTCTATCATAGATCCTGTGCTGGAGTCCAAATCCAGTTGTAATTAATAGAAGAAAATTCAAATCCTATCTTGGAAATTATGACCACGAAAATATGATAATGGAAAGAAATCACTTAGGAATGGGAAACACAGCCAGACACTAATATGTGGAAAACACAACAAACTCCCGGACTAGCAGTGAGTCAAAGAGGGGCAATCAAAAGGAAAATCAGAAAGTACCTTGAACAAAGGAAAGTCAAGAAACATATGGGATGATTCCAAAATATTTTATGGGGAAAGAATATATGGTTAAATGCGTTTATTTCGAAAAATTAAAAACACCAAAAAAAAGCCTTCTATCGACAGCATAAGAAACTAGAAAAAGATGAAACAAACCCCAAAGTGAACAAATAAAAGACATAATATATATAATCATTGAAATAAAAGAAATACAAACAAAGCAATAGGAAAAAATCAGGAGAGCTCTCACGTCAGTTTTGAAAACTTTAACAAACTGGAGGAGCCATTACCTGGATTCAACAGGGAAACAAGGATAGAGTCGAAAGAATGAGACTACATGACAATTTATCGAAAGGAAAAAAAATAACCTAAAAGACCCATTACACAATTATGACAGCAAATGCAAGAACTGTGAGATAAGGATAAAATGCAAGACACATCAACTCCCAAGATTGGGTCAGGAAACCTAGAAAATCTGAGCTCTCTACTAGTGACTAAAGTGTTTGAAGCAGTAATCAAACACCTCTCCAAAACAGAAGGTCAAATCCAAATCATTTTCCTGGTCAGATCACCTAGACATTTAATGAAAGCAATGTCATTTCTTCTCAGTGATACCAGAAATAGAGGAGGCGGGTAGACTCTAATTTACAAGGACAAAGACCCAATTCAGATAAGGACGTTATCAGAAACAAATTCCATACTGTTTTAATAAGAAAGGATAATAAAAATAAAATTCTTTCCTTTTCTCTGTGTTCACCTCCTTTTCAAAGGGCGAGTTTGTTTTTATTTTATTTTATTTTATTTTATTTTTTTTGTTGAGGAAGCCAGCCTCTCATCCATCATCTGTTTTGACAGAGTATTCACGGATGCTTTAGTTCCATATACGACCTAGTGCTCCTCCTAATATATGGCACAACTCCTCAACAACCAATAGCCAGTTCCCTCATTTCTTTCATGTCTCTCTTTTCTCTAATCTTCAGTTAGGTTCCTCAGAGTTCTGAGTCACTCCTGGTTTGTCTCCTTCTCTGACTTCTTACCCTTCAGTTTTCCCTTCTTTCTACTAAGGCCCATGGTATTCCTCCTGGGGTACATATGAGAAAAGCCATATGATATTTCGTTTTGTCTGCTTGCCTTTTTCATTTCACATCACCCAGTCGTGTGGCATTCATGTCAGTGAAAGGAGCAGGGGTTTATTATCTCTGATGCCTGAGGAATACTCTGTTGCCAATACGGATCACACTTTCTTTATCCACTAGTCTTTGCAAGGGCATTGCAGCTCCATCCACACTTCTGCTCGAGTGGGCATTGATATAGTACATTCCTTTTCCTGTGATTAAGAGACTTCATTAACATGGCTATACCCATTACCGCAGTAGGTAGAGTTAACTAATGATAACAAGGAGTGCTCTCCAGGGCTTCTCCATAAGGGTAGATACTATGTAGAATTCCACTCTCCTTGAAGAATTTGCAAAGGTGTTTAAAGTAAAAACAGGTAGACAGAGCCCTAATCCCTTATGACTCCTGTTTTAGAACACTGGGTGCTAAGGACACAGACAGCACAATACATTTATTCCCTATCATTTTTTCTTGAAAAGGGACTTTCCATCCCTTAGCCATCACTAACCCATATGGAGAAGTCTAAGAGAAAGGACTCTCTAAAGCACAGGATGACAAACCTCAAAGAGAGCTGTTGATACCCAAGAGGCCGCACTGTTTATTGAGATTTTCAGAAATTACAGTTGAAATAGGAAAACCCTGCCATCTCTGGAGAAATGTTGGCCAAACGGATGGTATACTGAATGTCATTTTCTTTTTTCTTTGTCTAGAAAGGCAAAGTGAGAAATTAACACACAAGATGACCAAGTTTTTTATCAATCTCAGAGAGCTCCTTTTCTATCCTTCCCGGAGCTTTATACCTAAAGCCATAGGACTCAAAGGTCATGAGAGAGGGACTGCTGTTTCAGTGAAACCAACCTTTTTGATGTCGCCAAGTTTGAGGTTAGCAACCACTCCTCTCCAAACCATGCCTGATCATGGCACTTGGCTGGAGTAGTCATGGGTGGGCCAAGAGTATCCCAAGCCCTCCCTAACAGCTGGAGCTGTCTGGGTCTCTCACCAAGGCAGTTTGTGAAGCAAGTCGGTGTCACCTTCCCCATGGCCGAATTTGTAGTCTTTGGTCATGACTGTCAGCACCAGGCCTCTGGACTCCGGAGAAAGGCAGGAATCCAACATTCCATCTTACCCATGATAGGCCAAGGAAGAGTCAGGCGTCAAACAATGACTGAGGGGAGGAACTCCACACTGAACACATGGCTATGGTTCTCCCTCCCGATCAGGGCACTTCTGACCAGGAAAATGGTCACCCAAGGAAAGCTCCCAGGTAACACCCACAACCATGCCAAAAACATGTCTGGAGTCTTCAATAGAAAGGACATGAGTATCCCTAGCATCTAAAGATATTGGGCCATAATGGCCTCCCGTTCTTTAGAAGTGAACAAGCACCAAAGGCAGACTCATCACCCAAAATCCTGAGGCCCAGGACAGACTCATGTACTTGGATTTCATAGGAGCAAGTGTGGAGCATGCTGGAAGAGACCCATAGACCATGTGAATTCATCTGAAAACTTTCATCCCCATTTGAAGATAACAACGTGTATCTCCAAAGGGATGCATTGAAGAGGATTCAAATGTTGAAGAAACTTGAGCATTTCCACAGTTTGGCGCAGCTACCTTCTTGGAAAATCAATGGAGATGTGGCAGCACAAGCCTGCCTTAATGCTTTCATGATCATTCCCCAAGTGGTAACATATCATGCGATAAGCAAACAGTGCCTCTTGTCATAGTGGGCATGTTCTAATGGAGCCAGGAAAGGATGACAATGTGTCAAAAGGGGGCATTACAGCGGGACAGACATCAGATGCTACAGGTTGGTGAGGCGATCCAGAAAGACAGAGAACAGGAGAATGAACAAGAAAGCTAAGAGTGACAGTCTGGCATTTTAGAATGTGGGATGTTCTTTGTACCTGGCAGCATTCCACTGGGACCTAAATCCAAATTAAATAAACCATCCTCTGGACCCAGTCAATTTTTTTACAGTTTTTGTTTTTATTTTTATCAAAATATGGGCATGCACATATTTGGTAGAGAAACAAAGATATCACAATTGGGGGTGGAGCTGGCGAGATAGAAGCAGAATTGCCTCTGAGCAGGAACTTGAGACCAAGATCAATGCAATGACACTGGGATCATTAGTTGAACTTAAGGCCGCCTCTGAAATGATGGACACACCACAGGACCCAATTTTTGTCTTGTGAATACCTCCTAGTTCTAGACAAGAACAGCTGCACTGCCATTGCTCAGAAATGGAGGGGATATGGTATTTAGAGTTGGCAGGTGTTTGCTCTATCTGACCTGCTTCTAAACCTGGTATAGCTTTTAGTCTTGAAGTCAGTGACTTGGCTATGGACAAACTACTCTCCCAAGCATATTTGGGAAAGAGAATTCCTCCATTGCTAGGTTTTCCAGGGGGAACGACACTATGTTTTCTGGGACTCTGCTTCTGTTGATGGTGATGGGACACCTCTGTGCCTCTGAATCAGGATCTCTGTTTCTGCTCCCAGATGAGGGACACTTTCAGCACTAATTTCTCAAAGAAATGTTCAGCCATCTTTATTTATCTCACTCCTAGTTCTCCTACAATAGGAACCTTTGCATTCCTTAAAATCAATAACTTCTCTAAGCTCATTGTCATGTTCCATCATTATAATTTGATCCTCTGCTTCTTCCAGGTATATCGACTTTGCATCCAGTCTGCTACCCATCTTTCATCAGGGCCTCATTATTTTATTTTTTTAATCTCTTTTATTTCTGTGGTTTGAGACTCCCCATGACTTCTATGTTTTCTGATGTACAGTGAGTATCCTGACTGCTGCTTTCCATCCTCCCTCGGTCCTGTTACAGGTACAGGTTTCACTTCGATTGCTTGGCCTTGATCATTTCTTGTTCTATTTCTTTGGTAGCAATTGATTCTTCCATATTTGAATTGCAATTAGGTCTCTCTCTTCTTCTCTGTATTCGAAAAACCGATTCTTTTTTCTAACCTGAAGGAATTTTTTTTGGAAGAAGAGATCATGGAGTGGCCAAGGGATGGCCTAAGAGGGAGTCTCTATTGTTTGTGGCATGAATGCCCTCTGCTGTTGTGTTGTTGCTCTCCCCTGTCATTGAGGCCAGTCATCTGCAGAGGCTCTCCTTGCCTGCAGTTTTGATTACCTAGTGTCTGGGTTGAATACAGTGAGGTTTATCTTGATGGGCACTTGTGTGCATGTGAAAGGAGACCTTTAACCAACTCAACAGAACGAGGGTTGCAGAATGCTTTGCTCATGAGAGAGGATGTGGGCAGGGCTTTCTTCTATTTCCCTACAAGAGTGTCTGTTCTCCTCAAACTAAGCAACTTGGGTGAGGAAGGCAGTCCCCCCTGTGTTTGACTGTTGGGAACTCGTGTTTGAAGGTTAGGCAGTAATGTGCTCACAGTCCTATCTTTGGCCAGTAGCTCCGTCTTTATGCTGCTTTTGTGAGAGCCCAAAATTGTTTATGCTCCCATTGAGTGATCTCCACGAACACTGCCTCTCACACATGCACTGTCAGAACACACCATCTTCCCATTGTGTCTCTTGGTATTGTCTTTTTTTATGGTTTCCAGGCTGTCTGCACCTGGTTGCTTCTTGCTTGTTGGTGTCCTCTCAAAGAGAAACACAGTGTTATCTCGAGTCGATGTCTGCAAAGCTGGCAAATCTGAAATCTCCGGCTCTCAAAACCCTCTGTTGGCAAGAACTCATGCCATTTGGAACCTCTGCTGTTCACAGCCAATAGCATTGGGAAACATGCTCCTTGTGGGTTCCCAGTGTTCTCCACTCTCCTATAACTTTGTCTTTTGCAATGTCTCACAACCCTCTGAAGCACCAACCGCCCACTTTCCCCATAAACCATGTTTCAAATCTTGCAACTTATTCTCTCTTTTGCTATGGAGTTTGCTTTGTAGGCACCAGGTCCATTACTGCCATGTTGAAGTTGATGTGGTAATATTCCTGTTGTGTCCCAAGCTAAAGACAAGTCTGGAGTTCCCAGACACTACTACCATCTCACTGTCCTGCGAAGCCACACAGAATCTTACCCAGCCATAAGCAAGAATGAATTCTTGCCACTTGCCTCATGTGGCAGAATTGTGGAGAACATTAGCCTATGTCACATCTATCAGTGCCAGAAAGACAAATAACATACGATTTCACTCTCTCCTGGTAGTCAAGAGAAATATTAAAAAAAAAAAAAAAAAAACAAGGGAAAAGGGGACAAAGAATACGACTCTAACCAGGCACCCAAAATTTGGAGTTTGGTTGTAGACAGGTTAGTGATATCACGTGTTTATAAAAGAGGACTAAATTGGACATTCTTTGTAGGAAATGTGGCAGAAAGTGATGGAATGTGAGTTTTTAAGGCATATCAAATTAAATTGCTATCCAAAGAAGACTGACTTCTATCTCTTGAAATTTCAAATTATGTATTATGTGAAACACAGAGACAATACTCACACACACAGATAAGACACACAAAAGATGAGTAGGAAGTGAGGAATCGCACTAAAGGATGGAAACCCCAAATAAAATACTCCAAAGTAGAAGTCACAGAGAATTCACATCAGAAACCAACCGAAATGAGAAAGATAAGTCCTTACCTATGAATAGTTAGTTCAAGTATTCAGGACTAAGTTCTCGTACCACTAGAAACAGATTGTTGGGCTGGATAATTAAAAATAAAAAGGGCAAAAAATTCCAATAAGAAAAGATAAAAAACACAACAAGCTCAACCTTTTGTTGCCCATAGGAGATTTCCTTCTAATAAAAAGATACACATTGCTCGAAAGTGAGGGAATGGGGAAGACATAGGTTATGCAATTGTCAAGGAGAAGAGAGCCAATGTGATTGTGCCTATAGCAGATAGAGAGATTTTATTCCTTCGAGAGACAAAAGGTTACTGGAAGGTGTATTGTCTTGGTGGATTATCAAAACGTAAGAAACTTGGAAGAACTGCCAACATATACACCACCAACATGGGTGTATTTAATATTGAAAGCATGTGAAAAGAAAGGAAGGGAGTTGTGGAACTCCATCCAATATATTTGGGAACTAGGATGTCCACTTTTTGCAAATGGTAGATCATCCAGAAGGAAAGGTAGTAAATATCAACAGACATCATCATGGGCTCTCTAGACACCTTGAATTTTGGGGAAGAATGCATAAGTTGTGTCTCTCGTGACCATAACAAAATTTCATCACAAGGGCAGACTTAATATTGTCTATCACAGATCCTGTGCTGGAGTCCAAAACAAGTCCTAAATAATGGAAGAAAATTCAAATCCTATCTTGTATACTTATGACCACGAAGGTATGAAAATGGAAAGAAATCACTCTCCAAAGGTAAATACAGCCAGGCACTAATAGGTGAAAAACACAACACACTCATGAACAACTAATGAATCAAAGAAAGGAAATTGAAAGGAAAATCAGAAAGTGCCATCAACAATGGAAAGTAAAAAAAAAAAAAAAAAAGGTATGATGCCAAAACATATTATGAAGAAAATATATAAGGTTAAACGCATGTATTTCAAGCAATTAAAAACACAGGAAAAAAGCAACCTACCTTGACGCCATAAGGAACTGGAATAGGACAAACAAACTCCAAAGCTAACAGACAAAATGATATAATACAAATGTTCATTGAAATAAAAGAAATACAAACAAACCATGAGGAAAAAGTGAGAGAACTCACATGTCAGTTTTGAAAACTCACAAACTGAAGAAGCCATTCCCTGGATAAAACATGGAGACAAGCACACAGTTGGAAGTTTGAGACCACATGACCCTGATAGAAGGGGGAAAAAATAACCTAAAAGACCCATCTGTAGAATTTTGACAGCAAATCCAAGAACTGAGAGAAAAGGATAAATTCCAAGAAACATATCAACTCCCAAGATTATGTCAGAATTCCTACATAATCAGAACTTCCTACTAGTGGCTAAGGCATTTGAAGCAGTAATCAAACACCTGCCAAAACACAGAAGGCCAGGTCCAAATCATTTTCCTGGTCAACTCACCTAGACATTTAATGAAGACAAGGTCGTTTCATTTCATCAATTCCAGAAATGGAGGAGGCATGTATATTCTAATTTAGAAGTATAAAGACCCAATTCAGATAAGGACATTATGGGAACCAAATTCCATGCCATTTTAATAAGTAAAGATAATAAAAATACACTCCATTCCTTTTCTCTGTCTTCAACTGCTTTGAAAGGGCCAGTTTGTTTTTATGTTAATTTTTTTGTTACGTTGAGGAATCCAGCCTGTCATCCATTATAGCTTTTTGACAGATTAGTCGCTGATGCTTTAGTTCCATATACGACCTAGTGTTCATCCTAAGACATAACACAGCTCTTTTTTCCCTTTTTTAAAAATTCATTTATTTTCAGCATAATAGTATCATTATTTTTCTTTTTAATTTATTTATTTTCAGCATAATAGTATCATTATTTTTCACCACACCCAGTGCTCCATGCAACCCATGTCTTCTATAATTCCCACCACCTGCTACCCCAACCTCCCACCCCCTGCCACTTCAAACCCCTCATATTGTTTTTCAGAGTCCATATTCTCTCATGATTCACTTCCCGTTCCAAATCCCCAGCTCCCTTCTAACTCCAATGTCCTTTATGCTATTTGTTATGCTCCACAAATAAGTGAAACCATATGATAATTGACTCTCTCTGCTTGACTTATATCACTCAGCATAAGCTCTTTCAGTCCCGTCCATGTTGGTACAAAAGTTGGGTATTCATCCTTCCTGATGGAGACATAATACTCCATAGTGTATATGGACCACATCTTCCTTATCCATTCGTCCATGGAAGGGCATCTTGGTTCTTTCCACAGTTTGGTGACCATGGCCATTGCTGCTATAAACATTGGGGTACAGATGGCCCTTCTTTTCACTACATCTGCATCTTTGGGGTAAATACCCAGTAGTGCAATTGCAGAGTCATAGGGAAGTTCCAATTTAATTTCTTGAGGAATCTCCATACTTTCTCCAAAGAGGCTGCACCAACTTGCATTCCCACCAACAGTGTAAGATGGTTCCCCTTTCTCCACATCCCCTCCAACACATGTTGTTTTCTGTCTTGCTAATTTTGGCCATTCTAACTGGTGAAAGGTGATATCTCAATGTAGTTTTAATTTGAATTTATCTCATAGCTAGTTATGATGAACATTTTTTCGTGTGTCTGATAGCCATTTGCATGTCTTCATTGGAGAAGTGTCTGTTCATATCTTCTGTCCATTTTTTTGATATGATTGTCTGTTTTGTGTGTGTTGAGTTTTATAAGTTCATTATAGATCCTGAATATCAATATTTTGTCTGTACTGTCATTTGCACATACCTTCTCCCATTCCGTAGGTTGCCTCTTTGTTTTCTTGACTGTTCCCTTTGCTGTGCAGAAGCTTCCGATTTTGATGAAGTCGCAAAAGTTCATCTTCGCTTTTGTTTCCTTTGCCTTTGGAGACATATCTTGAATGAAGTTTCTGTGCCTGATATCAAAGAGATTACTGCCTATGTTCTCTAGGATTCTGATGGACCCCTGTCTCACGTTGAGTTCTTTTATCCATTTTGAGTTTAACTTTGTGTACGGTGTAAGAGAATGGTCGAATTTCATTGTCCTACATATAGCTGCCCAGTTTCCCCAGCACCATTTATTGAAGAGACAATCTTTTTTCCACTGTATATTTTTTCCTGCTTTGTCGATTATTTGACCATAGAGTTGAAGGTCCATATATGGGCTCTCTACCCTGTTCCACTGGTCGATGTGTCTGTTTTTATGCCAGTACCATGCTGTCTTAATGATCACAGCTTTGTAGTAAGGCTGGAAATCATGTAACGTGATGCCCCCAGTTTTATTTTTGTTTTTCAACATCTCCTTCGTGATTCAGAGTCTCTTTTGATTCCATTCAAATTTTAGGATTATTTGCTCCAGCTCTTTGAAGAATATCGGTGGAATTTTGATTGGAATAGCATTAAAAGTATAGATTGCTCTAGGCAGTATAGACATTTTACAATGTTTATTCTTCGGATCCAAGAGCGTGGAATGGTCTTCCATCTTTTTATGTCTTCTTCAATTTCTTTCATGAGTGTTCTGTAGTTCCTTGAGTACAGATCCTTTACCTCTTTGGTTAGGTTTATTCCCAGGTATCTTATTGTTTTTGGTGCTATAGTAAATGGAATCAATTTTCTAATTTCCCTCTCTGTATTTTCATTGTTAGTGTATAAGAAAGCCACTGATTTCTGTACATTGACTTTGTATCCTGCCATGTTGCTGAATTGCTGTATGAGTTGTAGTAGTTTGGGAGTGGAGTCTTTTGGGTTTTCCATATAAAGAATCATGTCATCTGCAAAGAGAGAGAGTTTGACTTCTTCATTACCAATTTGGGTACATTTTATTTCCCTTTGTTGTCTGATTGATGTTGCTAGGATTTCTAATATTATGTTGAACAAGAGTGGTGAGAGTGGGCATCCTTTTCTTGTTCCTGATCTCAACGGGAAGGACGCAAGTTTTTTTCCCCATTCAGGATGATATTTGCTGTGGGTCTTTCTTAGATAGATTTGATGAAGGTCAGGAATGTTCCCTCTATCCCTATACTTTGAAGCGTTTAAATCAGGAACAGATGCTGGATTTTGTCAAATGCTTTTTCTGCATCAATTGAGAGAAACATGTGGTTCTTCTCTCTTCTCTTATTAATTTGTTCTATCACATTGATTGATTTGCGAAAGTTGAACCATCCTTGTAGCCCAGGAATGAATCCCACCTGGTCATGGTGGATAATCTTTTTAATGTGCTGTTGGATCCTGTTTGCTAGGATCTTATTGAGAATCTTAGCATCCATATTCATTAGTGATATTGGTCAGAAAATATGCTTTTTGGTTGGGTGGTTGCCTGTTTGGGGGATCAGGGTAATGCTGGCTTCATAGAAAGAGTCAGGAAGATTCCCTTCTGCTTCAATATTTTTGAAACAGTTTCAGAAGAATAGGTGTTATTTCTTCTTTGAAATTTTGGTAGAATTCTCCGGGGAATCCATCAGGTCCTGGGCTTTGGTTTTTGGGAGGTTTTTAATCACCACTTCAATCTCGTTACTAGATATTGGTCTATTCAGGTTGTCAATTTCTTCCTGATTCAATTTAGGGAGTTTATAGTTTTCCAGGAATGCATCCATTTTATCTAGGTTGCTTAGCTTATTGGCATATAACTGTTGATAATAACCTCGGATGATTGTTTATACTTCCTTGGTGTTCATTGTGATCTCTCCCTTGTCATTCAAAATTTTATATATTTGAGCTTTCTCTCTTTTCTTTTGGATTAGTGTCACCAATGGCTTATCGATCTTATTGATTCTTACAAAAAACCAGCTTCTAGTTTCATTGATACGTTCTACTATATCTCTGGTTTCTACCTCATCGATGCCAGCTCTCATCTCCATTATGTCCCTTCTTATCTGTCGAGTTGGTTTGATTTGTTGTTGATTCTCCAGTTCTTTAAGGTGTAGAAAAAGCAGCTGTGTTCTGGATTTTTCAGGTTTTTTTGGAGGCTTGGATGGCTATGTATTTCCCTCTTAGGACCACCTTTGCTGTATCCCATAGGTTTTGGATCAAAATGTCTTCATTGTCATTGGTTTCCATGAATTGTTTTTGATCTCCTGGTTGATCTAAGCATTCTTAAACAAGATGTTCTTTAGCTTTCAGTTGTTTGAGTTCCTTCGGAACTTTTCCTTGTGATTGAGCTCAAGTTGCAAAGCATTGTGATCTGAGAATGTGCAGGGAATAATCTCAGTCTTTTGGTATCGGTTGAGTCCTGACTTGTGAACCCAGTATGTGGTCTATTCTGGAGAAGGTTTCATGTGCACTTGAGAAGAATGAGTATTCTTTTGCCTAGGGTGGAATGTTCTGCATATCTATGAGGTCAATCTGGCCCAATGTGTCATTCATTGATCTTGTTTCATTATTGATTTTCTGCTTCGATGATCTGTCTATTTCTGAGAGAGGTGGGTTAAGATCTCCAAAGATTTGTGTATTCATATCAATATGATTCATATCTTGATTAACAATTTTCTTATGTAATTGGCTTCTCACATATTGGGAGCATATATATTTACAATTGTTAGATCATCTTGGTGGATAGTCCCTTTAAGAATGATGTATTGTATCATATGGTTCTTGTTATTTCTTTTATTGATGTGTTGTATCACATTGACAGATTTGCGGATGTTGAACCAACCTTGTAGCCCTGGAATAAATCCCACTTGGTCGTGGTAAATAATCTTTATAATGTACTGTTGAATCCTATTGGCTAGTATTTTGTTGAGAATTTTCGCATCTGTGTTCATCAAGGATATTGGTCTATAGTTCTCTTTTTTGATGGGATCCTTGTCTGGTTTTGGGATCAAGGTGATGCTGGCCTCATAAAATGAGTTTCGAAGTTTTCATTCCATTTCTATTTTTTGGAACAGTTTCAGGAGAATAGGAATTAGTTCTTCTTTAAATGTTTGGTAGAATTCCCCCGGGAAGCCGTCTGGCCCTGGGCTTTTGTATATGCTGAAAAAAGCATTTGACAAAGTACAGCATCCCTTCCTGATCAAAACTCTTCAAAGTGTAGGGATAGAGGGCACATACCTCAATATCATCAAAGCCATCTATGAAAAACACACCGCAAATATCATTCTCAATGGAGAAAAACTGAAAGCTTTTCCTCTCAGGTCAAAACATGGCAGGGATGTCCATTATCACCACTGCTATTCAACAGAGTACTCGAGGTCCTAGCCTCAGAAATCAGACAACAAAAGGAAATTAAAGGCATCCAAATCGGCAAAGAAGAAGTCAAATTATCACTCTTCACAGATGATAAGATACTATATGTGGAAAACCCAAAAGACTCCACTCCAAAACTGCTAGAACTTATACAGGAATTCAGTAAAGTGTCAGGATATAAAATCAATGCACAGAAATCAGTTGCAATTCTCCACACAAATAGCAAGACAGAAGAAAGAGATATTAAGGAGTCAATCCCATTTACAATTGCATCCAAAACCATAAGATACCTAGGAATAAACCTAACCAAAGAGACACAGAATCTATACTCAGAAAACTAAAAAGTACTCATGAAAGAAATTGAGGAAGACACAAGGAAATGGAAAAATGTTCCATGCTCCTGGATTGGAAGAATAAATATTGTGAAAATGTCTATGCTACCTAAAGCAATCTACACATTTAATGCAATTCCTATCAAAGTACCATCCATCTTTTTCAAAGAAATGGAACAAATAATGCTAAAATTTATATGGAACCAGAAAAGACCTCGAATAGCCAAAGGGATATTGAAAAGAAAGCCAACGTTGGTGGCATCACAATTCCGGACTTCAAGCTCTATTACAAAGCTGTCATCATCAAGACAGCATGGTACTGGCACAAAAACAGACACATAGATCAATGGATAAGAATAGAGAGCCCAGAAATAACCCTCAACTCTATGGTCAACTAATCTTCGACAAAGCAAGAAAGAATGTCCAATGGAAAAAAGACAGCCTCTTCAATAAATGGTGCTGTGAAAATTGGACAGCCACATGCAGAAAAATGAAATTGGACCATTTCCTTACACCACACACAAAAATAGACTCAAAATGGATGAAGGACCTCAAGGTGCTAAAGGAATCCATCAAAATCCTTGAGTAGAACACAGGCAGCAACCTCTTCGACCTCTGGCACAGCAACATCTTCCTAGGAACAAGGCAAAAGGCAAGGGCAGCAAGGGCAAAAATGAACTATTGGGATTTCATCAAGATCAAAAGCTTTTGCACAGCAAAGGAAACAGTTAACAAAATCAAAAGACAACTGACAGAATGGGAGAAGATATTTGCAAATGACATATCAGATAAAGGACTAGTGTCCAGAATCTATAAAGAACTTAGCAAACTCAACACCCAAAGAACAAATAATCCAATCAAGAAATGGGCAGAGGACATGAACAGACATTTCTGCAAAGACATCCAGATGGCCAACAGACACATGAAAAAGTGCTCCATATCACTCGGCATCAGGGAAATACAAATCAAAACCACAATGAGATATCACCTCACAACAGTCAGAATAGCTAAAATCAACAAGTCAGGAAATGACAGATGCTGGCGAGGATGTGGAGAAAGGGGAACCCTCCTACACTGTTGGTGGGAATGCAAGCTGGTGCAGCCACTCTGGAAAACAGCATGGAGATTCCTCAAAATGTTGAAAATAGAACTGCCCTATGACCCAGCAATTGCACTATTGGGTATTTACCCTAAAGATGCAAACGTAGTGACCAAAGGGGCATGTGCACCCGAATGTTTAAAGCAGCAATGTCCACAATAGCCAAACTATGGAAAGAACCTAGATGTCCATGAACAGATGAATGGATCAAGAAGATGTGGTATATATACACAATGGAATACTATGCAGCCATCAAAAGAAATGAAATCTTGCCATTTGCGACAACATGGATGGAACTAGAGCGTATCATGCTTAGCGAAATAAGTCAAGCAGAGAAAGACATCATATGATCTCCCTGATATGAGGAAGTGGTGATGCAACATGGAGGCTTAAGTGGGTAGGAGAAGAATAAATGAAACAAGATGGGATTGGAGGGAGACAAATCATAAGTGACTCTTAATCTCACAAAACAAACTGAGGGTAGGTGGGGGGAGGGGATTTGGGAGAAGGGGGTGAGATTATGAACATTGGGGAGGGTATGTACTTTGGTGAGTGCTGTGAAGTGTGTAAACCTGGTGATTCACAGACCTGTACCCCTGGGGATAAAAATATATGTTTATAAAAAATAAAAATTTAATTAAAAAAAACGAATCATGTATTGTCCTTCCGTATCTCTGACTAAAGTCTTTAGTTTAAAATCGAATTTGTCTGATATGAGAATCGCTACCCCAGCCTTTTTTTGAGGCCCATTGGCATGAAAGATGCTGCTCCATTCCTTCACTTTCATTATGGGTGTATCTTTAGGTTTAAAATGGGTCTTCTGTAGACAACATATAGATGGGTCCTGTCGTTTTACCCCTCTGCAACCCTGTGCCATTTTATGGGCGCATTTAGGCCATTCACATTGAAGGTGATTATTGATAGATACGTTTTTATTATCATCATGTTACCTTTGAAGACTTTCTTTCTGTAGACTGTCTCTATATTTCTGTTCAATGCTATTCTTGGGCTTTTTCCTCCTTTAAAGAAGCCCTCTTAATATTTCCTGCAGTTTCGTTTTGGTGGTTGCATAATCTTTTAAGCCATGCCGGTCCTGGAAACTCTTTATCTCTTCATCAATTTTGAATGTCATTCTTGCTGGATAAAGTATTCTTGGTTGCATGTTCTTCTCATTCAGTGCCCTGAATATATCTTGACAGCCCGTTCTGGCTTTTCAGATCTCTGTGGACAGGTCTGACGTTATTCTGATGGGCTTTCCTCTGTACATAAGGATCTTCATTTTCCTAGCTGCTTTCAAGAGGTTCTGCCTACAATTATAATTCTTCATTCTTACTATTAGGTGTATCAAGGACTTTCGAGGATCTGTAATCTTGGGGGGAAACCTTTCAGCCTCTAGTACATGAACCTGGTTCCATTCACAAGATTTAGAAAATTTTCATGTAGAACATGTTACACTATATCTTCTAGACTTCTTTCTTTCTCCTCCCCTTCAGGGATTACAATAATTCTGACGTTGGAACTTTTCATGGCATCATTTATTTCCCTGATTCTGTTTTCGTGGCTCTGAAGCTGTTTGTTCCAGGCTTCTTCTTGGTCCTTTTTCTCTATCTGTTTGTCCTCTAGATTACTAATTCTATTATGTCTCAGTATGTCTCAGTTACTCTAGCGTTGAGAGAATTTAGATTAGATTGGAATTCATTGAGAGGATTGTGAAGTTTATCCCTGGTAGCTTTCAACTCTTCCCTTATATTAAAAACATGATCTCAGGTCATTTTTAGTTTAGCCCTAATCAATTCCATTTGATCACCCATGGCTTTCTCCAACCTAGCTATTGCTTGGATAATTGTTAGCCTGAATTCTCTATCCAACATATTGTCTATGTTGATAGCCATTATCTCTGTTTCAAAAGGACAATCCTCTGTATTTTTCTTCTGTTGGGCATTCTTCCTCCTAGTCATTTTGGTTAGAGATTGCTGAATGGGTGTAGCTGCCTGTATCGACTGTGGTGCAGTCAAGGTGCACCCTGGAATGCTTCTGATCACCAGGGTTCCCCACCCAAATTAGAGGAAAAAGAAAAGGAAAAAAAAGAGAGAGGGAGAGAGACAGGAAGGAAAGGTGAGATAAAAGACAAGATTTAGCCAAAATGGACTCCAAGGTAAGATATATGAAGTATACAAACAGACATAGACAAACAAAAAGACTGATAAATGTATATGACAAGAGAAAAAAAATATATATGCAAATAAAGGAAGAACCTCCCCAAAAAGAACCCTGATTGTAAGATTTATATGCTATTAGGACAAACACAGAAACACAGAAATTATGGTAGAAAAAAAAGTTGGGAGAGTGGTTGTAAATTCTCTGTGTGGGTGAGGAAGTTTGTTTTGATTCTTTCTGGATGAATCTTGATATCTTTGTTAAAGGACTCAACTTTCTTAAGATAAGGGGGGATTATGAATTGGTTTACCTATAGGGGTGGCATTGATTGGGGAAGGGGTATTACCTTGAAGTTAAGCTCTATATGAATATTTGAAAATAAAAATTAAAAAAATGAATTAACTAGAATAAACTAAACTAAAATTAAAAAAAAGAAGTTTAAAAAATAGAAATGCAAAAGGAAAACACAGGTGTTTGATTCAAAAAGTTCAGGTTAGAAGGTTATTATGGAATTTGATGTACTGGACATCTCACTGTGATGGTAAATAGGTCAAAAATTATCTATATAATAATAAAAAATTAACTATAAAAAATATAAGCCAGAATAGTGGGATCTAATTAATAATAAAAATTGTCCTATGCAGTAGTGGTGGTTGTTCTTTTGTCATCTTTTTTTTTTTTTTCCTTTCCTGGTTCGTTATTTGGGGGAGAGGCCTACCACGTGGGTTTTCAGTCCTTGAAGTTCTCTCAGCTATGTCCTCCCGCCACCCTCAAGGGGGTGGGCTCTGAGGAAACTGTTTTTTCGGGCTTTTGTTCTCTGGAAGTTTTTCTATTTGTTCACTTTTGCTTCTCTTTCTCGCCTAGACTGCTTTTGATGGTTTTTGTAGGTTTAGAGGAAAGCAAACTGTACCCTGACCTCCCTCTCATAGAGATGCTTCAATCTGGCTGCAGAGCCCAAATAAATCCCCCCTTGGCCGCTGGCAGAGCAGGTTCCCTGTCGTGGTCCCTGGGGACTCAGGACTTTTTGCTTGTACCCAAAACCATGGCAGTGGCGGCTGTTTGGGCAGCTCCAGACTGCCAGAGATGATCGAAGCAACGATTGCACACTGAGATTTTCCCACTGGCTGGGGCTGGGAGTGCCTGGTCTTTCCAGTCTGAGAGCACCTGGCTGGCATTTGTGTGCCCCAATCTCAGGGGAGGGTCCGTGGCATGAATCGAAAGAACTCTGAAAGCAAAACAGGGACTTGTGTGGGGACTGCAAAAAGGCTGTGCTTCTGTTGGCTGGTTAGGCTCCTGGCCCCTCACGGGAGCTGGGTGCCACGCACTCTCACGTGTTCTGGTGGTTCAGGGACCAAGACCTGGTTTCTCTACTGCACTCTCTCTGGCTATGGGCTAGGGGTGGCTGTCCTGGGTCTGGGGATTTAAGCCCCGACCCTAACACCCAGATTCCCGCAATTTCCCCCCCATAATCCTTTGCTCTTTTTGACTGATTTCTACCAGACTCCCGAGTTAATGCTGGTCCCCAGGTGCAGGGCACTCTCGTATTGGGATATTACTTTCCAAAGGGTCACCTCTGGTGGCTCCCTCCCCCTTTTGTTTATCATCCAATATCAGTCTGACTTTCCCACTCCTCTTTACCTGCCCACTGGCGTCTTCTGCTCCAGTAGAGATCCAGACATGTATAAATCTGATCTCAGGCTGATTTCGTGGATGATTAGAGATCCTTGGAAGATAACCAGCTCACTTTGGGGTGCAGGTTGAAAGGGTGCCCCCTCCTACTTCCCCGCCATCTTGGCTATTTCCTAAGATATACCACAACTCCTAAACACCCATTAGCCAGTTCCCACATTCCCTGCATGTCTCTCTTTACTGTAACCCTCAGCATGGTTTTCAGAGACCTGAGTCACTCCTGGTTTGTCTCCTTCTCTACATATTCTTTTCAGTTTTCCCTTCCTTCTACTAAGGCCATGGTATTCTTCCTGGGGGCATTTATGAAGGAAGTCATATGATATCGCCCTTTTTCTCCTTTTCAATTTCACATCACCCAGTACTGTGGCATTCGTGTCAATGCAAGTACCAGGGGTTCAAACTCCCTGATGGCTGAGGAATACTCTGTTGGCAATATGGACTACACCTTCTTTAACCACCAGTCTTTGCAAGGGCATTGAGGCTCAATCTACAGTTCTGTTCAGTTGGACCTTGTAGAGCATCAATATAGGTCATTCATTTTCCTCTGATTAAAAAGACTTATTTAACATGGCTATACCCATTACCACAGAAGGTAGAGTTAGCTAGTGATGACAAGGACTGCTGTCCAGTGCTCTTCCTTAAGGGTTATCTATGATGCAGAAGGACAAAATCCTTGAAGCCTTTGCAAAGACATTTAAGGTAAAGCCAGGTAAACAGATCCCCCTAATCGTTATGACTAGTATTTCTTAAAACTAGGAGATGTCTGCCCAGACAGCACAATATTTCCATTTCCTAACATCTTTCCTTGAAAAGGGACTTTTCGTCCCTTAGTCATTACTGATCCAAGGTTAAAGATGATGACAAGGACTCTCTCACACACAGGATGAAAACTTCACAGAGAGCTGATAATACCCAAGAGGCTTTACTGTTTCTTGAGATCTCTAGAAATTATAGTGGAAATAGCAAAGCCTTGCTGTCTCTGGAGAAATTCTGGACTAAATCCTGGTATACCTAATCTCATTTTCTTTTCTTTTTGTGTAGAAGGGGAAGTGGGATATTAACACACAAGACAAACTGAGTTCATAATCAGGCTCAGAGGGCTCTTTTTCTGTCCTTCCCAGGGCTTCCTACCTAGAGCTGTAGGACTCAAAGTTCATGTTAGAGGGACGGCTGCTTCAGTGAAGCCAGCTTCTGTGAATACCAAAGCATTGAGGTTATAACAACCTGTCCTCATTAACCCACGCCTGATCACTACACTTGGCTGGAATAGTCATGGGTGAGACAAGAGGAACACAAGCCCTTCCAAACTGCTGGAGCTGCCTGGGTCTCTCATCAAGGCAGTTTGCAAATCAAGTCGTTGTCACCTTCTCCATGGCCGAATTCATAGTCTTTGGTCGTGACTGTCATCACCAGCCCTCTGGACTTCGGAGAAAGGCATGATCCACCATTCCATCTTAGCCATAAAAGGCCGAGAAAAAATCATGCCTCAAACAAAGCCTCAAGGGAGGAAATGCGAGCCATGGACATGATTATTGTTCTCCCACCCAATCAGGGAAATTCTGATTAGGAATAAGGCCACCCAAGGAAAGCTCAACGGGAACACTCGGAACAGTGCCAAAGACATGTCTGGAGTCTTCAAGAGATAGGACACGTGTACTTCGAGCATCTCTAGAAATTGTGCCAAAATGGCCACCTTATATTCAAAGTGACAATGCACCAAAGGCAGACTCAATATTCTATACCGTGAGATCCAGGAAGGATACATGTACTTGGAGTCCACAGAAGCAAGCAGGGAGCATGTTGGACGAGACCTATAGCCCAAGTGAAGTGATCTGAAAGACTTCCATGCCTGTTTCAGAATGACAACTTGTATCTCCAAAAGGACGCTTTGAAGAGGATTCAAATGTTGAAGAACCTTTTGCATTCCCACAAGGTGTAGCAGCTCCTGTCTGGGTAACTGCATGGAGATGTGAAAGCACTAGCTTGCCTTAACCCTCTCATCACCATCCCCCAAATCGTTTTATGCAATAAGGAAACTGTCCCTCTTGTGGAAGATGGGCATGTTCTAATAGAGCCAGTAGAAATGTACAATGTATCAACAAGAGGCCATTACAGCGTGACAGAGAGTGGATGCTACAGGTTGTTAATGGGATACAGGAAGACAAAGAACAGGAGAATGAACAAGGGATCTCTGAGCGAAGGTCTGGCATTTTAGGATGGTGGGAGGTTCTCTCTAACTGGCTGCATTCCATAGGGACCTAGGTTCAAATTAAATAAAACATTCTCTGGGCCAGTCGATCCTTGCACACTGAATTTGTTGTTGTTGTTGTTGTTTGTTTTGTTTTTGTCAAACAATGCACATGCCCATATTGGACAGAGAGACAGAGAGATAACAATCAGGAGGTGGAGCTGGAGAGGGAGAAGCTGGCTTCTCCCTGAGCAGAGAACCTGAGACCAGAGTCGATGCCAAGACCCTGGGATCATGAGTTGAGCTTAAAGCCGCCTCTGAACTGATGGACACACCCGGGACCCAACTTTTGACTTCTGAATACATCCTTGTTCTAGACAAGAGCCGCTGCCCTGTCATTGTTCAGAAATGCAAAGGATACCGATTTTGGCTTGGGCTGGTGTTGCTTGAGCTATCCACCTGCTTTGAGAGCTGGTATAGCTTGTCCTCTTGAAGTCAGTGACATGGCTATGGAGACAATACACTCCCATGCATATTTAGGTAAAGATAATTCATCCACTGTTAGATTTTGCAGGGGGATTGACACTATGTCTTTTGGTGCTCTGCTTCTGTGGATTGTGATGGGAGTCCTCTGTGCCTCTGAATCTGGATCTCTTTTTCTGCTCCCAGATGAGGACATTTTCAGATCTAATTTCTCAAAGACAGGTTTGGCCCTCTTTTTTTTTTTTTTTTTTCTCACTCCTAGTTCTCCTACAATAGGCACCTTTTCCCATTCCTTGGAGTCAATGACTTCCTTAATCTCATTGCCATGTTCCATCATTCTTCCTTCTCTTTTTGGATTTCCTTCCTTATTTTCCAGTCTTTTTTTTCCAGGTCACTATATCAGACATCATTTTCTTTTCTCTTTGTCTAGAAAGGCGTAGTGGGACATTAACACCCAGGACATCCTGAGTTCTTGGTCATGCTCAGAGGGTTCTTTTTCTGTCCTTCCCCAGGCTTCCTACCTAACGCCATCGGTCTCAGATGTCATGGGAAAGGGATGGCTGCTTCAGTAAAGCCAACTTCTGTGATGTCACCAAGCTTTGAAGTCGTAGAAACCACTCCTCCCCAAACCACACCTGATCTACATTGGCTGGATTAGTCATGGGTGGGCCAAGAGAATTACAAGTCCTCCCAATCCACTGGAGCTGCCTGGGTCTCTCACTAAAACAGTTTGCAAAGCGAGTCAGTGTCACACTCCCCAAGGCCACTTTTGCAGTCTATTGTCGTGACAGTCAGCACCAGTCATCTGGACTACAGCAAAAGACAAGAATCCACCATTCCATCTTATCCATGATAGGCAAAGAAAGAATCAGGTATTGAACAGAGACTCAGGGGAGGAACTCCATGTCCCCCACATGTATATGGTCCTCCCACCCAATCAGGGCACTTCTGACTAGGGAAAGCCCATCCAAGGAAACTTCACAGGAAGCACCCACAACCTTGCCAAAGGTAAGCCTGGAGTTTTTAACAGCGAAGACATGAGTTCTTCTAACATCTCAAGAAATCATGCCAAGAGGGCTTCCCGATCTTCAAAGTGACCAAGCATGAAAGACAGACTCTACACCCTAGAACATGAGTCCCAGGACGAGCTCATGTACTTAGAGTCCACAGGAGCAAGTGTGAAGTATGTTGGAAGGGACATATTGCAGAAGGAAAGCCATCTGAAAGATACTCCTCCCCGTTTCAAGAAGAAAACGTGTATTTCCAAAAGGAAACATGGAAGAGGATTCAAATGTCGAAGAACCTTGAGCATTCCCAGAGGGTGATGCAGCTACCCTGGAGGAACAGATGGAGATATGGCTGCACAAGCCTGCCTAACCCTCTCATGAAAACCCCCCTATTGCCTTCATGCGATAACCAGTGTCTCTTGGAGAAGATGTGCATATTCTAATGGAGCCAGGAGAGGAAGAACAATGTGACAACCAAAGGCCACACCAGCGGGACAGACAGCGGATGCTACAGGTTGGTGAGGAAGTACAGAAAGACAAAGAACAGGAGAATGAACAAGTGAGCACAGAACGAAGGTCTGGCATTTTAGGATGGTGGGAGGTGCTCTGTATCTGACTGCATTTCTTAGGGTCCTAGGTCCAATTAAATTGGAATCATTGTAATCTGTTTGTTCGTTTGTTTGTTTTTCGTCAAAGAATGCACAGGCACGTATTTGAGAGAGAGACAGAAATATCACATTCAGAGGGTGGAGATTGGGAGGGGAATCACACTTGCCCTTGAGCAGGGAAGCTGAGATCACAGTCAAGTCCATGGTCCTGGGATCATAGATATGAGCTGAAGGCTGCCTCTGAACTGATGGACAAACCACAGGACCTAATTTTTGTTCTCTTAATAGCTCAGAGTTCTAGACAAGAACCACTGATCTGTCATTGTTCAGAAATGCAGGGGATACAGATTTTGTCTTGAACTAGCTTGTCTTGCTCTATTCAACCTGCTTCAAGAGCTGGTATAACTTATCATCTTGAAGTCAATGACTTGGAGATGGACACACTACTCTCCCACACGAATTTGGGTAAAAGGAATTACTCCATTGATAGCTTTTGCAAGGGGAATGACACTATGTCTTTTGGTGCTCTGCTTCTGTTGATGGTGATGAGAGTCCTCTGTGCCTCTGAATCTGGATCTCTGTTTCATCTCCCAGATGAAGGACATTTTCAGCTCTGATTTCTCAAAGAAATGTTTGGCCTTCTACATTCTCTAGCTCATAGGTCTCCTACAATAGGCACCTCTTTCCATTCTTTGGAGTTGATGATTTCCCAAGCTCATTGTCATCTTCCATCATTCTTCCTTCTCTCTTTCTCTTTTCTTCCTTCTCTTACAGTATTTGTCTTACAGGTCATTAATTTGATCCTATGCTTCTGCCAGCTTTTTTGACTTTGCATCCAGTCTGCTACAAATCTTTTCATCAGGGACCCAATACTTTATTATATTTTTTATCAGTTTTATCTCTGTGATTCGAGACTCCCTGATGTCTTCTGTGTGTTTCTGATGTACAGTGAGTATCCTGTTTGTAGCTTTTAATCCTCCATTGGGCGTGTTACATTTAGAGGTTTCACTTTGATTGCCTGGCCATGATCAATTCTTATTCTTTTTCCTCAGCATCAGTTGACTCTTCCATCTTTGCATTGTATCTATGTCTCTGTCTTATTCTCTCTATTCACAAAGTCCATTCTGTTTTCTACCCCCTTAGGTTAATGGCTTTAGGAAGAAGAGATCATGGAGTGTCCAAGGGCTGGCCCTTGAGGAAGACTCGGTTGAGTGTGGCATGCATGCCCTTTGCTGTTGTGTTGTGGCTGTCCCCTGTCCTTAAAGACAGTCATCTGCAGAGGCTCTCCTTGCCTGCCATTTCAAGTGTTTGGATTCTGTGCTGAATATGGTGAGGTTTAGCTTGGTATGCACTGGTTTGCCTGTGAAATGAATTTTTCAAACAACTCAACAGAAAGAAGGCCTGCGGAATGCTTTGGTCAGTAGAGAGCTTGTGAGCAGGGTTTCTTCTAGTCCCCTAATGGAAAATCTCTTCTCCTTTAACTAAGCAACTTGGACTTAGAAAGGCAGTCCCCCAGTGTTCCAAGGTTGGGACTTGATTTTTTTTACATGAGGCAGCTAATGTCCTCACCGTCAAGTCTTTGCCTGTAGTTTGGTCTTTATGCTGATTGTGCAAGAGCCCCAAATTTCTTGCACCCCCATCAAGTCGTCTCTACGAACACTGCCTCTCTCAGATGCACAGCCAGAACACACCATTTCCCACTGTGACCCCTCGTACTGTCTCTGATCATGGTTTCCAGGCTGTCTTGTTTGTGTCATCTCCAGGTTGCTTGTTGGTGTCATCTCTAGGAGCAACACAGTGTTGTCTCATGTTGTCTCAAATTGATATCTGCCAAGCCTGCTGATCTGAACAATCCGACCTCAAGACCTTTTTTTGGCAGTAACTTGTGCTCTCCAGATCCTCTACTGGCCACAGCCAATGGCATTGACAAACTTGCTCCTTAGGGGTTCCCCCAGTGTTTTCCTCTCTCCTTTACCTTTGTCTTTTGCATTGGCTTACTGCCCTCTGAAGCACCAAACGTCCCTAAGCCATGCTCCAATCTTCTTCCATAGACTCTGCAACTTTTTTCTCTTTTGATGTAGCACTTACTTTGTAGGCTTCAGGTGAATTTCTGCCATGTGCAGTTGATGTAGTCATCTTCCTTTTGTTTTCATGGCTAATGACAATCCTGGAGTTCCCAGACACTACTACTATCTCATTGTCCTCCAAAGGCACCACAGACTCTTACCCAGCCTTAAGGAAGAATGAATTCTTGCCACTTGCCTCATGTGGCATAGTTATGGAGAGCATTGGGCTACTTCGAATCTCTCAGTCTCAGAAAGACAAATAATATATGATTTCACTCTCTCATGGTAGTAATAAAACATGTGAAAAAGCAGGGGTAAAGGGACAAAAAAATACAACTTTCCCCAGACACACAAAATTTTGTGTTTAAGGCAGGTTAGTGGGAATACGTGTTTATAAAAGAGGACTAAATGGGACATAATTTGTAGAAAATGTTTAACATGATAAAATGTGAGTTTTAAAGGCATATAAAATTGATTTGCTATCCATAATGGCCGACCTCTTATCTCTTGAAATTTCATAATAAGTGTTATGTGAGATGAGTAGATAACGGGAAAGTTGGAAAAGGCACAGTCTCAGCCTTTACCCCATAGGATGGTGATTTCCTACCAAAGAACTCCAATAACCCAAGACATCAGCCTGAGATCCGAATTGTACATGTCTGGATCTATACAGGGGCAGAAGACACAAGTGGGCAGGAAAAGCTGGGTGAGGACATCAGACTGAGATTAAAAGATAAACAAAAATGGAAGGGAGCCACCGAGGTGGCTTGTTGAAAAGTAATACCCCAATACTAGAGTGTCCTTCATCTGGGGACCAGCATTAACTTGGACTCTGAAAGCACTTGAAAAGAGCAAAGCATCATGGTGGTAAATTGTGGGAATCAGGTGGCTAAGGACAGGGACTTAAGTCTGTGAACCCAGGACAGCCTCCCCTGACACTGAGCTAGAGGGAGTGTGGTGGGGAAAGCAGGTCTTGGTCACTGAGCCACCAGTGAGCCCAAGATTGTGTGGGATCTGGTACCTGTGATGGGCTGGGAGCCTCACCAGACAGCAGAAAAGTGAGCCTTGCTAACAGAGTCTGAGACACATGCACCCCTTACTTTACCTGAGAAGGTGTGCAAAGGCACTGCCCGGTGCTTTTAGATGAACTCCATACTATCAGAGCCTGAGACGCGTGCGTGCCTCACACACTCTGAGAGAGGTGTGCGAAGGCCCAGGCTCGTGCTCTTGTACCCGTGCCCTGCTATCAGACCCTTCCCTGAGAGAGGTGCTTGCAAGCCCGGCAATCTTAGACCATGAAATGCCAGGCACTCCGAGCACTGGCAAACAAGAAAATCTCAGTGTGCCTTCACTCCTTTGAACCTCTCTGGCGGACTGGAGCCTCCCAGAGAATGGCTGCTGCCATGGTTTGTCTACAAGCAGAAGATCTTGCGTACCCCAGGACCGTGACTCAAAATCTTCTCTGCCAACAGCCAAGGGGAAATTTATATGGAAACTGCAGCACCCGCAGGTGAGCAGAGTGAGGCTTCTCTCTGAGAGGGAGGTTGGGGTGTAGTTTTCTTTCTTCTAAACCTCCAAAAATTATCAAAAGCAGTCTAGGCAAGAGAAAAAAAAACTGAACAAACAAAACCTTCAGAGAAGAAAGTCTTAAAAAATAGGTTTCCTCAAAGCCCACCCCCTTGAGAGAGGTGGGAGGACATAAATCAGAAAACACCATTGACTGAAAATCACCTGGCAGGCCCTTCCCTCAAAAAATAACAACCAGGAAAAAAAAAAAAAAGACTACAAGAGAACAACCACCACTATTTCAGAGACACAACTTTGATTTTTAACCCTTTCCCACTATTCTGATACATTTGTTATATATAGATAATTTTTTAACCAATTTCCTATCACACTGAGATGTCCAGTACATCAAATTCCATATTAACCATCTAACCTGAACTTTTTGAATCATACACCTTGGTTTTTCTTTTGCATTTTATTTTTAATTTTTTTAATTTAGTGTAGTTTAGTCTGGTTTATTTTTTTACTTTTATTTTTTAATGTTAATATAGAGGTAAACTTCAAGGTAATCCCCTTGCCCCAATCAATGCTACCCCTATAGGTAAACCAATTTTTAATCCCCCTTTATCTAGGAAAGTTGAGTTTTTTAACAAAGATATCAAAAATATCAAGATGCATCTAGGAAAAATGAAAATAAACGTCCTCACCCACACAGAATTTATAATCAATCTCCTATCTTTATCTTTGCCAGTGTTTCCGTATTTTTGTGTTTTTCCTGATACTATACAATTCTTATACTCGGTGTTCTCTTTGATGATTATATATATATATATATATATATATATATATATATCGAGGAAAGCACATCAGGATCACCTGGAGATAGATATATATCTTGCCCCATATAAAAGTAGTATCATGTCATATACATTGATCAGTCTTTTTGTTTGTCTGTGTTTTTAAATCTTTCCTTAGGGCACATATGGGCTGAACATTTTTTATCTTCCCTTTTTTTCCCTCACTCTCCATCTCTCTTTATTTTCTTTATCTTTTCTTTTTCTCTCATTTCGGTGGGGAATCCTGTTTGCTCTGATGCATTCCAGGGTGCACCTTGACTGCACCTCGGTCGATACATCCAGTTATATCCGTTCAATCATCTCTCACAAAAATGTCTATGAAGAGGAAAGAAACAGAGAAGAAACATACAGAGCATGGGCCTTCTGCAACAGAGCTAATGGCTTTCAACAAAGTCGATATGTATGAAAGAGAATACAGGCTCACAATTATCCAGGCAATAGCTAGGTTTCAGAAAGCCATGGATGAAAAAAAAAAAAAGTTTGAATGGGGCAGAACTGAAAGCCACAATGGATGAAGTTCACAATGTTCTCAACGAGTTCCAATTGAATCTAAATTCTCTAAATGCTAGGGTAACTGCAAAAGAAGATAGAATTAGTGATCTTGAGTACAAACGGAGAGAGAAGTTCAGGAAGAAACCTGGAACACACAGCTTAGAAGCCACAAAAACAGAATCAGGGAAATAAAAGATGACATGAAAAATTCCAATATCAGAATTATAGGAATCTCTGAAGGGGAGGAGAAAGAAGGAAGTTGAGAAGATATAGTGGAACAAGTTCTTCATGAAAATACACCCAGTCTTGCAATTGGAGCCAGCCGTCATGTACTATAGGAAAAACAGTCTCCTCCCCAATATTATAAAGTAAAAAAGAAAAAATCAAGGCACCTGATAGTAAAACTGAAAAACCATAAGTGTAGATACAATTTCTTGAAAGCCGCTAGGACATAGAGGGTCCTTATGTACAGAGGAAAGCACATCAGGATCACCTGGCTATCCAGAAAAGGTTGGCAAGATATATTCAGGGCACTTAATGAGAAGAACATGCATCCAAGAATACTTTATCCAGCAATACTGACATTCAAATTGGATGGAGAGATAGTTTTCATGACCGGCAAGCTTAAGAGACTATGCAACCACCAAGCTGACATTGCAGGGTATATTAAGGGGGGTTCTATAAAAGAGGAAAAATCCTAAGAATAGCATTGAACAAAAATATAGAGACAATAAACAAAAAGAAAGACTTCAAAGGTACCTCAATGTCAATAAAAACGTACCTATCAGTAATCACTCTCAATGTGAATGGCCTAAATACGCCTATAAAACAGAACGGGGTTGCAGATTGGATAAAACAACAGCGCCCATCCATATGTTGTCTACAAGAGACCCATTTTGAACCTAAAGATACACCCAGACTGAAAATGAAGGGATGGAGTAGCATATCTCATGGCAATGGGTCTCCAAAGAAGGCCGTGGTAGCGATTCTCATATCAGACAAATTAGATTTTAAACTAAGACTGTAGTCAGAGATACAGAAGGCCACTACATAATCCTTAAAGGGATTATCCACCAAGATGATCTAACAATTGTAAATATCTATGCCCCCAATATGGGAGAAGCCCATTACATAAGAAAACTGTTAGTCAAGATAAAGAGTCATATCGATATGAATCCATAAATAATACGAGATCTTAACATTCCTCTCTCAGAAATAGACAGAACATAGAAGCAGAAAATCAATA